>NC_058103.1:28278939-28581969 GCF_020171115.1 Neogale vison
AGCAGAGAGGCAGTTAGAGAGAGAGGGAAGAAGCAGGCTCCCTGCTGAGCAGAGAGCCCGATGCGGGGCTCGATCCCAGGACCCTGAAATCATGACCTGAGCCGAAGGCAGAGGCTTTAACCCACTGAGCCACCCAGGCGCCCCCAGAAATAGGCTTTAAAAGACTGGCTTGGAACTAGTAGATAAATAAGTCGCAGAAACCTCATACACAGTTCAGTGATTATTAGCAAGAAAACTGTATTATAAACATCTAAACGGAGTGACTAGATTTTAATTGTTCTCAACACTGGAAGAAATGATAATAAAGTGACACCAGAGAGATGTTAGTGAACGCGACAGGGGCAATCGTGGTCTAATATCAAATATATATGTTGTATACCTTACACTCACTCACAATATTGTATATCAAATGTATCTCAGTTTTTTAAAAAAGAAGAAGGGTTGTGGAGGTGCATGGGAGGCTCAGCTGGTTAAGCATCTGACTTCTGATTTCGGCTGGTTTCGGCCCAGGTCAGGACAGGGTGGTAAGATTGAGCCCTACGTGGGGCTCTTTGCTGAGCACGGAGTCCGCTTCAGAGTCCCTCCTTCTGCCCCTCCCTGCCCCCCCACACACTCATTTTCTCTCTCTGTCTAATAAATAAATAATTAAAAATAAAAAATAAATAAAAGAATGGTATTGTGGTTTCAATTTTGGGGGAGGAAAAGAAAAAAAATGAAAAAAACCCAAAGTTAGTAGAACTACTGAGAAAGCAAGGCCATTGTCCATATAAAAGGTAACAAGGACTTTTTTTGAATGGCGTTTAAAAAAATTATAAAATATGCTAAGACATCAAAATATCTTAGCCCTCTGAGCAGCAGAGTTATGGGGTAAATTTTTTGGCCTGCTTCTTTCACATGTGTCTATTATATTCCAAATTTTTTACTATAAGCACCATTACACTGCATTACAGCAGTGGTTCTCAGCCTTGACTGTGCACCAAAATGACCTGTATTAAAATTGCTGGCCCCCACCCCCAGTTTGTGATTCAATAGATTGGGGCTGTGGCCTGATAATTTACATCTCTAACAAGCTCCCAGGGATGCTGCTGCTGGTTGAGGGACCACACTTTGAGACCCAAGGACTACAGAACAGTCAGCGAGACTGGAAAAAATGACTGTATGAAAGCCTTCAAAGGAAAAACAGAGATTGTCAAGTATGAGAAAAGAAGGGACGATTATGATCAAAGAAAACCCCTGAATCACCGGTTGGACTAAGTGTCTTTGAGATAATATATAAGAATGCTGTTGGTTATGGTAGAAAAGCTGCTCCCTTCCCTCAAGTGCAGAAGGAGGAAAAGACCCAGCATCACGTCTGGAAGGCCCTCCACTCTTGGAGACTTTTAAGGTTTGCTCCGGCATCTTGGCCCTTGCCTACCATCCTCTCTTGGTTTTCCCCTTGTGCATTCTTGGTGTTTACATGACAGGTTCTGAAGGGTGTAGCCTGGGAAAAGGCTTCTTCAAATTTCTCCAGTAGGGAACAGAGCCAGGAGGCTTCTTTGAAGAGGGAAGGAGGCATATGTGTTAAGGGAAAAGACGGTCAAATGGGTGAGGTGAAGCTCACTCCCTCAGGTGCTCTCACCAAACTCCAGCTTCTCAAATCTCCTGCTGGAGGCAACACGGAGACCCAGAACCTGTCAGCTCCTCTTTGAGCAGAAACACAAGTGTGAGAGAATCATCCAGAATCCAGATTTAATCAATGTCTTCAGCTGACAAGTATTTATGAAGCATCTAGCTGCTCCATGCCCAGGACTGCATGGAGGGGACCTGGAGAAACAGAAGGGGCAGCTCTTGCCCTCAAAGACCCAGGAGACTTGGGGAGAATTTACAAAGTGACTACAGGTAACACACACACACACACACACACACACACACACCACAAAACACCATGGCTGGAGGAGGTGTAGCCTGATGGCTGGCCGAACATCTGGGACCAGGTTCCTGGTGTCCCTTAACCACTTACTAGCTGGGTAACCTTAGTCAACGTGCTTAACTTCTTTCTCTCCACCTAGTTTCCTCATCTTGAGAAACCGTGGGTAAGGAGGTAGAATGCTAGCAAGGCCCTCTCATAGGGTTCTGATGAAGATCAAGTGAATTAGTATTAAAACACATATAGCCCTGGCACTTAGCACCACTTTTGTTAAGTAAATAAATTAAAAGGAAAGTATGGATATAGTTGACTGCATACCAATTTAAAATTTGTGTGTAGGGCCGAGGTCCTATAAATCAAGCAGAAAGATAGATTTTAAAATGAGGAAGTGGGGCACCTGGGTGGCTCAGTGGGTTAAGCCTCTGCCTTCGGCTCAGGTCATGATCTCAGGGTCCTGGAATCGGGCCCCACATCGGGCTTTCTGCTCAGCAGGGAGCCTGCATCCCCCCCTCTCTCTCTGCCTGCCTCTCTCCCTACTTGTGATCTTTCTCTCTCTGTCAAATAAATAAATAAAATCTTTTTTAAAAAATGAAGATTTGCCATACGTAGGAAAAGGGGTTAATATTTTACATTTAAAACACTAACAACTCAATGAGAGGGGAAAAAAAAAAGTATCGCCCTAATGAGAAAAGGGGTAAATTCACCAAAAGAGAAAGAAAAATGATGACTATACCCACCTCATATACCCACCTCATTAAAAAACAAGAAATGTAAATTCAAACAATTATGATACCTCATTTCATCTACCAGATTGACACAGGCTGAAAAGGACGAACCACATCACTGTTGTCCAGGGTTCGGGAAGAAGTTGACTTGGTACAGCTGTTCAAGGACAACTTCGTGAACCCAGTCACACACCCTAATTTTCCAACTTCTAGGAATTTATCCTAGGGAGGTTCTCTCACAAGACTATTAACTTGCCCAACAGACTGACGACCCATATGATCCTGTGACCCGCTGAGCTTCCCACAGTCACCTAGCACCTGACACACACAGAGGATACTCAGTCAGTACTTACTGGAAACGTGCACCAGAATATGCAACATTGTATCTAGGAGGGTTTGCTGGGACACTTTAAAATCAGGAAAACTCAGTGGGTGCCTGGGTGGCTCAGTTGTTAAGCGTCTGCCTTCCGCTCAGGTCATGATCCCAGAGTCCTGGGATCGAGCCCCTCATCGGGCTCTCTGCTCGGCGGGAGGCCTGCTTCTCCCTCTCCCACTCCCCCTGTTTGTATTCCCTCTCTCACTGTGTCTCTCTCTGTATAAATAAATAAAATCTTTAAAAAATAATAAAATAAAATCACAAAAACTCGGAAATTGCTTCAATGAGAGGCTGCAGGCATATTATTATGTGCTGTGGCCCACGCTGGCCCATGCTCCCTTTGTTCCCTCCCATTTGGATTTTCTGGTCATTTTCAGTGAAGCCCTCCTTATTCAGAATCATTTTCACGTTCTCCTATCCTAGATGTGTGAATCAATTTGCAAACATCTCATAAAGAAAGAGTGTGGGGGGGAAATAAACGCACTAGAGAAGCAAGTTTAAGTATCTTGTGATCTTTTCAATCAGAAGTAACAAAATTATTCCTTTCTGAAAATGCTGGTGCTCTGAGCAAACAGGAGAATCGCCAAGTATAACACACATTGTACCTTGTGTTATGGTGTCTACTGACTGGTTGTAAGAAGGCTTTCAATTGATAGGTTTTTAGTATCAAACTTTCTCTACAAACGCCTACACAGGTCCAAAGATAAGGGAATACTCTTGAATTAAGAATTTGTGGGGGAGGGCGAAGATTTACTCCCTCTTTCAGATTGATCTCTAACAATCTGCGCTTATAAAAGACCAGATGTGGTTATATCTTATTATATATTTTTTTCAAATCTGATAGAAAAATCTGTGCCCAGCTGAGGCACTCCATGTGGCCAGAATTACTTCTGCTTTTCCCGCCTTCTGAGGGGTACTCTGGGCAGTCAGAAGCCTGCTCTAGAAAAGGCAAAGCTCTGAGCTCCCACTCTGAGCTCCCGGACCCCATTTATCTATAGTGGAATGTCATTCCTTGGGGAAGTTATGTTCTGTGAAGTCTCCACAAACAAGGAATTAGCAAACATTGAACTACTGCTCCCAGGGGAAACACAGAGTCAGGTTCCTGCGAGCTGCTGGTGACAGCATTTTTGTTAACTGATGAATATATAACCATGTTTTACTGTATTTCCACCTAAAGACACCTTATTTAATATATACCGTTGATTCCTTGACACTGAACTCACGGCCAGCAGCTCTGTAACTCATGTCTGAATGAAGATTCTCTAACAAGGCTTCTGCATATTCTCCACAAGGCAGTCAGCCTTCGTGGGCTCAGCAACACGGAACACTTCACACTAGGACTGGGTGCCATTTATTTTATTAAGATTTTATTTATTTATTTATTTATTTGACAGAAAGAGAGAGACATAGCGAGAAAGGGAACACAAGAAGGGGGAGTGGAAGAGGGAGAAGCAGGCTTCCTGCTGATCAGGGAGTCTGATGCGGGTCTCGATCTCAGGACCCTGGGATCACGACTTGAGCCGAAGGCAGACACTTAATGGCTGAGCCACCCAGGAGCTCCTTTATTTATTTATTTATTTAAAGATTTTTATTTATTTGACAGAGAGAGATCACAAGTAGGCAGAGAGGCAGGTAATGAGAGAGGAGGAGGCAGGCTCCCCGCTGAGCAGAGAGCCCGATGTGGGGCTCGATCCCAGGACCCTCAGATCATGACCTAAGCTGAGCTGAAGGCAGAGGCTTAACCCACTGAGCCACCCAGGTGCCCTTCCTTTATTTTTTAAGATTTTGTTTATTTGAGGGGCGCGCCTGGGTAGCTCAGTAGGCTAAAGCCTCTGCCTTTGGCTCAGGTCATGATCCCAGGATCCTGGGATCAAGCCCAGCATCGGGCTCTCTGCTCAGCGGGGAGCCTGCCTCCTCCTCTCTCTCTGCCTGCCTCTCTGCCTACTTGTGATCTCTCTCTGTCAAATAAATAAAATCTTTTTTAAAAAAACTTTAAAGATTTTGTTTATTTGAAAGGGAGAGGACGAGAGAGACAGACAGAGAGCGTGCATACGTGAGCAGGGGTAGAGAGAAGCAGACTCTCCGCTAAGCAGGGAGCCTGACTCGGGGCTCAATCCCAGGACCCTGGGATCACGACCTGAGCCGAAGGCAGATGCTTAACGAACAGAGCCACCCAGGTGCCCCATGGGTGCCATTTTAAACAGGAAAATCACCAAGAAAAAAGCACAAAAAGCAGAGTACAGGACAGACACTTGTTTATCGTATGAGAACTGAAACTTGTTTGCACCAGAACGTCGCTCTGTTAGCTCTAAGCTGGGAATGTGTGCATTATTTTGGCCACTCTGCACATGTCAACAAATGGCCCTAAAAGCACCACGAGTATTTATTAATTGGGGGGTTACAAATAATTTTTAGCAAGTACATGAATCTGCAACTATGGAATACATGAATAATGGCCGACCAGATTTAACAAACACTTACACAGTACTTACTCGGTGCCAGACCACATCCTTACACTTGGCAAATATTCACTCATTTCGGCCTCACAGTGACCATGGGAGGAGGGTACTATTATTATGCCCCCATTATACATGAGGAACCTGAAGCACAGAGAGGTTTAGCCACCTGCCTAAGGACACACAGCTCATAAGTGATAAGGCTGGGATTTGAAACCCTACACCTTGGCTCCAGAGTTTGGAGGCGTGTTCCAGGTAGGAACCAAGAGGAGCTTCAGATCAATCCAGAGTATCTGAATTCTTCTTGGAGAACCCCTGGAGGTCAAGGACATGAAGGACAGGAGTGGTGGGGTTCAAGAAAGGAAAAGCCATGAGCAGCAAATAAGGGAGAAGGAAGAAAAAAGGGACTTTTAACCTGAATGAAAAGGTACCACTTGCAAAGAGCCAAAGTTCAGCTTCTATGTCATAATCAATATGGCATGGTGTACCTTTGTAATAAAAAATAAATCAACTAGATACTGAGCATCAAACAAATTGTAAGTGCCTTGAGAGGCAAGGACCCTGCCTTCTACTTCTCTTCTGCTCATAGCATGTGGCTCAGCGGTAATCAAAAATATCGATCGCTTAAGTGAAAAAAAAAATGCTTCTTTTTATTGCTCTCTCAAGCTGGTATCTAATAACTACACAGATTAGTCAAAGAAAAGTAGCATCATCAACCTTCTCCTCCTCCAAAGTTCTGAAGAGCTCTTATTGTTTTCCTCCGTTCACCGAGTACACCAAGTACCACGGTCTCGTGGGTTTCAGTTGCTAAGTCTGCCAAAGTGTGAACCATGCCAAGAAGGAACTTCTCTCGTTTTACTTTTGCAGAAGGATGTGAAAGAGGACAATCAATTCTTCTCTTGAAGACTGTCTTTTTGAAACAAAAGTAAAAACTGCAAATTCAACAGTGTCTCTGGGAAACATTGCATAGATTAAGATATTGCCAATATTATTTCCCTGCTGTACAAAATTCCTTTTGGGGAATTAGCAACTTTTCAATTTACTATGACTGCCAAAGCTGAAGTCTGTTATTCTCTATCAGATAGTGCAGTTCACCGACACTCTCTGCTTTGAAAGCCCCACTCCTTCCCCAAATAACCTCTCATGTGCCTTTAATATTTTTGATTCAGGGGCAAGCAAAACGTGCCCGTAAATTGTGAGGCACGAGTGCATGCTGAGCGCTCAGCTTCACGAGGGGTGGGGGCTGAGAAGGAGGAGGCCAAATGGACCCCTGTCTTTCTGGGGGTGCACCAGTAACACCTAATTCCCTCAAGCCTGAAGACACGTGACTGTCACTGGCTTCAAAGATCTGGCCCCCAAACAACCAGGCATCCTTTTTAAGTTGGCATTTCTTCCAGAGAGGAATACTGAGCATCTTTCCTACATGCCTCACACCGTGCTAGGCCAGCTGTCTAACAATATGGATCCCGGAAGGGGGTGCTGCCCACGTTGGTGATGGCAGCCATTAGTGCCTGTTGCTCATAGCAAACGTCAAAGAGCCCGCAGGACAGAGGTCCAGGCCATTGGCTGAGACACCCAGGCAGGCTTCCATGCCCCTTGAGTGCCAGCAGAGGCTACCCAAGGACCAAGGTGGGCATGCCATACCGTCCTGGACTTCCGGACGGAGTCCGGTCCCAGGGAGTGGACGTCAGAGCTCTCCGGAGGCTGCCCAGGCCAGGTTCAAAGGGAGGGATGAACCTCACGACATCCGTTCCAAAGAAATCCCACCTGCCACTGGCATGCCCAGGCTCGCCTTCCTCACATACCAGCCTCCCAGGCAAGTCTCCAAAAGCACAGTGCGCAGGCAGCTGCATGCAACAGTTTGCTTTCTCTCAATGCTTTGGACCAGGAAGACGCGGAGTTGAGGAAGAAGGCACGGTCAACCCCCATGATCTGGACCCCCCCAGTTGGCTGTGATCCTGAAAGGTCATCTTATCCACCCCTCTGCAGGAAAAGCATGGCTTTCCTTGGCCCTGGAAATCTGGCCTGGCAGATTTTCTGAAGTAAGTCTCTTCATCCACACCCATCCCCATCATACTGACATTCAGGACTGTCAAAATGCAAACCCTGGAGGGCAGAGGTGGAACCATCCTTCACCCTCTCCACTCCAGCGACAGTCCCCTGGCCCGAAATGCCTGCCACCATGTGAGCGCTGGCTCAGCGCCCCCACAAGGACTCCCCAGCTTGCTGGATGAATAACTTGAATATCGAACCGAGCACAAAGAGAATAATACACAGCAGTTGCTGGAAAAAGCTCTCTCCATCCACTTCATTCTCTGTGGCAGACGCAACTGAAAGATTTTTTTTTTTTAAATCCATGAAAAACTTCTCATTTAAGCTGGGGGTGCAAAAGGCATCTGAAATGTGAGAGTCCCCAGACCAGCCCGGGGATAGAAAGGAAAGGTTTCAATGAAATACAAAAGCAACGCAGACCTGAAGGGGAGCAGGCTGCCCGACGACAAGGCAGCCAACTGCCAAACTGTCATTCTGCTCGGCGGCTGAACAGAAGGCTCGAGTAATGACAACCACAAAACTCATTTAAAGTCTGAAAAGGTGACTAATGAGCTCATTCATGCTGGCTATAAATTATTCACTACAACACTGATCCCACTCAAGACAAACAGTAAAGTAAACTTTAAACATCGCCAGCCTCCGAAGTCGAACGAGTTAGGTCTGCAAAACTTTTCCCAGTGAGAGGGCTACTCGTCTCTCCCTTGTCTATTGTCACATTCATTCTTCTGTTTACTTTTTTTTACTGCCTTTAATCAAGTTTAAGCAGACACAGCTGGTACACATTTATTTCTCTGTTGAGTCTTTTTTTTTTTTTCCCATTAGTTATTATGAGCAATCATGATGCTCTAAAAATAGCAGCAAATTATATTCTCTAGAAATTGAAGGCTGACCTTAAAATGAAGCCCAGGTCTTCGGAAAGAATATTCATATGCACATTTGGGTGAGTGACAGCTCCGCACAAAGGCGAAACACAAGTGCAGAGCATTTTCTACTCTTTGAGAGGTTTTTCAATTTGCTTCCAAATTTCCTTCGGCTCTTGTGGAAAAGGGTTGGTTGCTTCAAAACCCTACAACACAGAACCTGCTTCCAGGGGTCACGTTTTGGTGAAGAATTTCATGAACACTCGCCATCTTAACAAAACCAAAGTTCTCAAAAAAAAAATACATATATATATATAATATAATTAATAAATAAAAATAATAAAAAAAATTAAAAATTAAAAAAATCGAAGTTCTCATGGAGCCTGGTCGTGATGGACAAACCCGGCGACAGATTTGCCGAAAACCCACCATGCTGCTGAGGGCTCCCCTCTGCTCGTTTCCTGTTTAATATTAAAGATAGAATTGCAGCTCTTCTGTTTTTCTAGACCGCGCTCTTTGCTACTCCTGTCCCTCCGGAAAGCATTATGACTGCAGAGAAGGAGTCTCCTGTTTTTCAAACCTTTTTTTTCATCTCAGTGGCTATTTCCAAGACAGAGGCAGAGTGAAGAGTTTCCGACCTGCCCTAGTAGATCTTTTAAAAATAGTCCCCAAATAAGTACTTACATTAGCTCTTGGTCAGATCGCTGAACATTCTGTATTTTTAAACTGCTTTGAATACTTTGAAAAGGTGCCACAGAAAAGCCACAGAAAACGCTCATATTCAAATCCCTCCAGATGGAGGCTCTGACTAACCAAAAGTGAAAGCACAGAGGTCTGAGGCTGAGTTGTACCCTGTGCACACCTCGAGATTACAGGGGGGAAAAAAAAAAAAATGAATGGTCCGGGGCTTGGGGAATCTTGCATAACGTATGAGAAATAATGCACAGAAGGCAAATCGAGACAAGGGCTTTAACTTCAACCCCAGACTGGGCCAAGCTCCGTCTCCATTTTAGGAAAATCTTTCACACTGTTTTCACAGTTTCTTGCACATGAACTAAAGGCTTGTCCAGCCATTTCTGTCGTCTGAAATGCAAAGCAATTTTTCTTTTAAGTAGAGAAAGAAGAGTCCTGCAATATTTATAGCAAAGTACTTTGCCTCCTACCGACGCAATCTGGTTGGTCTTCACGTGTTTGGCATGATTTTTTAATCCACGTTTCTGTATCTACTCAGAAGCCATTCTCTTGGTCCTTGGTGCAAGAGTTCCTGCAGTATTGCTCTGGGGTTGTTTTGTTGTTGTTGTTGTTGTTGTTGTTGTCTTAATCAAACAACGTGCAAAACCCCAATTCCAACCAAAGACATGGAAAAACCTAAAATGGCATCCTAGGGGAGGCTCGGCTGTTCTACTTCCCTCCACGAACTCAATTCCCGTCAGCTCTCTGTACAAAGGTGTGGACAAAGTATTGCTTGGAAATCTAGCCACATGTTGGTAACGTGTCTGCCAGACGGAGCTTGCCTCTCCTTCATGGGTGGGAAACATGGCTGGTTCCCAGCTGCTACACACACACACACACACACACACACACACACACACACACGGAGGGACGGCCCTAGTCTCTATCTTTCCCCTGAGGGAGGACCAAAGGTAATGTTAATTCTGCCTGCAGATGTTCAAGGCACCTGCCCAGCGACAGCCAAAACAATGAACACCAACTACCCAATTACGGCAACCCTAAGAGTGATAAAACATACATAGTGCCCAAAGCTCCCCCGTGCTTCCTACTCGCTTGGAGCTTTGCCAGCATTATTTATTTCTTCCTTCCACTCACCGTTAGGAGGGACGGAGGCGCGGTCATCCTCTTACAGACGAGGACACTGAGCTGAAAGAAATTAAGGCATCTGCCAGCGGTGCTTGTTGAGGTGAGCTGGAAAGGCGAGTCCCCGCGCGGTTGGGGCCCGCAGAGCACACTCCCTGCACCGCTGCGTTCTCTAACCTCTTCATCCTCTCCGTGCCTAATTTCCAAGATCACAGAAATGTACCTTGCTGTTTGCAATCTACCTCCTGGGCTTCTCCGTTAGAGATTTTTGGGGGATTGTTTGATCTGGGTTTTGCATAGCATTTTGCATAATGGGCCACTAACCATGACGCCCCCTTCTCTCTATGCCCAGGTGCAGCTCCTGACGCTTGCAGAGAACATGGACACTATTCATGGAACAGACAAGCATATCTACGAATTCCAAAATACCCAGGGCAAGGGTCGTACACCAGCACTGTGCTCCTATCTGAATCAGAAAGCACAACGATTATGAAAACAACAACAAATAACCCACAGCAGTGACAGCTCCAGGGGCCAGGACTGAAACTCCAAGTTTGTCCCCACCTTCCATTTGGGTGGACCCTCAGAAGGAAGAAGCTGCTACGGAGGGGCCCGTTACACGACTCAAAGAACAATCTACCCTCCCCCAGGCCAACAAATGAACCTTTCTCCAATTGCTACAACCGCTGGGATGGAGCTCTGGTAGTTTCACTTCCAGCTAACGCCTCCATTTCACCAGAAACCATTTTCGAACTGTGTCTTTTGCCCTTTGCACACTGAGCTAGCTAGTTGCCTGCCAGTTTAGAAACACGACTGACCACCACACCAGAACTATCTTCCAAAAGCTGAAGTACAGAGAAGTAGATCGAGGCACAGACCATCCTTTGCCAACTCTATAAATACATTCCAAAATCAGCAAGTCGCCATGAAAATCTACTGACTGTACTACCAATCAGATTAACCTTTTCCCCCAGATCCTGGACAGAAGGATGAGACCCCCTACAGACCCCCTACAGAGGCACCCCTGTGCCCTACAGGTGCTTGGAGTCTTTGCACAGCCCCGGGCACTGGCGAAGTGGAGGAAACAGGCTCCAGCAGCTCACTCCAGTCTCCAGCACCTGCAGCATCTTCATGTTTGGGTACCAAGGCTGAGGGGTTCATTCTGTCATGAACCACCTCCATATGCTTCCTTGAAAGCTCATCTGGTGCCACAACTGGACACCCGTCTCAAGGCTATAGCCAAAGACTTTGGAAGAAGTGGATGAAGGAGAAAGTGAGGTCTGTGGTTTCAGCTTTCCACAAGGATCTGTTACCACTGCCATTTAAAGTCCCTCTGGCTTCTGCCAACAGCAGCTCCCTCTAGATCTGAATTCAACCTCTCAGCTTCCTTGTGATGCGAGCATCATAGCAAAGTCTCCAATGCTTATGCTAAGCCCTGCCCAGACCTTCCTGGATCTCCTGTGAATGAACCACCAACTTGCATTTGCTATGCAGATATGCTTCCTAAGTCAGGGGCTTCCTAAATCAGAGCAGGTTTCATCAGCCATGTTCCAGGGCTCCTCCCTCACATCCTCCATGGCTCATTTTTCTAGATCAAAATCTACAACTCATGAGTAGGAAGAAAGTCACTTAAGGCTGACTGCCCTGACTTATCATTTAATCTACACAGAGCTATTTATTTACTAATTACATTCTGGGCCTGACAGCACTGGCCAGAAAAGATTTGTTTATTCATTACCAAAACCAATTAATGTAAACAGAAAATAAAATCTTAAAGGTTACTCTTGGGAAGGACTTTACTAATGGTGTCGGATGAGCCCCTAATTAAATGAGGCAAATGAAGCCCGAAGAAGCAAAGGGATTTAGGGCAAACGGGTAGCTTCCTTGCCACTGTTCAACAGCATCCCAAAATTCCAGTCCTGTGGTGTGAGTGGGACTGACCCCATGGGTCGGCTTCTACAGCGAAGGATGGGCATTAAAGAAAGAACGGGCAGGTCCAGCTAGGACCCACTGCACAGGCCACTACATGTCCTCTGTCATGTAGACACTCGAAATGGCTCTTCTGTCATTTGCAACCAAAAGCTTCCCAACAGATAACTGTGCAGAGTCAGTGGCAATGCCAATTTCTTGACTCCCCGTACACAGATATTTCTGCCACAGGAGAGTCTTTAACATAGCAGAATAGAAAACCATATTTTGACAAATTCAGGGGCTGAACTTGGTAAGAATCAAAAGATTTGGAGGTAATACAGGAAAGTAAAGACCGTCATTGTGCTCTTTAAACATATGGCTTCATATGTAACTGTGGCTATATTAATAGAGTATTACTGATGACTGAAGAATCCATGAATGGAGATTAACTGTAGAGAATTCATGGTTAATGAGAGAGGACCATTCTATTTTTTAAATACAGTATGTATATATGTATGTATTTTTGAGCAAGAACAAGCCCAGGAAGGTAGGAGGGCAAAGATGGAGAGAGAAAGAATCTCCAGCAGGCTCCATGTCCAGTGCAGAGCCTGACATGGGGCTTGATCCCAGGACCCCAAGATCATGACCTGAACCGAAATTACGAGTCAATTAACCAACTGAGTGACACAGGCACCCTGAAGACTATTCTATTTATAACTTGAGAACAAAACCTAACTCCCACTTCAGTCTCAGAGTTGGTCCTAAAGCTGGGCTCATCCCTACCTCCCGGAGGGACAATGTCCCAATTTTATATTTCCAAGTGCCCAGCTCCAAATCGGTGCCAATGGAGGGGTGATGCAGGTCTCGACAGCTAAGTCTATTGAGTAGTTACTAGCTGAAGACACCATACTGTGTCTTATCTGCTTTATGTCACTGAATGCTCCCCGGCGATCAACGTGAGGTAGACTGATCAGAGTAGACAATTAACATTTGTTAATGATACGGAAGGAGTGACCATCAGGCACACGGAACTCTTGTAAGATTAAATTTATTGTCAATGAGAACACATTCTTTAGTAATCCTAAAACTATAAAATTTAAAAAGATGAGTACCAATAAACGTAATAATCAGACAGGATCCAGTTAACATTTATAAAGAAGGATAATTTGCCACCAGATCCTGGGGCTTAAAGCATCCGCACCCCTCGCTCACGTGGCCCCTTCCGTGGGCCTGGGAAGGACCCCAGCCACGTGTGGAATGAGCACCTTCAGTATTTAAGCTTAGTCGTCACATAGAAACACTTAAATGTCCTGAAGCCCTACGGCTCATATATGAAAAAAACCTGAGAAAGGTTCCCTGACATCTGACAATAATCCGAAAGATTTACATGACATTACCAATAACTGCTTGTATAGCAAACAAGCTTTTTCTCCTAAGCCATCAAGAATGGAAAACAAGCCCCGACCAACCATGCTAGAGGAACAAATGAATGATCTTGCTGTTCTCTTGAGGGAAAATGGTATTCTAAAATCGCTGTCATAGAAGAAGTGGTCAAAGAGCACAGAGCCCAAAAAAATGAAGGAAAAGAAAGTAATGCAACATATGTGAAATAGCTAATTGATAATAATATTTGTGTTATTTTCTGGATTTTGTGATGTTTGGGATGTCTGCTTTGAAATACATATATATTATTTTCTTTCATCATGTGAAATAAATGTTCATTCGTAAACCTGGTTTTATGTTTGCAATTTTACATTATTTTACATTTTTTCTTGGCGATGGCTACCAAATCGAATAGGCCTCTGGCCAGACGGGCCTGCATCCACTCTCCGTGAGCCTGCTATGAGTCAGGTCACCGCTTTCCGCGGACTCGCAGTTGGCTAGGGGCTCCGTGAGGCAGGTGCTGTTATCCCATTTTACAGATGAGGGATCTGGGCCTCGAGCAGGTTAGAATGACCTACCGAAGGTTACCCAGCTGAGAAGCGGCAAACTGAACCCAGTTATCTGATCCACAGAGCATCTAGCCAGGTGCCAGTCCTTGCCAGTCCTGCTTCTTGGCCTGCCCACCCCCACTAAGAAAGAAAGGAAAGGGCTACCCTTCTGTGACCCAGGAGCGCCTTCCTGGCCTCTGGCTGCTGCACAGCTTCCCGGCAGGGCTGGGGAAGGAGGGGCTACCTCACGCCCATGGAGCAGATGGAGCCCTATATCAGTTCCTGGCAGAGCAGAGGGTTTAATCTTTGTCAGTGGACCACAATGGAACTCTACAATGGGTCACCTTGGGGACAAAACCTCTTGGTCAGTGACCAGTCGTCCCCTTTGATGGCATTTATGGTTCAGGGGATGCTGATTAGGCTGTAACAAGACAGGTATGGTGACACCGGGTCCATGTCTATACCTCAGTGAGAGCTGAAAGCTGCGGGCTGGAGGGACGGACCCAAGGGGAGGAGAGGGAGCCGTCTGACCACAGAAAAGGAAGCCCAGACCTGAGTGGGAAGGCATATCTGCAGCCTCAGCTCCCCTTCCTCCCCAACCCCAGGGCGTTAATCCTCAGAGTCCCATCCCAGCATCCAACCTCCTCTCCCCATCAATTTAGAAGGACCTCGTCATTTGCATAATGCTTCCTGAGGGACAAACTCCTCACTGACTCAGTTTTCCGTCTAAAGAACCTGATCCCTCCTGTGAAGCCCTGCTCCCCAACTACCTGAACCCCTGTCAGTCCTCCCTGGACTCAGGACAGGAAGGACCCGCTATGTTTCTTTCCCACTCGTTCTCTGTTCAAAATGATGACCCTGGGGGGGCCCGGCTTGCTCAGTTGTTGGAGTGTGCAACTCTTGTTCCTGGGGTCAGGCATCCGAGCCCCGCGTTGGGTGTAGAGATTACTTTTAAAAAAAAGGTGAAACTATAAGGCGGTGTGTACTTTACCTTCTTGGGGCAATGAGGTGCCCAGGGGACCAGTGGAACACAAGACCTTGGACTTCACCTTTAAAATAGTGTTACTGGTCATTATCATCATCGGTGCTTAACTCTCAGGGTCTCCACTCTGCCCTACTCCCCCCAACAGCTAGAAAAGAAAGGGCCATCCTTCTGCAAGACTGGGGTAGACATACACAAAATCCCAGTGAGAGAAACCCACTTCCCAGCCTCAGAGTGAACTGTGCTAATGAATGGAAAGAACTAAAGCGTCCTGCTGAAAGGGAGGGAGCAGTGGAAGTGGGCAGAAGGGCAGACCACTGGAGGAGCCTGCGCGTTCCTCAAAGTAACAATGGGAGCTAGTTACTTGGTGGGGGTAGGTCCCCCGATGTGGCCAGCTGACATTCCCAACAGCACTCAATAATCAAATCACCCCATCTTCCCTTCTGATTCCCAAGCTCACCAACCCCCTTCAGTAGTATCTCTCACTGTCGATTAATACACAAGCCTGGGGTGCCTGGGTGGCTCAGTCGATCTAAGTGATGCCTTCGGCTCAGGTCATGATCCCAGAATCCTGGGATCAAGCCTGGCAACCAGCTCCCAGCTGGTTGGGAGTCTGCTTCTCCCTCTCCCTCAGCCTTCCCACTGCTTGTGCTCTCTCACTCGCTCTCAAATAAATCAATAAGATGTTTTATGTTGTTTTTTAAAAGATTTTATTTATTTATTCACAAGAGAGAGGGGCAGAGGGAGAAGCAGGCTCCCCGATGAGCAGGGAGCCCAGCGCACGAATCGATCCCAGGACCCCGAGACCACGACCTGAGCGAAGGCAGACGCTTAACCATCTGAGCCACCCAGGAACCCATAAATAAAATATTTTTTAAAAAAAAATCCAAAAGCCTTCTGATTTGCTCCACCTGTCCTGCGAGCTCAGCTAACCCGTACACTCTGGGGAAACAGATGTGCTCCCCAGGGCTGAAGACAGTCCACGAAAGTGACATCACACAAGGGCTCTCCTCCATTTGGCCCCATACTCCTGGCAGCCACCAGGCCCTCCTGGGACACGACTATCTTCTGAACAAGCCACCCCGGCAGAGTCTTACCCAACAGAGAGCAAGTGTGAGAAATCTTTGCCGAGTAAGGACGGCAAGTCAGTCCACTCTGGGAAGGGACAGATCCAATACAAGTACTTCTGGCTGTGGCAACGTCCACTTCAAGGATGAAGTATTCCGTATTTGTATGTTAACTAACTGGAATTAAAATAAAAACAAACCAACTAACTAAATAAAAGACAGAGGCAGGCGGAGTACCAGGAAGGATGTGGGCGAGTCATCTCACCTTTGAGTGCCTTCCTGCCCTCACCTGTGAAATGGGGATATAACACTGCCGACCTCCCAGGGCTGACTGAGGATCAAATAATTGGCATATGTAAAGCACCCCACGGACACGCAGGGCACCGGCTAAATCCCTGCAAGGTTTACTATTATTATGCAGAAAATAAAGAGAATTATAATAGAAGGAGAGGTGAGAGCCAACTTAAAGAAAGATTTCCTCATAATTTACATTAACTGCCTAAAACCGGGGTATTTTCTCCCAAGCATAAAGATTTAAACATTTCCTCCTTTTCTTTCTTTGTAGTTTAAGGATCAAGTGGCCACTGAAATTCTTCTATACTTGGGGGGGAGGAAGGCAAAGTGCGGATTCACTACACCAGGCACTTGAAACTTGTGTAACAGGGTGTGTGCTAACTATACTTCAGAAAAAAATTCTTTAAAGAAACTATTGAAATTCTTTCCTGGAATTAATTAGGATTTTCTGCTATTTTGCATAATGCCTTGAAGACCGCAGAAAAACGTGTGTGTGTGTGTGTGTGTGTGTGTGTGTGTGTGTTCTTGGTTCCCGATCTCATGCTGTCTCTGGTGAAAACTTGTGTGTGTGTGTGTTTTCTTGGTTCTGGATCTCATGCTATCTCTGTTGAAAAAAAGGGCAAAGAGTCCTCCCCCACAGAACAGCAGAACCAAATAAGTACTGTTTGTCGGAGTCGGGGGCTGCCTTGGGAGTGTGTGCGTGTTCTTAGGATGAAGTCACGGGGGTAAGCTGAACACACAGTTATTTTATAGGCTTTTCCCCCAAAAAACCTACCTGTTCATTTCAGGAGAAAGGTATCAGTCATTCCTAGGAACAATTCCCTACAACGCTCTTTCCCTCCACGCACATGAAGCGCTCCACCCTGCCACCAATTAAAAACTGGATGATAATAGGCCCGGGGAGCTCACTGTAACACCTTTGTCATAACTATTACGTTTCTTGGGGTCCACATTCAGATGTGAGAAATGGGACAGCCTGTGGATTACAGGTGTAAACTTTGGGCATAAGGGAATACTTGGATGGGGAGATGCCCCTTGGCTGGTTAGTTAAGGGGGTTATGTACCCCAAATGCTGAGAGTGTCCCCAGTACATTCTCCTTGAGACCAACACCCGTGTTCAAGGAATGACAAGTTGTCTACTGCTCATTAGGCACATAGTCTATTGCTTGAACATCCACAACTTCCCAAATTATCCTAAGCAGCCAGCCTTCCCAGCCATGGCCGTAAGTCACATATTAGCCTCTACACAATGGCGGGGCCTGCTCAGAATTCAAACCGGAAAGTTCTAATGCCTAAACTTGACTTTCCAGCTTGATATGAGAAACAGAGAGAGGGGAATCTTCTATAGTAGGGGGTCAGCAAACTAGCACCTGCAGGCCAAATCCAGGCCACTGCCTGTTTTTGTAAATAAAATATTATTGGCACACAGCCACACCCCTTAGATTACGCAGTTCTCGTGGCTGCTTTCTCATCCCAGGACCAGAGCTGAGCAGTTGCAACAGAAACCACATAGCCTGCAGAGTCTAAAATATTTACTATCCGGCCCTTTAGAAAAAAAAAGAGAGGATGACAAAAGCCACCAGAATATTTACAGAAGTTCCTGATGGCCTATGACTCATGGTTTAAATGGAACAGTGGCCCTAATAAGTTAGCAGAAGGAAATGTGGGTTCAAGTACTGGTTCTACCAACAGGCTCAGCTTTGTGAGGTCATACAAGTATTTTCACCTCTGGCTTCCATTTCATTCATATAATAGGATTAGTCATGGGTGGCAAGTGCATGACAAATAATTAGGTAATACCCCCAACATATGCATTTTGAACACACAACAGAAGAATTACTGTTTGTTTTCTGAGGGTGAGAGGTCCTGTCTTGGTGCAGCAGTATTCTGTGGTTAGCAGTTCAGTTGGGTGCTTCTGGAACCCCATGATATTAATGCATGGAGCTGGTCTAACCCCATAGGGCGTGTGGCTCAAACGGCAGATTAAGTGATAGGGTAGTCCAGGTCAGTCCCGGGCTGGGAGAGTCAAGGAAGGTTTACTCATTTTTTTAAAAAAGGAAGATGTGAGTAGTGCCCTAAAGAAAGCGTAGGACTTCAGAAAAAGGAAAAGGGAAGGGAGAACTTTCTTCTTGGTTCTTTCCCGCACTGAGCAGTAAAGCGCATACTCCAAGTGAGAAAGGTCAAGGGCATATTCAGAGAACTATGCAAGAGCCAGATTCATCTGAGCAAGAAGATCACCCACGGGAACAACTGGGAAGATGGCTGAAAAGGTAAAGTTGAAGACACATTAAGAAGGAAGGTAAGTTCAAAACCCACAAGTTTGTATTTTACACTAGATGACGGGGAGCAACTGAGCGTTCTAGGTAACATAGGAGACAATAACCTGAAAGTGGTATTTTAGAAACATTAATCTGGCCATGGTATATAAAGTGAATCAGAAGACTCTGAACTACAGAGGAACTGAAATTGAAACACAGGAAATAGTCTCTATCATACTGATTCAATGGGGAAGAGAAACAATTCTTTATCCTCATTTTAACGTAGTTTCCCATCAGTGTGTCCCTGATAATCTCCTGTATGTCTCAAAAATATTTTTAAATACCTAAATACCTACTAAATAAGCAAAACTGGAACAGGCAAGGAAAAGAGTTCAGGAAGAACAGTCAGACAACAAAGGTCAGGTCTTGATACAAGGGTTTCACTCTTTTGTGAGATGTAGGTATATGAGGCATAATAGTCGGCCTTTGATTTCAAATCACAAGCAGGAAGAAAGTTCATTATAGTTATCACGAGGGAGGTTATATTTGCTCCGTGTGTGTGTGTGTGTGTGTGTGTGTGTGTGTGTGTGTGTGAAAACCCAATTTCCTCATTCCCAGCCCCCCAGAAAAGGCGGCTAAGAATAGCCAGCTCTGCGTCCGGTTTCATCAGAAATAAGATTGTGCCTGTTCTAGGCCTCTGCCTTCCTCAGGCTGCCAGCCTTCTGTCACTTGCCCTCCCACATGGCCCTGGCTTCAGACACCTGTGTGGATGGTGACAGGAGAGTCAGCTTCTTGGAGGGAGGAGGCGGAACAGAGAAGTTTGAGACGCTGCTTCAGAGAAGGTAGAGTGGGGGCTGGGGTCCAGGCTTTTCTACCTGAGTGACCTGCTCAGGTTAGCTGCTTTCTGTTGAAGGTCCCCACCTATAAGATGGGGGAGATGAGTAACCCACTTCAGGGAGTGCCAGGAGCCTCGGCTAGGAAAATGTCTGCAGAATGCTTTGCACCCCATACCTGGCACCAGATAGGGCTCAATCAATGGAGCTGCCATCATCTGTTTTCTTGGGGTGCTGTGACATTTGGCTTGGATAACCCAAGTCAATTTTTATTTGCTAGGTGAGAGGCACTTCCTTAATTTAATTACCATATGCCCAATACACAAACTCTTTCCCCCCCCATGGAGTACATCACCAGATGCCTAGAGGACCAGAGCTCCAGAGATGGAAACTGCCCGGGGAATGGGCCTCAGCAGCCAGGCTGCAGTCCAGCCTCCCAGGAAGGCTCCCAGCCCCACAGCACAATCCCCCCCGCCCCCCATGTCCTCTTGTCCTCTGAAGAGACAAGGACTTGGGATCTGGGAACCCTGGTGGGGAGGCTTCCGAGGCTTCTCCCCCCAGGGTGTTCACAAGCGTCTCTGACTCGCTCACGGGCTCACCCTGAATTGAAGGAAGAGTTGGATCTACAACCCAGGTCTGCTCACTTCTTGTCCATCCTCAAAGTCACATTTAAAAAAAAAAAATTATAAAAATAATAATGGTCACTGTGGAAAACGTGGAAACTAGAGAGGAATTAAAAGGGAAAAAAATATATGGATATAAGCCCATTGTCCAAAGCTTCTATACCTCTGTTAATTCAGGCTGCCTTCCAGGTTTTTCTAGTCATACGATGAAAGTGAGAACACACTGTAAATACACTTCGTGCCCCGTTGTTGTTATTGTTGTTGCTGTTTTCCTTTTTCCACTTTACAGTGTATGAACTCTGTTTCTGCAACAAAATTTTGAGCTGCAGGTGGACAGAAATCACATCAGCCTTGACATCGCCCCTTCTGTTCCCGGGCACACAGTAGGAGCTTAATAAACAATGTGCAGTGCATGGATGCCAGCATGGCCTTAGATAGAATAACCAGTGACGTACCCACCCTCATTCTGCTGGAAACTCAGGTCATCTCCACAGTTCTGCTACCGTGAAAATGTCGGATGCACAGCCTCGTTCCTGTGTGGTAAACGTAGCTCTCTGTCCCTAAGGTAAATTCCTAAACGTGTGATCGCTCGGTCAGAGTACTCACATTGTAAAAAGTCTTGGATCCCTACTGCCAAATGGCTCTCCAGAAAAGTAATCCTAATTTATGTCCTCCACCAAGTGATCTAGGAGATGGAAAAGCAGGAGTGTTCTCCATGGGGTGAGTACATGAGTTGAGGGGGAAATTGCAGAATCCCTCAGTAGGTTTTTTAATGAGGAATTAAGGGCTGGACTTAAGCTCATTTGATTATCTAGCAACCCCACACAGTATTAAGTATGTTCCCGAACTTTGATCAGTATCCCTCTGACCTCTTCTCTGTTGAAAAATACAGTGTGGTACCAAATACTAGAGAACTATCAACCCTACCATTTCTATCCCCCAAACTAGGAAACATCTCCCATCCCCCAGAACACAGCATAAAACCCAATCTTTTCATATAGTGACCCACAACACATCTGCGTCTCTGGTACCAAGTCTGTTTTCCTTGACCTGTCTATAAATATCTGCAGTTAAAAGTAAACGTCATAGCAGTTTCCTAAATGTCTTCTTTTCATACACTCATGCATTATTAGAAAAACAGTTTGCTCTTCCTAATATAAATAAATCAACAAGATACATTGCAAATGAGTATGTCTATCAGAGTATTTTAATTCATTATTCCCTTCCCACCCTGTAAGTCAAGGGGGTCATTTGTGAAAATAAAAACAGCTGTGTAGATCCTGATCCAGGAAGCCCCAAGCTCCGACCTCATGTGGCCAGCATGCACTTGGAATTAGCAGAAGTGAGCATCTCAGTGCACTCTCCCTCCTTGTAGCCCTCTGTGCTGTATCCCAGGACACATAAGAAACTCCGGATTCGGGGCGCCCGGGTGGCTCAGTCAGTTAAGTGTCTGCCTTCAGCTCAAGTCATGATCTCAGGGTCCTCGGATCAAGCCCTGAGTTAGGTTCCGCACTCAGTGGGAAGTCTGCTTGTCCTCCTTCTGCCCCTCCACCACTTGTGTGTGTGCACACGTGTGCTCTCTATCTCTCTCCCTAATAAATAAATAAAATCTGAAAACAAAAAAAAAAAAAAAAAAGAAAGAAAGAAAAGAAAAGAAAAAGAAACTCTGGATTCAAATCCCACCTCTGTCTCAGAATTACTGTATCAACCCCACCTTCTGTGCCTTTGTTTCTCCATCTTAAAAATGGGGTTTTTTTCTGCATTTCTCCTGTGTGTCACAAGAAGATTACAAAGAACTGAAGCATAAAAATCTTTCATGTGTTCTGAGAGGCAAAGCACCTCTCCAAATTCAGTGCACTCCTCCTATGCCATGACTTCTGTTTTCTCAACAATCTGACATAGCACTTCTATCCAAATATTCCCCACACCTGATGGCAATGTTATCAGGATAGCTCTTAACCTTTTGAGTCATCTGTGATTTTCTAAAAAATCCATATGGCTCTTCACCATCCATTAATATTAAGCTACTCTTTGCCTTGTACCCTTTTTTATAAACATACACAAACACACACACACAAAATACAGAAGTCCAAATAGTTTTCTTTGACTCAGAATAAACCACATTCCTCCAGTACTCAACGGATAAAAATCTCAAAGCTCATGTTCACATTTATCCATGAAAGAAATGTAATAGTTCAACATGTCACACAGCAAGTCAATCAGAGGGACTGAGAAATAAACACAGAAGTTCTCAAGTCCATGTTTCCAGTTTCCTTGTGATATGAACAAGACAGAATTTATTTGAGAAGAAAATGCCAAGGTGACATTTGGAATTACCATGTTTGTGGGGGCAGGAGGCCAACTTATAGGACCTTTTGCATTCTCTTTTGGAGCTGTGGCTTTGCCAGATCTACAACCCCATATGCATATGAGGTTCAGCCAATTCACCATGGGGATCTGATAGCTTTGTCCATGGACTTCTGCCTTCTTCAGCAACTATAAGGGAATCTGCCATCAGGAGGCCTCTTGGGGAGATGGGATCATGGGGAGAGCCAGAAAGCCAGCCCTCTGAAGAAATCCAGTTGGCCTCAAAGTCAGATTTCTTGCGTTAAGGGTGACACATTCTGGGGAAAGGGGCTAGGGGCGGGCAGTCCAGCAAGAGGACAGAGCAGAGGACTAAAATAGGGGTGCCCTTGCCACTAGAGGCACACTGGCCATGTCCCTTGTTTTTCAGCCCACTGATAGTGCCACCTTGACGGCAGGATGTACTTGTTGCCTGGCGGCAGATCCACAGACTGGGTCTGCTCCATTTTCTGCCCTGTAGAGGCAACTGCTCTGGACTCAAGCTGAGCAGAAGAGCCCTTCTGCAGCTCCTGACACTCTCCCACTGGTGAATTACTGAGCCAGGGGCTGGCAGGAGAGGAGTGACCACTCCCACATCTGAGAACTCCTGGAAAGACCAAGCTCTAGCCCATTTCATGGCAACCTCACAGTCTCCCAACCTCCACAGAAAGGTTTGTAGACCTGGACTTAATGAAATGCATTCTGTGGGAAGCATTATCTTACTGAGCTCCTGATATCACAGCTTCATGGAGGAACAGGCCAGGCTGAAAGCATTATGAGTAATGATGCCTTTAGTATCTGCCCACTGAGACGCAGATCTGTAAACGTCTCCTGTGACCCGCAGCTGACATTTACACCTTCTCTCCCGGGAGCCTTGAGTCCCTGTCCCCACTGGCAGGATTCCCTTCTCTCACCCTCTTTCCTCCTCCTTCTCTTTGATTAACACTCCGGGCTGAAACTTCATCAATACCCTGGAGCCCAATGCAACCCACCATAAGTCTACCTTAAAATCCCAACCCCTTGCATGAAACTTGGAACCACTCTGGACTTCAGTATCTTTTTTATTGCCAGCGAGGGGCAGGCAGAGCTCTTCTCCAAAGTTCTTTCCAGCTAAAAAAATGAATATTCTATATTTTATCTGCTTAAAACTTTGTGCCCTATGTCTTTGACAGAAATAACTTCCCAGGCTTGCCTGTTAAAGGAATTTGAAACATGCAGCATGCCAGAAAAGTCCCTCAGGGCTAGCCTTTCCTTCCTTCATATCTATGGGACATTGCATGGCCTGGAGGCAACACTGGTTTAAGGAGGGATGTCTCAGTTTTCCAATTTGCAATCCGGTAGACTGGATGAGTCCAAAGGTCTCATTCAGAATGAAAAGGCCATTCTTTTGCAAGTAGAAAGCTCAAGCTGACCAGCAAAGGCCAAGACAGAAGGAAAGAAAAGCCACTGTTGACTGAATATCCCAAAACAGATACAAACTTTACAAAGGGTGGCTCTCACATGGCTGCCAATGCCAGAATGTTGATGTCATCTCCATAGAGCTGCTGGGTGAGTCAGCAGGTTCTCTCCCATCAACCCAATCCCAGGAGGTATCCTATAGTGACCAGACCACATCTGGTAATGGGATGTTCTGAATATCCCGTCTGTTGTCAGGAAATGTAGCTCCTCGAATCAGGACCCTAACCCTAAAAATGACCACTGGCCACCCGCGTCCTGTCCTTCAGCAGACAATTCTGGAAATGGAGCTTCTGGACCCTGTTATAATTTAACAAGGCTTTCCTTGAGCTGGCCTTTGGATTGATATGTTTTCAGTTCATTGTGTTACCTGTCAGTAATGTGTCGCCATGCAGATGTCAGCCTGAGAACAGGCCAGGATGTATGGGATGCTGCCTGTCTTTGTGTTCATCCTGGAGAATTACTGTAGCTTGAGGGTGACCGTCCCACAAGTAAAATCGTTATCAACCCTGCCTGCCTTAACACTTCAGATCCCCTTTATTTTCACTACGCATGTGAAAAATCATGAAGGCTTGTGTGTGTATATTGTACATTTTAAATTAAAAGACCTTTTAAAAAGCAGAAAATACATTTTCAGAAGTCGTCACTCAGGTATGGGTGGTTGGGGACTGCAGGGTTTCCAGAATCATTTGGATTCCAGGACACTATGACTCCACCTCTGGCCTTGTCTAACTTTAATCTCAGCACTCTAAATCCACTTGATAAAAAAGAGAGGATTGTTTTGATGGAGTGATTTCAGAGAGAAAGGAGCCACACCTTAAAAGCCCCTACCTGAGCTCATTCCATACCTGTTGTTGCCTCACATCTAAAATCAGGTGCCCTACATTCATACTAGCATGTGAATGACTGATACCAGAGTCACCCCCTAGAACAGGCTGGAGAGAAGCAGGGATCTGTGTGCCCCCCAAATAGGTATATAGGTGTGTTATCAGGGTGTGTCCTAAGGCAGGGAGAAAGGCAGAAAGAACAGACTGAGAATACCCAGAACAAGAGAGCCACTGCACTACTTTTTCTAGAGATGATCGTGTCTCTCTTTTTATTAAAGATTTTATTTATTTATTTGACAGACAGAGATCACAAATAGGCAGAGAGGCAGGCAGAGAGAGAGGGAAGCAAGCTCCCCGCTGAGCAGAGAGCCCAACTTGGGGCTCAATCCCAAGACCCTGACATCATGACCTGAGCAGAAGGCAGAGGCTTAACCCACTGAGCCACCCAGGCGCCACGATCTTGTTTCTTCTTAATTTGACTTTAAAAAAAAGGACACCTCGTAACAGTGACCTTTCAAGGAAGGGTAATTTATCTACCCTCGGTTTAACTGGTGCTTGAGCAGAGCCACTGTGGAAAGGCTCCTTGGCCAAGCCCATCTCCATCTCCCCAGCATTCCTGGGGGAGGGCGGAACGAGCACAGCTGACACCATCAGCGCCATCACGGAAGCAGCACTAATATGGACACAGGAGGTGCCGGCTCATTCTCCCCAGCCAGGTGTCCAGGCTGGCGAGGCCATCTGGGTTAGGAAATGTGTGCTCTAAAGCCTGCTGGGGGAAGCCCGTTTTGAGGGGGAGCTTAGCTTAAAAAATCAGCCAGCTTCAGAAGTCTCTACAGCCCTGGCCCCCATCAAGGAGTGGGGCCTTGGAAATGGGCTATTTCCCCATATGCATAGCCCTGAGAATATCAATGCTTCCACATTCAACAGCCTGTGGGCCTGAGGCCAATGAACAAGCCAGATCCGGCAAGAAACAGGGGAAAAGATTGGGAAGAAACTAGATTTTTGGCTTCAGGTGTCCAAAAACCTAACGGTATAAAGCAAAAATGAAACCCTTTGAAGAAATGCCCATTTAAAATGTAATTAACCACCATACCTTTCAACTCTTTGTACCCAGATGAAAGAAATAACAAACATGAAAAATGAATTTAAGGTGTACCAAATGAGAACACTGTCTCTTTAAAAATCTTAGGTTGGGGGGGGGGACGCCTGGGTGGCGCAGTTGGTTAAACGACTGCCTCCGGCTCAGGGTGTGATCCTGGAGTCCCAGGATCGAGTCCCACATCAGGCTCCCAGCTCCATGGGGAGTCTGCTTCTCCCTCTGACCTTCTCCTCGCTCATGCTCTCTCTCACTGTCTCTCTCTCTCAAATAAATAAAATAAAATCTTAAAAAAAAAAAAAAAATCTTAGGTCCGGGGCACCTGGGTGGCTCAGTGGGTTAAGCCTCTGCCTTCAGCTCAGGGTCCTGGGATCGAGCCCCACATCGGGCTCTCTCCTTGGCGTGGAGCCTGCTTTCCCCCCTCTCTCTGCCTGCCTCTCTGCCTACTTGTGATCTCTCTGTCAAATAAATAAAATCTTTAAAAAAAAAAAATCTTAGGTTCAAAATTTAAAAACTCCTTGAAAACCCAGTATGAATGATGATGTAAAGAAAGAGGCACGCCTGTTCAATGTTGATGGGAATATCAGTTAAGTCCTGTCATTTGGGGAGGGTTGTTTAGCAATATTTATTAAAATTAAAATGCACGTTGGCTTTGACTTAGCAATTCTCCTTGTAAGGATGTGTGGTCCAGAAATGCACAATCCTGCAAAAATATGCATGCGCAAGAATTATTTCAGCATCATCTGCAATAGAGGAAAACTGCAAAGAACTCCATGCCCATCAAAAGCAGATCAGTGAGTAAATCCTGGCTCATTCATAGAACAGACACTTGCAGCTTGTAAAAGAAACAGGTAAACTGAGGTGTTTATGGGAACAGATGCTCAGAGAGAACAGCACACTGCAAACTGAAAAGCCAGCCTATTTTTTGTATGATAGCATTCAATATGTTAATATATGCACCAAGAAAATCTTTGATCATTAGGAACTTTAAACTTCCCACGACAAGCATGTCTAAATTTGCTAGGATTTTAATGTTTTTATTTCTTTAACATTAAACAATAACATGTAATCAGAATTTTAACAGTGAATACCTCCATCTTCACATTATTTAATGGTCTATGACACTGTCTTTGTCCCTTATCTTGTGCTAGAGTGGGACTAAGGACTGTGTTTCTTATAGGTTCTAGAGAATAGTGGCTATGGGCTATGGTATTTCATCTCTGCAATTCCAGAATAAATAGTTCAAAATCCCAACTCTTCCAAAGCTACTCTGTGCTTGAGAAGTGGTCAGTGTGATGGACTAGATGTGGGGCTATGAGTTGGGAGTGTCAACTTGCACACATTTTTTCCCATGTTCCAAGTTTGTCATCAATGAGATTAAGGGCTTGAAGGGAATCCTCTCTGATATTCTCTCATATAAAGACCTTGACCCCTCCCTGACCAAAGCCTCCGTGAAAGGAGTACTCAATGGGCATTTGTTGAAATACCGGACAGAACCAGAGCCTGAAATCAGGACACCGTGGGAAAAGGGACAATTGAGAAAAGTCTTACTGGCACCATTTGGAGTTAGTGTAGAGTCAACCAACAGAGAAAAGCAAAAGGGTTTCGGTGTAGTGGGAAAAACAAGCACATTTTTGAAGTTCTCAGCTGGAGAACTGAGTATCTGGAAATTCATTCGTAGGGATGGTTTGTCACAACAATGGGGAGAAGGTAGGTGCTTCCAGCATTTAACGGATGGGCCAGAGATGCTAAACCTGCCACAAGAACCAGGACAGCTCCAAACCAGTTCCAGCTACGCAGCCTGTGGAGTAACGCTGAGGGGTGCCTGCTGGACGAGTAACCATCAGCTTCCTCATGTGTCCAAAGGCCTGGGGCCAGTGCTAGGGGCTGGGGTGGGGGGGTGGGGGGGATGGGAAAGCAAGGTGGCAAGACTACCAAGATGGCAGACAGATGGCCCACCCTCTGCAGGTTATTCTCAAGTTGCCCGAGTCTAAAAACTACAAGTTTGCCAACCCCAAAGTGCCCATTTTGGATTTTCTACTATAATTGTACTTTCCCTTTAAATTGTACTTTTCTCTTTCCCTGATTAAATCCCGCCCACAAAGAGGCTTTGGGCCTCGTAGGTTCAAAGCCTTCATATTATGACTTGGATCCCATTCTCCCCCTTGCCTAGTTTAAGCAGGGTCCTGGGCTCTAGAAGGTCACCACTGTGTGGTTTAAGCTCCAAGAAACAAAAACCTCATCTACCATATTTCCCATGGCATCCCCAGCCCCAAGAACAGTGGCTGGCACATAGTAAGTGCTCAGCAAAAAAAAAAAAAATTTTTAATGAATAATTGAATAAATAAGGTAGTGGAAAGCTTCAGTTTTAGGAGGGAGTGAGGGCTGGGTTAGTGATTTATAAGCTGCGTGGTCCTGGGCAAGTCACTTAACCTTTGTAAGCCTTTGGTTCTTCTGCGAAGCAGAATAGCAACAACCACCTTCCAGGGCTTTGGGGAAGATGGGAATAATGTATGGCAGACATCCAGCATGTCTGGTTCCCAGTAGGTTCTCAGAAAATGGGAACGAATTGTATCACCATTATTAATAACTCCAACTCACACCACGACCCATGCATCTGTTACAATCATAATTATCAGGAAAGTCACACAATTGAGTTCATCTTGGCCTTTCCGGAGCCACTAGTTAGTTAATAACGGACATCAGCAATAGCTTCTTCTTTAAACACAATGTTTCTCCTTTCTCCTTCAAAGCAACACTACTCAGCACATTATCAGCTAGCCCACTGTTTCCAGACACCCACAAAACCCCTATAAAGATGTGTGCCCTGGAAAAACAGGAAGACCAGCCCCAGAAAACCAGCAATAAAGTCTGAGGGCAATTCCGGTTCAGCCCTAGCCCCGAGAGTCAACATTTGATTCTGAATTCGCCTCCAGACACCTGAGCCTGCTCACAGAGGCACGTCCAACACCGCACAGCGGGTGCAAGGATGGACCTTGGAGCCGAAGGCTGAGGTTCAAATCCTGCTTCCATGCCCTTAACTATATGACCTTGGGGAAGTTACTTAACCACTTGAAACCTCAGTGTTCTCATCTGGAAAATGGGGACAAATAATAGTACCTATTACTGGGGAAAGGAAGGGGGAAGCCGAAGACTGTACTTCTATTGGCTTGTGGAAAATCATGGAAATCAACCAGCCCATTAGCAGAAACCCTATGAGGAGACATCCTTCGCACAGAGTCTACATGTCCTATATTCATTCCTTTTTATTACTCATACGATCAGCTTGAATTCTCGCTAAGGCACGGAGGAAAGGATTTGCTGGTGATAGCATAAGCAGAACATAAGCAGAGCACGTGACACACAGTAGGTCTTCAATAATTACGTGTTGAACAACTAACCAAATGGCTGGTTTAGAAGTTGAAAGACTGACAGTCCATTGCATCTGTTTGACCCAAAAAACTACGTACAGACTAAGGTGAGTGACGATCTTGGCATTTTTAGAACCGAGGCCTGGAATCTGTAGTAACCGAAATCTCTGTTATGATTACTTTTCGTTTGTTTTTGAGGACGACATGCCCCAACTGAAGAATATGGGCATTTAACTGTGGACAGGTGATCAGGAGAAGGTCTGAGACGTTCATCCAGCCAGCACCTCCACCGTGATGGCCCCTCAGGCAGAAGAATTTGTGCCATAAAAATGAACAAGTCCATGTGAGCTCCCCCAGAGGCTACCCCTCATCTGTCATGTCCACTGCCAGATCTGGAGGGCCCACATGCAGCAGACAGTAACTGCTCAATAAATGCACATGGAGCAAAAAGATGACCTGAACAGACCAACGAAGGAAGACACAGAAAGAATGATCAAAAGGGGCAGACAGTTACTGAGAGTCTCAGCCAGAACTAAGCCCTGTTCTATAGCCTTGGCTACTTCTCCAAACAGCCTTTAGCAGAGGTGGGAGATGCAGACACAGAGAAACAGGGGCGAGGGAGATCTGGGAAAAACGAGGAACGGACGTGGGTGAGTTTATACGGGGATGGGAGGCTCGGTCAGGACATCTGTCTTGCCTGCACGGGCACTTCTCTCCAAGTCAGAGTGACCGGGACATCTGGAGGAAGGGCGGGGAGCTGTGAAACACCAGATCAGACAACTATAGCCCCCACTGCTTCCACTCCTCAGGCTCTCCAGGCTTTCCCTTTCTAGAACTGTCCATTGTTTTCCTCCATCTCCTTTCATCTGAAGCTCTTCTCTTTGCCTTCCTCTGGGCTGGTTCTCTGGGCCTCGAAAGCTCCGCTCTGCTTGTCCCCATGCTAGAAATGTACAAAATCCCTTTGTGGAGGCAGCCCCTCAGGCTCTCTCTCTAGTGAGGGGCTTCCTTCCCTCCTGGGATGAGCACATTGTCCTCTCCCCAAACTCAGCATGTGGGTCCACCGTGGACACCAATTTCCTCTTTGATGCACTTTTAACAAGTGTTTTATAAGGCACTTCTCAGAAAATTGCCCCGTTCCTTCTGTACTCAGCAGGGAGACAGAACGTGAACTGGGAGCTTGGCTATTATGCTCGTGAATAATTTGAGTTTCAAGCGCAGCCTTGGCACGCCTGAAAACAAATAATGACCAAAAAGTTATCCAGCTGCCGTCCCAATCTGCCAGCTACTGTGTCTGGGGTGTGGAGCTCTCGGCTCGCTGTGAGCCTCAGCGAACAGAAACATCAAGGCACCTCTAGGTCCCAGTCAAGAACGGCAGCACAGAATTTTGGCTAATCTGGCCCAGAGAAGATAAAGCCCTTAAACAGAGATTAGCCACGCTCATTCCAGCCCCACTCACAGCCAAGAGTCAAAGTCTGTATTTGCTGAGTGGAAAAGGACAAAAGGAAACAAATTTCATTTGCAAGCACTCCAAAGAGGCCAGAAAAGGTAATTCTCCACCACTCGCCCCAACCGGCTCCTGCCGTGAGAAGGCAAAGCAAATCTGGCCGGACTTTGAGGAAATCTCAACTTCTTGGTTTCTGAATCACAAACCATCAATTGGGCCTCTGAATAGGGGGTTCAGGAAAGAGTCGTGCATGCAGGACACGTCCTTCAAAAAAGCAACGGGGCTGTTTTGAATAACTTTATAGTGACAAGGTGACAATGACACTGTTGCTCCCGTAGACCAGTAAAAGCTTGGGAAAGCCTAGAACAGGAATTCCTAAAAGGTAATACCATTCCCTGACAACCCACTGAGGAGCTGCCCCCTCCTCCAAAATGCCCTTGTCATCTGAGTGAGTTTCAGCCTGCACCCCAACCATCAGCCTTTAGCGTACAATGATAATATGTTGGTTTCGGGAGAAACCTTTGGATCATCGAGTTTACACCTGTTACTTTACAGGCAGGAAAACGAGGTCCAGGGAGATGCAGAGACTTGCTCCAGGATCTGCAGGGCTGGGGGAGCCCTGAGAGGGGACTCCTGCTGCCTGGTTGGGCTCTCCCTCCATATGCCTCTGGCACGGGCTACACACTCAGTGGGTCACACAGTGCTGTCCAGGCAGCTACCCAGAGTAAGTCCCACTTCTGCCTCCTGTACCCTCGCAGGGCCAAGGAAGGCCCCTCCATGAGACGGCTGCAGGCAGAGAGATGCGTGCCCCGTCTCTCCCACCAGAGCTTTGCCTGCTTCTCCTGTCTGGGCAAGAGCCCACTAGATTTAGAGGACAGGTTCATCACACACCTTACAAAACCCAGAACCTCTGCTAGGAGGATAACTGCCTGGACAGTATCAGGAGTCCCCACTGAGGGTCACATTCCCTGCCCCGTACCTGAGGCCAGAGCAGCAGCTCAAAGTGGACCAAGTGCTGAGCAAGTGAGCGAGGCACCCATCCGCACGGCCAGACCTCAGGCTCAGGACCGTCAGCCCCGCAGCAGGAGGCAGGGGTACCAAAAACCCTCCCAGGCAGCTGCTGAGGAACACGGAGGAGACCCTAGCAGCCCAGCCAGGGTTGGAATTCTCCTGGGATCCCACAGCACGGTTAATCTGGAATCCTCCGTTCACTTTCCTTCTTTCTGTCCTCTAGAGAGCCAAACTCCTTCTTGATGGGGAGGTGAGGGTGGACTTCTTTTTCTTGCATTTTGTTCTAAACGACAAGGACATCCTAGTTACACCTTTCTAGAGTGTTCCAGCGGAGCTGTGCGGGCTGCTGCCCCAAAACGACATGTTCGAAAGGTCAGAGCCAAATACTAAGTGCCCTGATTAGACGCGAACATCCCTTCTTCGGCGGATGGGTGCTGTTTAACCCGGACCCAGTAGTCAACAGGCATCTCCCTCTTCAGAAAACTTACAGCAAACAGCTAAAGAGCACCCAACACCTAGTTTCTTTGTGTGCAACAAATGTCAATGATATGCAAACACATGCGCTTCCCAGGCAAACGCTGCTCGGTCAGAGTGGCTGGAGAAGGGGATGCCTCATTACTCTGGGCTCTGCCTGGGGACGCGGCTCTGCCTGGGCTCTGCCTGGGGATGTGGCCAGGAGCGGCTCCCAGGTCAGTTCTGCACAGAGTAGACACAGTCTTTATTGCTCAGAAGGATGGAGCAGAGAGAAAGTCGCCTATGTTGGGTTGTCAGTCAATCCCAATCATTCTCTGAGCCCCTCCCTGGTGAGCCACCGGGCAATCCTTAAAGAGGCTTCAAGCCCCCAAACCCCCAGACCGGCACTCCGGGCTCCTCATATTCTAAACCTGCTGCCTGATCCGGGTGGACCTCACTCCCTTCTTGCTTCTGGCACTTCCGGGATGGGCCATCCTTTCTCACATCCAGACCTTCTCACAGAGCTAACTCCAGCCCTTTTTCTGGACAGCTTTCCTTGACCATCACCGAGCTGCTGCCTCCATACCCCTGCTTGCCACGGTAGCAATCATCCCCGTATCCCCAATACCCAACACAGGACTGATGCGTAGCAGGTGTTTGAGTAATGCTTATTGGATAAAGAAGTCAGACATTCCTGAAACAAACTTAGCAAAGTAGGTTTAAAAGAGATGAAGAGGGGGTGCCTGGATCGCTCAGTCAGTTGGGCATCCAACTCGTGGTTTCTGCTCAGGCCATGACCTCAGGGTCGTGAGATCGCACGTTAGGAGTCTGGCTCCATGCTCGGTGTTGAGCTTGCTTGGGGTTCCCTCTCCCAACAGCTCGTGCTCAGTCTCTCTCTCTCTCCCTCTCTCAAATAAAGAAATATATCTTTTTTTAAAAAGAGAGATGAAGAAATGTGGACTTTACTTTTTCTTTTTAAGATTTATGTATTTATTTCTTTGACAGAGAGAGACACAGCAAAAGAGTGAACACAAGCGGGGGGAGCAGGAGAGGGAGAAGCAGGCTTCCCACCAAGCAGAGAGCCTGATGCAGGGCTCCATCCCAGGACCCTGGGATCATGACCTGAGCTGAAGGCAGACGCTTAACGACTGAGCCACCCAAGCGCCCCCCAAAATGTAGACTTTTAAAACATAACACACAAGCAAACACACACACGCGCACACACACACACACGCACACACAGAGGCAAGTCCTTTGTAAGCAACAAATACATATAAAAACTGGTGAAGTCTTCCAAATAAGGTTTGTAGTCCACCTCAGGGTAAGGTACCAATCAATTTCCTGGTTTTAATGAGACAGTACAGTTTTGGAAGATGTTATCATGAGGGAAGCTGGAGAAAGGATACACGGGTCCTCTTTACACTTTTTTTCTTTTTTTGTGCAACTTCTAAGTCTATGATTATTTTAAAATAACAATGCAAAAAACATACCAAACCAAAAAAGGCAGGATGTTCCGGGCACCAAGAAAGCAGACGAAGCAAGAGGCTTTCCGTGATCACACACCTGACGGCTCCCAGGATAGGAACGATTCCCCACCCTCGCTTTCCCCCTCCCTTCTCCTCGGGCCCCGGCTGGAAAGTCCTCCCTTCCGAGAAGTCTTCCCAAGCCAGCAGCACCATGGCACCTTCTCACACTTCATTTAACTTCCTTCAGAGCACGGACCGTGATCGGCAATCTCTTGTCTGTTTGGCGTCTGTCTTCCTTCCCCAGAAGATAGGTGCCCCAGGAACAGGGGCCTCAGCAGTGTATTTCTCACCGTTTCCCCTGAACCAGGGCAGATCCTGGCCCAGAACTCGTAAGGAATATTTGCTTGAATGAATAATGAATACGTTGATGAATTAATGAAGAAAGTATATCTCAGGAACCAAAGCTGAGAGGGATGCTATTAGCCTTTAAGGATTTCTAATCTAAAAAGACAATGTTACAGAGCAAGACCTTGACACATGCAGCACTTAAACTAGGCTTGCAGGAAATTCCTTGAAACACACAATGCGATGTGTGGGGCGGGTGCCAGAAAGAAGCAGATGCCGGTAGAACTGGGGTGAGAAGAAAAGGAAGGTGTTCAGTGGACAACTATCTGCACAGACATGGAAGATGGACAGGATTTAAAGAGAGGTCAGGCTAGGATGGGGAGAAAAGGGTGTTTAGAACCTGGAGGCCAGCATGCAAAGAAAACCTTAGTGGCATCCAGGCCCACATCTGTCCTCCCTGGAAGCTGGTGACCTGCCAGGAACAGGGCTGGGGTCATGGCAGTGAATAAGAGAGACGCCCTACCCCCAGGAGCATCATCCTCTCTAGGTAATCAGCTTTCGGTCTAATAAAATAAGATTTAGAAACACTGGATATTTTTCATTAATGAGAATTTCCTGATAGTACAGCAGGGAGCATGGAGGCTCTATGTCGGTATCCTGAGTTCTTGCTGGCTGGAGAAAAGGGCAGAAGGCTATTTGAAATTGAGCAGGGAGATGCCGAATCCAAGGGCAACTCTGGTGAGCTCTTCCAGTCATGAGACAGAAATCAAGATCCTAACTCTTCTTCCTTAGGGAAACCCCTGATATTGAAAATAAATCATTCAAGGTCAAAGGCATTGGGCTAGGATGTTAAGGCATCTGGCTCCTAGGGTCCCTTCATTCCAGCCTCAGCCACTGGGGCCTAGGTGGCAGCCCAGCTCCAGGGGCCTAAGAAGCTGAGATCCCGATAGCCTGGCTGTGAACCAATGCCCGTGGAGAGGTCTATCAGTCCATGGTCCCCTGCTTTGTGTAATGCAGACGAACAGACTCCTGTCTTCTCTAGATCGCATCAGCTGATGGGTATGGGTCATCAAAGAACAAGGAAGTATTGCGTGTAGGAGAAGCTGGGAGATGCCTCTCGAGCTTACTCCTGTTTCCCAGGCCTGCCCCCTTTCCCAAAGCAGGGGAAAGCCTATGCCAAGTTGGGAGTTTAGAGGCAGCTCAGGTCCTGGCTCTTCTTGCACACAGCCCTCCCCTGAATCACAGCCAAGAGCTCGCATCCTTCCGCACACTACAAAGCAATCCTGGTGTCACATAGCCATGGCCATGGCATCTACCACCATTCCAGCATTCCAGCAACACCTGGAAAACTACTGCATGATTTCCCCTTCCCTGACACCTTGGCTGAGAATCCTTCTTGACTGAGCTCACGAAGTGGGATCCACGCGCTTGCTTAACTCTTCAGTAATACCCGGCAGAAACTTCTCAAGGTGGCCACACAACATGGTGTGTTTTGTGCCATTGGCCACATGCAGAAGGGTCTCCCTGAAACTGACAGATTTAAATATTGCAAAGAAGGGGAAGAGCGATCAGACACTTCCAACCTGAGCTGTTTATCATTCTAGGTCCCAAGAGGTTATGTTCCATTCTCTCCAGTAGATGAAGATTTTTTGGTGCCATTGACAGAAGTAGAAGACATTCTTGGAATTCTCCACTTAAATCTCAACTCTGGAGCTGTCTAGATATGGTAGGCTTGGGACATCATTCCGGATTGTATCTTAAAATTAATTTGCGGGGCACTTGGGTGGCTCAGTGGGTTAAAGCCTCTGCCTTCGGCTCAGGTCATGGTCTCAGGATCCTGGGATAGAGCCCCGCATCAGGCTCTCTGCTCAGCAGGGAGCCTGCTTCCCTTCCTCTCTCTCTGCCTGCCTATCTGCCTACTTGTGATCTCTCTCTGTCAAATAAATAAATAAAAATTTTTAAAAAAATTAATTTGCAATGCTCGTTCCCATTTTTAGGTTTTGATGAACAGTGGGGTTTTTTGTTTGTTTTTTACAGACTGATTCTTGAGGTAGAATATCGGGGTAGTCTGCATCTCATTAGCTTCGTTCTTTTCTGTAAATTACACACACACACATACAAGAAAGTTTCTACCAGCTGCCTCCAAATGAGTACAGCGTTGAGCACCACCAAGGGTGTGGGCAGGGAGAAGTCAGCAAGCAAAGGCAGGGCCCATCCCCCCAGGAGACTCCCTGGTGCTCCAACCTCGACCAGCAACCAGTGTCTCTGCTCCCATCGCTTCCATTCATTTTTTCCCCTCCTTTTCATCTCTTTTCCTTCCGTGCCTGTCCCTCCTAAATCATGACTCGGCTCACTGAGGCATACAAGTGCCTCTGCTGAAAGCAAGCAGACATGGGAGCAACCAATGTATTCAGCGCCCCTTGGAGCAGCCATTTTGCTACCAAGTACGACTTGGCCAAACTAAGGGCACTCCACGCACTTCTCTTTCTCATCTCTCTTCCAAATGAAAGCAACTATAGGGGATATGTTTTTGTGCCACCTGGTTTCTATGCCTCTTGACAGCTCAGACAACTGTTTTGCCCAAACACACAACCTCTAACCCCACTGGAAATGTTCCTGGAGTCCTAAGTAAGGCTCGGTTCTAGGCACGTGGACCAGCGAGATGAATCAGGACCTTGTCCCCCAGGAACCCACATCATAGGGAGGGGCACAACCCACACCAGCAGTTACTACACACTATGTTAAGTGCTGTAAGGCAGGTATGAACAGATATGAAGAGACACAAGTGTCCCCCGCTCCCAATTAAAGCAGACTCTTTACCATGGGATGGAAAATGATGGGGGGCTTGGGACAACTGCGCAAGAATCTGACCACCCTATTTGAGCTCTTCCCTGCCCTTGGGAGTTTTCTCAGTTCCATTCTTGTTCCAGTCACTGTGCTGATCCCCTGGGCCACAGAGATCATGGAAGAGGGGGAGGTACATCCCTTCCACTACTCAAAAAACTAAGGCAGAGGCCAGGGGGCACATCTGTGTCTTCATGGACAGAATGGAAAGAATAATGGTAACTCTAGTGCTTGCGTATAATGAGACCATCACAGTGCCTGCACAAAATGAGTGTTAGTCAGCGTTTGTTGTCCGTGGTGGTGAGAGTCACGAAGTCAGAAGGATCTAGTCCTTCTGGAACCTTCCAGAGTCCCTAAGCACAGACAGCTACCTTTCACTGGTCCCTACCTCTCATTGGCTCTCCTCAACCTGGAATCAGACACAGCTCTTTGCTGAGGAAGAAAATGAGTATCGGCCCAGCAAGACCAACCAGTTCCCAGCAGAGAATGGTGGTTTATGGGTCCCAGGTGTGTTTATCCCTGCCCCCCATTACTGATTCAGCTTGGACCTGTGGGGAGGGATCATGGTTTCATTACACGATACACAAGAAACGGGGCTGGGTTCATGCTCAATGAATACAATCAGGAAATTTCTAATCTGGAAGGGACTCTTAGAGGTTATGTCCAATCTTTTCATTTAAAAGTACAAGTACTGGGGTACTTGATGGCTCGGTTGGGCGTCTGCCTTCCACTTGGGTCGTGATCCCAGGGTCCTCGATTGAGCCCCACACTGGGCTCTCTGCTCAGCAGGGAGCCTGCTTCTCCCCATCCCACAGCTGCTCCCCCTGCTTGTACTCTCTCTGTCAAATAAATAAATTCTTTTAAAAAAAATTATTTATGAGATAATTTTTAAATATAGAAAAATTTAAAGAAAATGTAAGTAACCCCTAGTCCTACCACCTGAACTGATTAACCTTATGTAAACATTAAAAAGTAAAAATCACACAGAGAACAAGCTGAGGGTTGCCGGGGGTAGAAGGGAGGGAGAGGGTGGTTGGGTTATGGATGTTGGGGTGGGTGTGTGCTGTGGTGAGTGCTGTGAAGTGTGAACCTGGCGCTTCACAGACCTGTACCCCTGGGGCTAATAATACATTATATGTTAATTTAAAAAATCTAAAATTTTTAAAAAAGTAAAAATCACAAATATACTTTTTTTTTTTTTAAGACAAAATAGTAGAGGAATGTATAAAAAGTTGCCTTCTCTTCTACCTGAATCCTCAATTTCCCTATTGTTTCCTGTGTACCCTGCTTTCGGGGAACTTAGGTGGCTAGGACTGTCAAGCATCTGTCTGAGGCTCAGGTCATGATCCCAGGGTCCTGGGATAGAATCCCACAAGGGCTCCCTGCTCAGCAGGAAGCCTGCTTCTCTCTCTGGCTCTGCCTTCTGCTCTGCCTACCCGTGCGAGCTCTCTCTCTCTCTATCAAATAGATAAAATCTTTAAAAAATAATAAAAATATGAGTATATATATACATGCACAGACATACATACATATATATGACTTCATTTTTTTGCCATAAATAGGACCCCGCTTTCCTGCAACTTGCTTTTCTTCACTTAAGAAGGTGCTATAGTCTGAATGCTTGTGACTCCCCGCCCCCAACAGAATTCCTTTGTTGAAATCCTAATCCCCAGTGTGACAGTGTTAGAAGGCAGGGCCTTTGGGGAGGGCTCCATCCTTATGAATAAAAAAGAGAGACGGAACAGAGCTCCCTGCCTCCTTCTACCGTGAGGGCACAGGGAGAAGTCCAACTCCAAGCCTTCGCAGACCAGGCAAGATCCTGATTCCAGACCTCTACCTTCCAGAACTGTGAGAAAGAAGCTTCTGTTGCTTATCAGCCTTCCAGGCTCTGGTATTACTGCTTCAATAATGGGAGCATGCCAGGACACCATGTTGAACTGTGTTCTGCCCAGCACATTGATAAAGAAGGCAATGAACACAGTTTTGACCCCAGGATGCTTGCCCTGTGCTCCTACCTCCATGCTACTTTCTAACGAGATTATAATCTTGAGTTTCTTTAACCCCACTAGGCCTTAGCTTTGCCACCTGGAACATGGGGAACAGGTGAGTCAATACGTGTAAACTTCATAGAATGTGGATGATGCTCAAAAACTGTGTGCTGGTATCACTATTTACTTTTTCCCCAATTATATCTCTGTGCCCTCGCCAACTCAGCCTGTTTCCTTATCTCAGTCTAACTGATACACAGAGTCCTACTGGGTTCAGGTACACATCATAATGATTCGAAATATTTCTACATTATTAGTAAATCTCCGCCAATTAGGTCCAGTTTCCACCTGTCGCCACATAAGTTAGGCAGTAGTACTGACTATGGTTCCCTATGTTGTACGTTACAACCCCATGACCTACTTGTTTCCTAAGTGGGACGCTGACCGTCGTACCAAGGATATGTGCTCTTCTAATCCTCTGGGGATGGCTACTGAGGGTTTATCTGATTTGGGGCTATTGCTAGTATGAACAACATTACAATCCCCTGGTTTTTGGTATTTCCACGAGGAAATCCACAGGATCCATTCGCAAGGACGAACCTGCAGGGTGTGTGCATATACCTTTTGACAGATGTTGCCAAACGCACCCCCTAGGTTCCCTGCTGGGAAAACTGAGGTGCCTTTTCCCCAACCCCTCTCCAGAACTGGATATTCTGAAATGTTGAAGTATTTGCCGGTCAGACAAATGACCAAAGGCGTCTCTTGTTGTTTTGTTTTGAGCCTCTTTGAATAATGAGTGAAGTTAAGAACTCTTTAATTTACAGATGAGAAGAGCAGAGACCTAGTGGTCCACTAACTGGCTTAAAGTCAAACTTGAGTTAGCTGCAGAGACAAGCTGGACCCAATCTCAGGACGGTCCACCCGAGGCTGCCGTGACCCCCCCACATCAGAAGAACATCTAATGACCTACAGCCACCCTCCTTCCTCTTCCCGGTCCAGGGCGCAGCTAGGTGGGGAAGGCCAGTTGGGCTCTCTGCGGCCAGGATTAGGGTCAGAGCCCCGCTAGGGAGCAGCAATCACAAGGCATGTGTTTCCCCGGCCAGACAGGGACATCCCAGCCCGGTCTGCAGCCCGCGAAGCAGGGCTGTGAGACCCTTCCAGCTGCATCGTCGCTGACTGAAGCTAGCAGATAAAGAAAGCCTTGTTCACAAACTGCCTGAGGTTCCAAGATATTTTTTCTCTAGTTTATGTCATCCCAAGTGTTTCTTCCATCTCAGAGCAAAGTGGTTTATGCCGTGACTGGACGTTTGCATTCCTTTTTCTCCTCTGTGAAACTGGCCTTTTCCAACCGGGAAAGCAAGCTCCTCGGAAGAGGGCAAGAATCTCCTTCCATTACTGTCCGGTGCCTTCCCCAGCTGGGCACGAACGGCACAGGTGCTCCAAGTGGCGGGAGGATCTGAATCTGTGATCTAGACAAGGGCTCGGCTCCTGCTTCTCCCCAGCAGCGCGTCCACGTGCAACTCCCTCCAAGCTTGGCTGTCCTCACCTGGACGATGGGAAGGATACCATTGCCCGCTTTGCCTAACACACAGGACTGTTGTAAACCAAGGAGATCATGTGCAGGACAGTACTTTGAAAACAGTGAAGCTTGACACCAACAAAGGATGCCAGTGAATGTCAACGAGCTGGTGGCCATTCACTCCCGTGCAGGGACTTTCTTGCAGGTAGCAGCCATCCTCCGTCATGGGGGAAGGGTCTATCCCGACACTGGGACATTCCAGAAGCTGTCCATCTCCTGCCCGTGCGCACGAGAGCCAGGCTGATCACCATGACCCAGAACAAGCCGAGGCTTCCTTCCTCTTGATGATAGAAAAAATAGTTTATAAGCACCTATGAACTAGCTGTTCAGCAAAGGGATCTCTAGTAACTTCACATTCGTTTGGCAGAATCAGGAAGCACAGTTCCGCAAGCTGGGATTTCTCAGCCAACTGATACTTGTCACACACTAGAATTAAAAAATAAAAGTTCTGAAGGAAACCATCCTGCAATTACTCTGTACCTTTCTACTACTTTCTAAATGAAAGAGTTAAAGATAGTTCAACCCTTTTCCTTATCTTGCTGCCACCATTCAGAACACCTGATTACCCTCCTAAGTCTAGAATCGTAAGAACCTGTACTACCACTCATAGCTTGGAGAGTTTAGGCAAATTATTTAGCCTCTTTGGGCTTCAGTTTTTCTCATCTATAAAAGCAAAGAGAATCATAAAGCCAAGTTAATTGGGAGTGTGGTCACACTCAAAACACAAACCTAGCAAAGATCTACTTAAAGTTTAATGCTTGGCTTTGGAGAGAGCTATTTTGTCCTCTGAGACTTTTTTTTAGTTCTTCCTAACTCCTGGTTATATTCCAGAGAGCTGAATTCTGATGGCTAAAGGGGTCTCTCTTGAGTGCATGTAAATTCCTTGTGGGGCCTTGGCAACATCACCAAGGCCGTGAAGGAACTTGTTAGGTCGACAACACAAGCCCAGACTCCAGTGCTCTGTCCCAGGCTGGGAGGCTGTCAGCAAGGGCCCTGCGGCAGCCTGGGGGAGACGAACAGAAGCGTAGAAAGCACAGAGGCACAGACAACAGAGCCCCCGGGCCAGGTGAGTGAGAAACAACTTTCCTCTAGACAGCCAAACACACAGACAGACGGAGGCCCCCACCCACTGGGCTCTGTCTTTGCAAGAAGAAACCTTCAGAGGCCCACTGAGGAAAATGAAATCTATAGAGTGGTGTCAACACCAGGACAGCCTACAAGGAGGAGCCAAGAAGGGCAAACTAAGGAATTGTGGCCATTCTGGAATGTCTGTGTAGGAGGGGCTTCGAGATAGCATGGAGTGGCCAGGAAGGGGATGGCTGGGGAGCTTCTTGGGGTGCTGCAACTGTATTACAATGAACACAGTGAAGGTCTGTCCGAGTGGCTTGTATCTGTGTGAGACAGAGTGTGGGGGGACTAGAGCCCCAAGCCACCCCTTGGTTCAGTCCCTGGAAAGGACCATACTGAAGAAAGAACCCAATGCTACTTCCGGGGATGAGTCCATTCTTCTGAAGGATGTAAAGAATGTTGTTAAGGCTGGTGAAGGAGAAGACAATCATTTTATTTTACTTTTTAAAAGATTTATTTATTTATTAGAGAAAGAGAGAGTGCAGGGAGGAGGGGTAGGAGCAGGGGAAGACAGAGAGAGTATCTCAAGCAGACTCCCCACTGAGCACAGAGCCCGGTGTGGGGCTCGATGACATGACGCTGAGATCACAACCTGAGCCGAAACCCAGAGCTGAATGCTCAACCGACTGGGCCGGCCAGGCGCCCTGACAATCATTTTAACAAACTCCAGTTTCTGACATGAAAAATTTCCTCCATGATCTTCCCAGATGTCAGGCGAGGCTGGCCAAATGGGAATTCCTTTGTTGACTTTCTTCTCCCTGTTGAATTCAGAGTTTTAAAATGCGATTCCTTGAACATCGCTACGGGTTGACACCCACCCAAGTCAGGTTCTCATGCCTCCAAAGGCATATTTCAAATTATTATTTTTATATAAAATATAAATATGGACAGAATTTATAGTACTCTCCTACACTAAAAAATTCCACAAACTAAGTTCTTCTATAGCAAGATATATCGAAACATATGTCTCACACAGCTGCAGTAGTCAGAAACTCCAGCTAAGCTGTGACCATAAAATCTTACCATTTCTAAAGAACAGGCCCCATAGACACAGATTCTATTTAACTGAAGCCACCAATTCAATCATTTTGAGTCAATACAGTGTTTTAGCCATCGGTATCTTTCCACTCATAAATCAGTAGCAATCCAGTCATTTTCGAGAGCCAAATAACTATACCATGATCTTATTTCTTGGGTTAAAATGATCAGGTGAGAGTCACTGCTAGTAAATCAGGAAAATGCTTGGAAATAAATATGAGGGAAACCTACAGCCAACCAATTGGATGTCAGGGCCAAAGGACCTGCCTACCACCTCTCTCCCCAGCCCAAGCCTTACAACACTTAAATCCTGATTTCCCCAGGTGCCCAGGGCCAGTCTCTAAGCACACTGATGTACGTGTCCCAGAACCACTTGGATGTAATAGTCAATTAAATTATTAATGAAAGAACTATACAAATAAAAGCATCATGCTCTCTTATGTAGTAATAATTACTATTGTAAGCAATGCAAATTGAATAATAAGAATCATCAGGACAGCTCGGTGATAAGCTAACAATTTTCGGCAATCAAACCAAACATCTCTGCTCAAGCTGTTTAAGAAAATAAATAGCAGCTTGTTGACATTTTTGTTCAGTTAAGCGCACATAGATCCAGAGGCTACTTATGTGTCCCAGATAGAAGAGCTAAGAAATAAGTAGAGACTGAATGAAAGAGAAGTGAAACCAGTTACAATGGATGGTAATTTAGATATTCCAACGTCTTCAGAAAATGATGAATCCTATAAAGTGCCCTATGACAAAATTTATGTACTTATACAAACACACACAGACACATATATTTCCATGTACATATGTAGTACATGGATACACGATATACACAACGATAGATTCTTGTAACGCTAACATTTCAGTTATATTCACGAGAGGCATCAAGTGAAAAGCCATGATAAAAATAGGTCCATCACTATTTCAAAGCATTTATCAAGCACATGATGACCTAGCACACAGTCACACACCTTTTATAAGAGCAGGTCATTCCCTTATTTACCTTTGTGGCCCCTGATGGAACATTCTAGAAATCATCAAGCCCTCGAACACAGCTTAGCATCACCCAGCTGTCTGCCAGTGCACCCAAGGCTGATTCGGGAGAGAGGGAGTCCACTGACTAGATCAAAGTAATCACAGCGAAAGTCTATGAAACTCTAAGTGGGGAGTGATGAAGACCTTCCAATAAGTACCACAACTGATCTCCTGCTTCCTTTTGTTCCCCTGGAGAATACGTATTAGATGTGAGGGAATGCTATCTTCTCATACTCAGTGGCAGTGCCGCCTCCCCAGCTTCCAGCAAGAATGCAGTCATGCTGGAGAGCGGGCTTCCCCACCTGCAGTCAGGTAGGTTCAACCCACCAGCACGCTTTCTCCAAGGCTTCGAGTGTCAGCGGTTAAAAGTCTACCTCCTCAGAGGCCATTTGCTTGGGCTGCAATGATTATTTACAAGAGTGTCCTCCCCTCCTTCCTTGTAAGCTGTTACATTACCAAGGCCAATTTGGATGCCATTCTCTTTCAAGAGGTACCAACTTCAAAACAGCTCTTCTGACTCCATGGGACATGCCCCTGCTCTGAGTTGCAATTGTTCCTTTGAGGCGCATTCTATCTTATTAAATTCTCCATCTTGTGCTCCATGGTTAGCACCATTGATGGAGCTCCAAGCTTTAAGCACTGTTACAAGTTTGGGCCCAAAAGACTCAATCCCCTGTTAGCACCCAAATATCCACTTCGGGAGTTCCTATGCACATACCGGAGCGAGAGTAAATAAGTGTGGACACATACATATAACCAGTGTAGGGAAACAGCTAACACGATCTAGCATGTGCCCTGGGGAGTCACCGCTCCCTCTGCCTTTGCTGAGATGGGGTCAGCCAGACCTCCACCGAGAGATTCATGTGTGACTGCGCATTCTTAATCTAGCTATGGGCAGATGCCTACTCATCTTTTCAAATGCTTTTTTTCTCCTCCTTAAACCAGGAAGAAAGTCTTAATTGCTGGTAGGTCTCTAACACTTGCTAATCTCCTTTCTAATAAGAAGGATAAGCCACAGGCTGGGACCTCCCAGTAAACAGCGGTGGGAGCCAGCAAGGAAGGTACAGAGGGAGGTGAGAACAGCACCAACGAGAAGCAAGAGAGCTCAAGTCAGGGAGGTTCCCAGATCGTGATTTTGCACCACAATAAGATTTCAAAAATAGTTTTGGGGACGAGCGTAGGTTGCCAACTTTTATTTTGCCAAGTAAGGATACTAAACTCACTATGTTGAGCTTATTTTTCTCTTTGCCTTGGACCGGGGAAAAGTTCATCTTTGAATGCTTATTTATGCATGTTTGTCTGCCCTCTGCACACACATACCCCCCCTCCCCGGGGCCCCCGTTAGACTACACGTTCCAGCAGAGCACCTCAGCACTCCCTCCGCCTTTCACGCGGGAGGCCCCCCAGTGTCCAGGAGTCCCTGAAACAGACCAGACTGGATCCGGAATCTGGGAATTATTATTTCTTTTCTCATTTCACCTGAGAATGTTTCACATTTCCTTATCTTCCTTCAGAGAATTTCTGTGAAACACCTTTTCTAAGGTGATAGAACTACGTAGCCATCTGAAAAAAAAGTCAACACATTTTACATTGGATTCATTTCAACCCTCGATAAGAAAGTAGTCTATATGCTTCTAATGGAAATGAATTCTAACAAAAGGGTGTATTCACACTTTCAGCCTAGGGGCCTGACCTACCATGGCCAAGAACACATGTGCGAAGAATGTGAATCGCTTCCTTTGCAGGCAGAAGCTGCCAGGGGAGCAGATGACCAAAGACTTTCCATCCATTTATCTTGACACAAACCTACTTCCACAGCCAGCCAGGATGACCGCTCTGAAGAGAACCAACTTGCAGAGTCTGGACCAGAACCAGGGCTTTGAGCAACAGCTAAGGACTTAAATCAGCTTAATTTCTGAATTCTTGGAAGACAAAGACCATCTATACTAACGTGGCCTGCACAGTGTCTACGTTTTAAAAAAAAAAAAAAAAAGAAAGAAAGAAAGAAAGAGAAAAAGAAATCTCCTTTATCCCTCGAGACCAGAACTCTGTCTCTGTCTCTGGTCTCTCCATCCCTCGAAAACAGTTTGCAAAGGGCCTTTGACTTCGAGAGCTGTTTGTTGAATGAGCAAACCAATGGACTCCTGTATTTACCGAGTTACCTTCCCGTACCCAGAAAAAACTGACTTAGAAATCTTTGATGTACATATATTTTTAAAGATTTTATTTATTTGACAGAGATCATAAGTAGGCAGAGAGGCAGGCAGAGAGAAAGAGGGGAAACAGGCTCCCCAGCTGAGCACAGAAGAGAGCCCGCTGTGGGGCTCGATCCCAGGACCCTGGGATCATGACCTGAGCTGAAGGCAGAGGCTTTAACCCAGTGAGCCACCCAGGTGCTCCAAAACCTTTTAGATTAGTTCTCATTTAAATAAAATATGGATTTTATTTTTATTTACTTATTTTTTAAAAGACTATGGCTTTTTAAAAAAGATTTATTTATTTATTTGACAGAGAGAGAGAGGGAGAACAAGAGACAGCAAGAGAAGGAACACAAGCAGGGGGAATGGGAGAGGGAGAAGCAGGCTTCCCGCCGAGCAGGGAGCCTGACGCAGGGCTCGATCCCAGGATTCTGGGATCAAGACCCAAGCTGAAGGCAGACGCTTAATGACTGTGCCACCCAGATGCCCCAAAAGACAGATTTTAATCACATTTCCAGTGACCAGTCAGGAACATACATTCTCAAGCAGTAACAATTAATCAACATCTTAAGAGCTGCCATAAAAGGAGTATTTCGCTAGCTGCCGAGCACTGTGCTCCGTATTTTATGAGAATGATTTTATTTCATTCTCGTGCCCTCTCTACCAAGTAGAGATCAGTGTTCCCATTTTACAGATGGGGAAATGAAGACTCGGGTACCTTACATGATTTTCCAGGAATCCACAGCTCAGAAATCACACTCAAAGTCCTTCAGCTAGAAAGAGGAAAGACTGGAATCTGGAGCCGTGGCCCTGAAATCCACTGGCTAGCTCTGGGAAGCTTGGGCCACAAAACTAACACCAATCCTGCCATAAGCCACGGCTTTTCTGGTACATGCACTTGAAGTGGTCCTACTAAAAAACCATGGCCTTCCCCTCTTTCCTGAAGCCAGGGGTGATTTTTACTGTTTGAAAGTCCTGTGCAGGCTTCATGCCTCCTCTCCCAGGAGCTCTACCGTCGGCCCCCCAGGCCTGGGCCACACTACAGCTAACGGCCGGATTGCAAAATTGGTCTGTCCATTCAGACAAACCCAGCTCTCTCAGGACAATTGGTGCAATTCAACAGCAGCCTATAAGGGACCAAGGCTCGGAACTGGTTTTTAAAAAATCAAGCTCTCCAGATTCCGCAAATCTCTTTCAATTGCTTTAGTTTGTGATGACAACAGGACCAACAAAATTAGTGAGGAAGCTGTCCCCCACCCCCCGGCCCCAACCTATGGTGTCTTGTTTTGGGACTTTTTTTTTTTTTTTTTAAGATTTTTAAAAATTTTTTTATTTATTTGACAGAGAGAGAGAGATCACAAGTAGGCAAAGAGACAGGCAGAGAGAGGGGAAAGCAGGCTCCCCACTGAGCAGAGAGCCCGACAGAGGGCTCAATCCCAGGACCCTGGGATCATCACCTGAGCCAAAGGCAGAGGCTTTAACCCACTGAGCCACCCAGGCGTCCCTGCTTTGTGACTTCTGTGGCTCTAAGCTTCCGTGTGGAAAGAAAACAAACTATAATTACCTATTCTCACCGAAATGATTGCAATAACCAAGGGAGACGGTAAAAACACTTTGAGGGGGAAAAAAATAAATAAATGCCTTCTAAAACTAAAGGTGTTGTTAATATCATACCTCTTCCAAATCGTACAGGTTACGACAAATTACACTGGTTACTTACAAGGCCAAACCATTGCTCCAGAAACTCTCTCACTCTGTTACATATATGGGGATTTGAATTTAATTAAAGTTTTCCAGGAAACACCTAGAGCCATTATCAAAGTTGCCAACTGGGCAGCCAATGGGAAGACTCCCGGTAGGTCCGTGAATCAGTCCTTGGGAGGGTTTGTGTCTTGTTTATTAACACTTGGGCCCCATTGATGACATAAGCATAACTCTCCTTGGTATTAAAGTAACTGGGAGTGGAGATTAATTGCCCAATTTTTAATTACATTTGGCCTCTCTGTACCCCATGTTGTAAGCGCCCTGCCTTACGAGGGCACCATCAAAACAAGCAATCTATCATCGTGTATTCTGAAAGAGCTCCGGCATCTGCAAGGTGTACGATCACCAAAATAAAGGGTTCCAGCCTTCTAAGAATCTAACGCGCATACACTCTCGGTGTGGCTTTAAAAATGGGCTAAATAATGGGAGCATCACAGGAAAACATGTGGAACTGGGTCTGCTGACTTGTCACACACCCTCCAAACCATCCCGCTGTCTCTGGACAGCTCTGAGGTCAAGGCACCACACTCCATTTTGAACTTGACTTTCTTCCTCCCTTTCTGGAGTCTCTCATTTTCTCCATTGTCTTCATTCAGAGGAAAGAAAGACCTCATAAATGTCATTTCATATTCCAAGCAATGTGCTATAGGCAAGTACACCATTACTTGGTACAAATAAATTTACATAAATCATTATTAGAATGTTTTATCTTAGCAACATTATTTGGTTCCCAGAGCACAAATTAAATGCATGCTTAAAGCAGAATATTTTAAAGTTATTCCTATATTGTTAATGAGACAGGATTAGAAATTTCCATCTAATTTTTCTTTCATAATGGAATTCCTTTAGTTTTCTTTGTACGTTTTGAAACCACATGTATCATTTTCTGGGGGGTTTCTTGAAGCAAGCAATGCACATTTGGCTCATTTTTCAGAAACTCTTCCCTTTGATTCCATGGGTTCAGTTCTGAACACTGATTAGCAAGGCCAGAAACCAGGGAAATTAATACCATCTCGTGAATAATGGGTTTTTGTTTGATATTATTCTGCAAGCAAACTGGTCCTTGCTTGTGGTTCAGCTTTTTTTTTTTTTTTTTAAATAAACAAATTTGTAAATAAGCTCCCTGAAAACAGAACTCAGTTCCTCCTAGCTATTTGTGTTGGGAAGGAGCCTGCTTGAGTCAACTGCATTGCACATGGCAAGTCTTCACTGGCTAGAATTCTCCTCCACCCTAGATTTCAAAATAAAAATCTTTCTCCCTGCGTCAGATGTAGCGCCCAGTGTTAACAAAAGCTGCATTGGTCGATGCCAGGGAAGTGCGGGGGAAGGGACTCACGGGTTCTGCTACTTGCTAGCTCTGGAGAATCATGGAGGGAGTCCTTGTCTCATCTTCTCATCAAGGTCCTAAAGGGCGAGTCTCACCCCTCTGGGCTTTAGCCCTCTACCAGCGTGTGGTCTGGGCACTATTCCCAAGCCGGTGTCAGGGGAGTGGGGCCCCTTGTAGTCAAGGGGACAATCCTCAAGAAGGATAAATGAGGCAGTCCCATGGAGTGCTTAAAAGCAAGATAGACCTGGATTCAAGGCAAACCTTTCTGCTTCTGCTACCTTAGTTTAAATGAGATTACGTGTACCTACTTCACAAGTTGGCTTTGAAGATTAAATGAAACAATGCAGACAAAATCTAACTTAGAACAGTGTGACTCAGAAAAGGCTCCTAAGCAGTAGCTAACCTTAATCCTGAAGGATGACCAAGGGGGTCAAGCTGGGGTGGTCATAATTTGTTGTCCCTACTAGGATATTTCTGGGTGTGCAAGGGAGGAGTGTCCGATAATTATGTTAGGTCAACTGGCAAATGCTAGGATGGTCCCAGGCATACTGGGGCGTGTGCGACTACCCTGACCCCAGTTCATCACCATTCAACAGCTTATAAAGAAATCAGGTTAAAAAAAAAAGAAAGAAAGAAAAGAAAAGAAATCAGGTACCGGCCATCTCTTACCTATTTTACAACTCATTCCACCACATAAGGTATCTGACCTTTCATAAGGGATGCAAAAAAAGGTACGGCTGGGTTAATTACCTTTTTTTTTTTTATTTTATTTTTTTTAAAGATTTTATTTATTTATTTGACAGAGAGAGATCACAAGTAGATGGAGAGGCAGGCAGAGAGAGAGAGAGAGAGGGAAGCAGGCTCCTTGCTGAGCAGAGAGCCCGATGTGGGACTCGATCCCAGGACCCTGAGATCATGACCTGAGCCGAAGGCAGCGGCTTAACCCACTGAGCCACCCAGGCGCCCCATGGGTTAATTACCTTTTAATGATGAATAAAGAACAGCACAGAAAAAATATGGGCTTTCCCACAATGACCCAATGTTGTCAGGGCAGGGGATACCCCAAGCATCCCTCATGCTCCTCCCTACTTCCCAGTCTCCTGGCAACTAGAGGGTCATGTGACTAATTCTGGTCAATGGACTGCAGACGTGAAATTGATCTGAGTCACTTCTGGTCTAAGGTGCTTGGGAAAGGGTGGGTGTTTTCAATTCTTCTTTACACATCTTAGGGTAACCAGGAAGTCCCATGTTGAAACGTAGCTGCCACAGAAGGGACAAGGCTTGGAACCTGGAATCCGGCTGTAGGACAGACACACTGACAAATCCAATTCTGGGTGAGTGAGAAATAAACTTCCGTTGTACTGACCCTGAGATTTGGGGAGTCCTCTTCATGCTGGCATACCACAGAGCCCCGGCTCAGCTAGCTGGTAGGAGTAGGAACCCATATCTCCAACTCTGACCATAGTTTCCACTCCACAATATCATAAAGTCCCACCAGACTGGGAAAATACTGCCAAGGTCAAATGGCATGACTTACTTGTGCTAAGTCTTCAGTGCTTACTTGATTTAAAACAAAATATTTATTTGGTTAAAATAAGACAGCTTAGGGGCGCCTGGGCAGCTCAGTTAGTTCAAAGCATCCAACTCTTCGGTTTCAGCCCAGGTCAGGATCTTATGGGTCGTGAGATGGAGCCCTGCTGGGCTCCTCTGCCCAAAGGAGAGTCTGCCGGAGGATTCTCCAGGATTCTCTCCTCTCCTATGCAAATCCTACTTGTCCTTCATTCAGTCACATTTCCTTTGGGGGCCAAAATATTCCACACCTCAAACTTTGCAAACACTCATGCCACACAATTGCCTAGGCAATCTGCTAGGATGACAATTTTTTTTGCCGCAGAGGGTCGAAAAGTAAATATTTTTTTATTTCTGCTGCACTTACTCGCTTCTGCCAGGGTGCCAAGACTCCCTAGACAATCCGCAAATGGACAGGGCTGTGTTCCAGTACAACTTTATTTAGGGGACACTGAAATCTGAATTCCATTTCATTTTCACATGACACAAAATATTACCCTTCTTTAAATTTTGCCCAACCATTGCCCAACCATTGGACAATGTAGAAACCCTTCGCAGCCTGTCTGCTGCCCATGAACATGCAGCAGGCCCCACCCGGCCAATGGGCAGAGATCAGTCCCTGCACTAGGCTCTGAAGACAAACGCCCACCATCACTTAGGCATCGCTTTAGGGGGAAGAGAACACAAAGACTTAGTCTAGTTCTGCTTCCTGGTGGCTGGCCATCCAGGGCTCCGATTCCAAGAAGACCTTGGTCCTGAGTCGGCAAGGTTAGCACTGGGGCAGGCTGAGGCAGGCGGACCAGAGTCAGGACAGGCCTGACAGGATGGGCAGGAGTCTTGGCAGGCCACTCTCAGCAGCACCTTTAAGACCCAGGGCAGCGAAAGCCACCACCGCTTTATCCAAAAGCAGCACTGGAAGAGAGCTAGGTGAGGGCTGGATTTGCGGGGCTCTCCCAGAATTAAGCAGGGCTCTTGGCTCCCCATCCCTGACCGTGGCCCCCGTTTCAGCCTTGGGACCCTCACTGAATCTGGCTTTCAGAACTCTCGGCATCAACTCACAGACTCATGTCTTTGGCTTCTGCTTCCTCCCCTTCAACCTCTTGACTCTGAATGGTGCTTTGTGAATCACCAAGGTACTGACCTCACACAGCTTCTGGTTTATCCCTGAGGCCTTGTCAAGCCACACCTGCCAGGCCGAGCGTGGCAGGCAGTCGGCAGGTGTGTAAGAGAAGAGTAAATAATCAGGTAGACAGAAAAGAAGGAACAGAAGAAACAGAAAAGGCCAGGCCGGTAGCAGCCAAGCCAGGGGCGTGGCAACGATGACCACTGTCCCTGGAGGAAGCTTCTAGCCAAGGCCCTCTGTAACAGGGCAGGTAGAATCTCCCCCAAGGGAACCCTCAGGGACCCTGGCTCTGAGGGGGAAGCTGGCTCTGGCCAGAACAGAGGATCAGGGTCCTCTGACCCCTGTCTGCTCCACCCACCCAGGGCCCCGACTGTCCAGGCTCACGGTGGGCTCATTCGCACCTACCTATCCAGGCACCGTCTTGCTCCTCTTCCCTTGGCCTGGCCAAAAGATCCACAGGAAAAAAAGAGAAAAGCCCCCTGGAGCCCCCCCCTTCCATGAGTTCTTCCCAGTCCTCAAAGCCTCTCAATTCCCTGATCCAGAGAGCTACCATTAATTAGTACGCAGCCCTGGCCCTACGCTGAACACCACCATCTGCCATTTCCTTGAGTCATGGATCTTTGGCTAAGCCGTGACTCTATAAGGACAAAGCCACGTCTTATATTCTTTTTACTCCCATGTGCCCCAAGAACACATAACAGATACTCAGTAGTAATTACGAATTCCACTAAAAGGTAAAGATTAGAAAAATTAATAAAATTCAAGTAAAACAGGATATTATGGGAAAGAAACTGATTTAGAGGAACTACGGGTAGAAGGCAGTTTCTAGGTGAAAATTCCCAGCAGTGTTCCTGTTGCTTTGTGTGTCTAGGACGCACACCAAAATTTTAAATAAAGATGTGATTGAATGTTTTCATTATCTTAATGCCTAAATTGGATTGACCACATTGTCAGTCTGATCAGCTGCATAAATTAATCATTAGGAGATTGGGAGAGGATACCAATTGATGAAGAAACAATCAATTTGGCATTTGCATTTAAATATAACTTTGGTATTTCATTTATTCAGTGCAATCTGTAGGTGAGCAGGGGAAGGCAGAGCCTGATTACCTGAGTCGGAATGGGTCCAGGAAACGGAGGTCAGCATTGCTCCAGTCACGGAAAGGACAGACAGGCCTCCATCATCACACGAACGCCGGTCTTAGGAGATGATGCTTTCTAGTGACTGGTGGAGAGGAGCAGAAGGAAGTCAGGATTAGAGCAGAGGAGGAGAAAGGACCCTCTCAAATACAATGGATGTCATCTCTGGCCTGACTCTAAAAGATGCAACACTTCAGGGGAAAAAAAAAAATCAATTGCAACAGTTATCTCTTATTTCTTGGGAAGCTATTGAACCACTGGGTCTTTCCGGATAGAGCGTTCTTGAAACCGCCTCACAGGGCATAAAAGGACCCAGAAATTTGAAAATACACACCACAGATATCATGAGATTGGCTTACTTTACTACAATGGTCATTGTGACACTGGTGAGATCTTCTCACTTCTCTCCAGCTGCCACTGAAACACTTGTCTACACAAAGGAAAACCATCGAGCACCGGCCACATTCAAGGCCAGCGATCCAGCACGTGGACCAGGCTTGATCCGCTGGGTTGACCAGGTTCACAGGCTCCAACGTCAATGATGCTCTCTTCTGTCGCTACCAAATAAAATTACTCGGGCTCTGCTCCTGAGGGGAAAGATCCCATCAAACTCAAGCTCATTAAATGCTTAAGCTACAGATTACTGGCCCACATTTAACCAATAATCTTACAAAATAGAAAAGTTGGTACAGGAGATAGATTGCATAATAATTTCTGATAGAAGATTTTTTTTTTTTTTAGCCTATGCCTCAAGGAAGCCAAATTAATAGACTTTCTCATGAAAAGAATGATGTTATCTTATGAACTTCAGTGTAGAGAACATCAGGAAATAAATTCCTTAGATTGGTGATTCTCCAACTATGGTCCCTGGAACAGCAGCAGACATGTACCTGAGAGTTTGTTCGAAATACAAATTCTTGGCTCCCACCCAAGATCTACTGAATCTGAATGTTTGGAGGTGGGGCCCCGCAATTTGTTTTAACAAGCCCTCCAAGTAATTCTGATATGCCTTTGATTATTAATTTATCCACCCACTCAAAGACATTTATTCTGTCGTTGTCAAATAAAACTACCCTACTCTACTGTGTGTTAAGCTTTAAATACAGGCAAAGCATTCAACTAAGGATTGGGGAGGGAGAAGGAGTCAGAGAGAGACAATGGATGACAAAAATCCATGCCTTTAAGAAATGGATTGTCCTTGGGGCACCTGGGTGCTCTGGTAGATTAAGACTCTTGATATTGGCTCAGGTCATGATCTCAGAGTCATGAAATCGAGCCCCATACAGGGCTCTGCGCTCAGCAGGGGGTCTGCTTCTCCCTCTTCCTTTACCCCTCCCCCTGCTCTTAAGCCTGCGTGTGCATGCGCTCGCAAATAAATGAATAAACCTTTAAAGAAGACATACAAATGGCTAATAGACACATGAAAAAACGTTCATCATCACTAACCATCAGGGAGATTCAAATCAAAACCACATTAAGATACCACCTTACACCAGTTAGACTGGCCAAAATCAACAAGACAGTAAACAACGAGTGTTGGAGAGGATGTGGACAAACGGGAACCCTCTTACACTGTTGGTGGGAATGCAAATTTGTGTAGCCACTTTGGAAAGCAGTGTGGAGATTCCTTAAGAAATCAAAAATAGAGCTTCCCTATGACCCTGCAATTGCACTACTGGGTATTTACCCCAAAGATACAGATGTAGTGAACAAAAGGGCCATCTGTACCCCAATGTTCACAGCGGCAATGGCCACAATCGCCAAACCATGGAAAGAGCCAAGATGCCCTTGAAAAGACGAATGGATAAAGAAGATGGGGTCCATATATACAATGGAGTATGATGCCTCCATCAGAAAGGATGAATACCCAACTTTTGTATCAACATGGACAGGACTGGAGGAGATTCTGCTGAGTGAAATAAGGCAAGCAGAGAGAGTCAATTATCATACGATTTCACTTACTTGTGGAGCATAAGGAATAACATGGAGGACATTAGGAGAAGGAAAGGAAAAGTAAGTTGGGGGAAATCGGAGGGGGAGACACACCATGAGAGACTGTGGACTCTGAGAAACAAGCTGAGGCTTTTGGAGGGAATGGGGTGGGGGATGGGTGAGCCTGGTGGTGGGTATTATGGAGGGCATGTACCGCATGGAGCACTGGGTGTGGTGCATAAACAATGAATCTTGGGGAAAAATAAAATTAAGATGTTAACATAAATAATTAAATAAACAAGCAAACCTTTTAAACAAAGAAAAAGAAGCATATCATCCACTATGGGAGACAAGATACATATGCAGGCAACTCAAATACAGACAGTGTGATTTCCTTTAATCAACAGCTAGAGGGTTTCTGAGGAGACATCTGTTTCTGGCTGGGGCGGCGAGAGCAGGGAAGGGAAAGCATCAAGACCACCACAGCAATAATGGGCCTTGAGATCCCGACAGGATTTTGACAGGTGGAAACAGGCCAAAAACGGAAGGAAAGGCCCCGAGGCGAGGAAGCGTGAGGGGCCGTTCCGATGCAGGGAGCAACCAGGTCTGGCTGAGACGTGAGAAACGTGAAGGCGGTCTGGGTGAGACAAGGTGACTTCCAAGTTCAGACAGGTAGACGGTAAGGGCCTGTGGCTTCTCTTGCTCGTGTGAAGACCACCCGCAGCATCTGCCGCTTATGTTTAGAAATCGGTGTCTTTTTTTTTTTTTTTTTAAGATTTTATTTATTTATTTCACAGACAGAAATAGGCAGAGAGGCAGGCAGAGAGAGAGGAGGAAGCAGGCTCCCTGCTGAGCAGAGAGCCCGATGCGGGACTCGATCCCGGGACCCTGAGATCATGACCTGAGCCGAAGGCAGCGGCTTAACCCACTGAGCCACCCAGGTGCCCCTAGAAATTGGTGTCTGATACACCAGGTGACTCAAAGATTTCTAAAGCCAGTTTGCTTCTCTGCACTTTTTTTTTTTTTTTTTTAAACCAGAGGGGTGCGCCTCTGCTGCTTCAAGAATTAACCACTCGAGCTCTGCCCAGGAGGAGGAAACAAAAGAAAATTTTAAAGCAGGCACAAGAATCTAGATGTCACAGTAGCCTCAGGCCATTCTGCAAAGGGGGCAAAATGTTACCGTACCTCAGAAGCCCCTGAAGACATTTGTGGTTTCAGTTTTATAAAATAATTTATGTGGATAGTGGTATGTGTCCTAATCACAGGGAAAAAGTTAAGCCAGGTGTGGGGAGAGGGAAGAAAGGTGTAAAGAAAAAGGGAAAGAAAGGGTCAAAAGGTACAGACTTCCAGTTATAAAATAACCAAATCATGGGGAGGTAGTACGCAGCATGGTGATTATAGTTTATAATACCCTATTGCCCATTTGCAAGTTGCTAAGAGAACCGACCTTAAAAGTTCTCATCAGAAGAAAAAAAAGTTTGTAACTATGGAAGGCGACGGATACTAAGTAGACTCATAGCGTGGGGATCACTGAAAAATGTACACAAACACGGAACACAAACACTGTTGTACATCCGAAACTAGCACCATGTTACATGTCAATGACACCTCAATTTAAACAAATTAAGGCATATTAAAAGAAATTTAAACCATCACTCAACATCTCTAATTAGAGGAAAAGAAAAACTTTTCATGAAAAAGAAAAGTAGAAGGTATGGCGTTTGCCTCTAGAAAACTGGCATAAATACAACCCTTTAGCTCCCGATGCTGCTGGGTGAACACTGGGATATTGAAATGTTCTGACGTCATAGGAGATGCTGGCAGAAACGAAGGAGGGTTCAGAATCCGTGGTATCTAGTTGCTCACCCCAGCTCTGCCATTTTGCCATCGAAGTTATTGCAGGGAGACCCCAGCACTCAAGACCCCAGTGCTTCTGTGATGGAGAATTAGAGGCACTGCCTTGCCCCCCACCTTCAGTGAAATTTAAATTAAAGACCAGAAGTTGCTATGACAATTACAAAGTGCAATGTTACTGTAAGGTACAGAATTATCCTGCCCATTGAGACATGTGGGTACTAATTAATACTTATTGTATTGGCCTTTGAAAGTAGAAAAGCAGAATGTTTCCTATGCCCTTGAGGCTCACCTTTTAAATCTCTGCAGATACAATCATCCAGAGCAGCAAACTTGGCATCCACCAAACCATTCTCCCCAGAAACACTTCAAGGTAAATTTTTCACTCGTAATTTTTTTTTTTTTTTAATTTTATTCCTCTGACCACGATAGACCATCCTGTTATCTTTCAGCAGCTCCTGGGAAGCACAACTCAGTCTTCAGCAACACGGACATATACGATGGCGATAATTTATCATCTCTGCAGGAGTTTAGTCCCAGATGGACCATTTACTAATTTATTTCCATATGTAACTGGCAGAGAAATTAATCAGGTTTCCAACTTGGAAACCTGAATTGTACTTTACTCCCTTAACAGGCTAACTCTGGACAAGAGAAGTACACGTTTACACAGAAAGCCTAGGGTTCCTCTGAAAAAGCCTGTCGACCTCAGACACAGGTCTTTAAACACACACACACACACACACACACACAGCTTGCTCCTTCTGTCAACTTGGAGGGCTGGCTCTTTCTCTAGCTGCTCCTGGGCTTCCCGGAGGGGCGGGGTCTGACAGGACTGCAGGCTGAAGGGAGCTCAGAGTGTAATGCCAATCAGCTCTAGTTTCAGCCACGTTCCCTGCCCACCCCCCCACCCCCCCCACCCCTCACCCCCACCCCCGGGCCCCGTGTGCAAGCTTGGGGCTCGTATTTCTGAAACTGAAGAGATCTTTTTGCCACGGTGCTGTGCCCAGCTGGCCCGGCTCTGTGGTGCCCAGACACTGGAAAGTATGTGCTTTCTTTTTTCCACTCTTTTTAAGGGTCTGAACTTGACCGAGTTCAGCAGCTGTTGTGTCCTCAGCAAGGCAATGGCTCATGAATTGTTAGCACTGCTCCCAGGGCCCCAGAGCCAAACTCGAGTCCACTTTTGTTTTTAATTCTATCCCAATGATATCACCTTTTGCAAAAGCTGGGTAACAGGATTGTTGTTCCATGATGGTGTTTAAATAGACAAAGCCGGCCAATCCCAACTCAGGGCAGAAAGTATGAGCTGCTGGGTGATGTCTTAAGTGAAACCCAAGGCCACAGCCAGAAAGGTTCAGTAGACAGGACCATGTAGAGAGATTGTCAGCTGGATCCACATGCCTGGGTCACTAACTAACCATATGGCTTTGGAAAAGTCCCTTACAGTTCAGATTCTCAATTCTCTCCTCTGTAACAGGAGTTCATCTCCCTAAGATTCCTTCTACTGTAAAATCTTATGATTCTCTAAATATGAAAGAAAAAAAAAAAAGAAAGAAAGAAATCAGCCATTCAGTGGGTTTCTGTGTTTAGATGACGCCAAATAGCCAGAAGTTTGGAAGCATGCAAAAGAGACTGAACTGGTCCAGATGCCTACTGCAGTGACAGACACAGCCCTAGGAGCCTCAGTATCCCACAGACTGTCTCTGAGCAGAGAACACGAGCCCCAGAGAGGATTCAACAATATATACCTTTATGAGATTTTCAAGATGCTACAGCCTGAAGTACTGTGTAAAAGCAACAAAAGTCTACGAGTCACGGTCTTGTCGTTAAAACGCTTACTGCTCAGGTAAGGACAGACACGACTCATCTTAATATTGTGGAGTAAGTGCTGTAATTGCAGACAAAGAAACTGTTACGGGAAGGTGAAGGACGGAGAAGTCATCCCACTGAGGGCGAGAGGGAGAGTTCTTTAAGGTTTTATGGAAGAACTGGAATCAAACCTGGAAAAATGGGAGTAAAGGCATCCGGGCAGAGGCAGTGGCCAGAGCAAAAGCCCAGAAACTTCCTGACACGGCCAGCACATGGTATTTAGCACCCTAGGGCAGCACCATAAGATGCTTCAGGAAGAGAAGATCTGGACAGCGAGGCGGCTGAAGATGGACTGATGGGAAAAGCCCTGGACACCAGCCCACGGACTGGCTCTTACCCCATGATCACCAAGGACCTTCAGAAGTTCTGGGCCGTGGACACTCCAAATGGGCTACGCCGCAGGAAGTGTATCCTGGCAATTCTGTGACCATTGAAGATTGGTAATAAGATCAGTCTGTACCTTCATCTTTCTCTTATTCGTTCCGTGCTGCCACTATTTGGGAATCCCTCACATTTCTTTTTTCCAAATCAATTTCCTGGCCCTTCAAATGGAAGGAATTGAGTTTCCTACAAGCCCTGCCAGGATTTTACATTCAAATGACGGGTTCCGCCTAGAGCTCTACATCTAGGTTCATGTGTTCTTCTAGTCTTAAAAAAGAGTTAAGGGGTGCCTGGGTGGCTCAGTGGGTTAAGCCTCTGCCTTTGGCTCAGGTCATGATCCCAGGGTCCTGGGATTGAGCCCAGCTTCAGGCTCTCTGCTCAGCAGGGAGCCTGCTCCCCCACCTCAGGCCTGCCTCTTTGCTTATTTGTGATCTCTGTCTGTCAAATAAATAAGTAAAATCTTAAGAAAAAAAAGAGTTAAAACAACATGGTATAGACTGATGGGTTTGTTGTTGTTGTATATATTTTTTGTTTTGTGTGTGTGTGTGTGTGTGTGTGTAGGTTTTGGGGGGGATTTTTTTTTTTTGCTTTACACTGGATAATATTTCTAGATGATAAAAAAGAAGGAAACCCAAACATCTCAACTGCTGGAAGGCCTTGCTCTAGTGCTCCCAAAGAGACAAAAGTTGAGTTGGGCATCCCAAGGAGTGCATAGACACTTTTTTGATTTCTAGTTTCAGAGCCCAAGGGTAATAAACCCAAAGTTTCCAGGGCCCCTCCAGTGTAAGAGCAGAAAATCATGTAAACCCTCACACCGACCATATCTGCTTCCTCCGCCTGGGGGTGGGGAGGAGGGGCAGGGGCAGGTGGCTTTCTGCAGCTGTCACTGGAGAAGCTGCCCACCAGGATTCAGAGGGCATGGGGAAGGGGTCTGCATACCTGCCCTCCCCTCAGCCCCTAAAACAGGCCAGAAACAAGTGTGGCATTAGGAAGAGGGGCTCATCCTCTGAGGAGGGAGCTGCCCTGGGCATGAGCCACCAAAACGTTATTTCTCGGGAGAAAACACAAACGTCCCTTCCCACCCCTGGGTGGCTCAGACTACAGACAGGCAATAAACGGGAGGCTTCAACATCAGTTTCATTTTGGATCACCCTATTTAGAAAGGCAAATAGTATCTATCCACCAGGCTGCTGAATATTCCAGGGTTCAAGTCCCTGATTTATAATTCAGAATCTGTCCCAGCCCTCCACACACCCAGGTGTTCCGGAAGCTGCAGAGTGCCCGAGCCCCTCCCCCCTTCGATAGGTGTTCTCTTAACATCTAATCAAATAATTACTGCGAAGAGCAACATGCAGTAGGCGCCGTAGTTTCCTGTGCACGTAAAACACAGTCTCGTACATACCAAAAGAGTTGCATATCTCATGCCACTCTTTGTAAAAGTCCACCTATGGTCAGAAAATGAATCCTCCTCAAACGAATAGATTAGCTTAAATTACCATTCCATTTTTCAGTCTCTTCACTGATACATGAATAATAAAACTATAAGGTAAATGTGGCTTAAACTGAATAATGGGCATAAATAAAAATATTTTGACATTAAAAACTCAGTATAAATTGAACTACAACATACTTGAAAGCTCCCGCAATCATAACATGCACATTGAAATCCATTAACCTAATACTTAGGCTGTATTCAAAAGCAGAGGTCTAACACATAAATAAATACATATTTGAACACTTCTCCTAAATTACCGTACGATCCGATTGCAAAGTCACACACTTACAAAGTCTATCATCTTTACTGGGTTGCTCTCTAACCAACACTCAAGTCTTATCAGGCTACAAGGTGGCAGCAGGATATAAACACAGAGACCGGCAAATGGTACCAAAAAGTAGCAGCAAATGTCAAAGACAAACCAGGGTCATCCCCGCGAGAAGAGAGATATTTACATAAGCATACGGCAAAGACAATGGAGCCCCAAATTCCCTTTAACTGCACACCTAATCAACCTCTCTGCTCCTCACCTGATTATTTTTATATAAAACCAATTTCTACAACGATACATTCAAAGACCTTAGTTACCATAAACTCAGCATCAGTTACAGATTCTGTTGCACATCAGATCTGCTTTAAGACTCAGCTATTTTCAACCAAAGCTTTCATTCCTTACCCACCACTACCGGCCCCCCTCCAAAAAATTAGCTTCACTGACAATAACCTTAAATATGTCATCTGCCAAGGCCATTTTCTTACCTTTGTAACTCACTCACATTTGTTTCATTTGATATTTACCCAAGCAAGGACAATTGTTTGACTGGAATCTTGCAACTTTCAACTTTGCCCAGATTTTGCTGTCGTGAGGCAGGGGAATGTCAAAAACCCCGACACATGGCTCAGCCAAGCTAATATACATCTGAATCAGAGCTATATTTTAAATTCTTTTACACTTACTTAATATAGTGCGTGCTGCCTGTCCACTGATGCGATATCAGAAACCTGCAAGCTACTATTTCTGCAACTGTGTCACTGTAGATAGTCTGAAACATGTACGTAGCTGTTGCCATGGAAACAAACACAGCTAGGGTAGAGTGCCACGCTGTGTTAATTCCTTCACCCATGAACCCCAGGGGAATGCTAACATTCATCTTCTTTCTCCTTTCGTCTCACACTGCTTTAATATTTTTTAGCATTATCAAATGATGTACTAAATACATATGGTACACCTGAAAATACGGATGGCTGAAATGAGCTGTGTGCCAACCTAGCCTGCTGGGTAGCTGCTTAAGGTAGTACAGGGATGCAATGGATCCTCTCACTAACTTCTCCTGGGAGAAATAGACAACTTTGTTTCTTTCTTTACAAATGCTGTGGGTAGGGCAATTAAAAAAAAATAAAATAAAATAAAAAAATAAAAGTGAACATCTTATCTCTCCCAAGAAGAAGTTATCACGGAATGGCACCAGAATAAAGATGCTACCAGAAATGTGCCTTAGCAGTCCCATGAAAGGCAGAGGGAGGTCTTGCAAAGTTTCTGAAGTGGATCCAAGCTAAGAGTTGTCCTTCCTTCTAACTAGGCTGCATTAGCAGGTTGTAAATCCAACAGCTTTAATTAGGCAAAAGCATAAACCCTCAACAAGGGCTTCATCTGTCCCCACTTGGTCTTTGTTCCTAAGCCCATGGAAGAAGGTATTAGAATGAGGGAATGACTAACAAGATGGAAATCTGCCATCATTCAGAAAGAAATGCGATTTTCCTGGAATCTGAACATTCTCTTCTTTGCTTCAAGTTCAAATCGCTGCCTTCATCAAATGTTTAGACCCGTGGCGAAAAGTCAAATATTCTTTTATTATACCTAAGAGGCAAAATGTATAGATGTTGGCACATTGGGCCACATTCCCATTATTCAATTCAGGACGCCACTCTAAATGTTGAGGTTACTCATGGCAGTAGACAAAAGTAAGCTGTTCAAAATCTTAATTACATCCCATCCCTTGGGCTAGTTAATAATATTCAATCTAGATGAAAATGGCCACACTTTAGATTTGCATGCTGATGCGCTTCACTTGAATACAATTTTCGCACTAAACAATCAATTGTAGGCTTTAAAAGGGCAGATCCGTGACTCTGAACTGGCATGTTTTAAAGAAACCACTATTTTATTTGTGGGGATTATGGCAAAATCACCCTACAAAACATAAGCAAAATTTTCCTATCATTTTTCCAAACTGAATCATTCTTGGCTCCATACTATGATAATAATAATCAACCCATCCCCAGGACAAAGCAAAACAGAAAACAGATACACCTTAGTAGTGACAGCGATGTCACTTCTTAAAAGCATCTCAAGGGGCGCCTGGGTGGGTCAGTGGGTTAAAGCCTCTGCCTTCGGCTCAGGTCATGATCCCAGGGTCCTGGGATGGAACCCCAGATGGAGCCCCCCATCGGGCTCTCTGCTCAGCAGGGAGCCTGCTTCCCCTTCTCTCTCTGCCTGCCTCTCTGCCTACTTGCGATCTGTCAAATAAATAAAATCTTTTAAAAAAAAAAAAAGAAAGAAAGAAAGCATTTCAAGATGACAATAGGGTCAAGGCTAGCTAGTTTTTGAGTATTAGCAAGGTAGATAGAGATTACTTTGGACCTTACCAGGAGCAGTGCTTACAGACTTAAGGAGCAGAGCCACAGCAAGAAAACACAGGTGTTCCTTACATATACTTCGGACTTCTGTTATCTACATTTGTCGAGAATGGACAAGCATTTTCACATAGGTCACCCTATTTGACTATGATGAGATTATACGATGAATTAGTGGGGCAAGTGTCACCCACCTCACCTCTCATTAGAGAGCACAGAGGTTCCCAAAGTCAGTGACTGGCCCAAGGTCCCACATAAAATGGCAGAATCCCATCTTCTATTACCTGATCTAATGGTTTCTCCACGTGCCACACTACCTCTGGGTGCACTCATGAATGCAGTTGGTTGGAAACGACTTAAAGTAACTGGAGTAACAATACTTACAAATAGAAGGGCAGATGGACAGACAGACAGAAACGAACCATTGGTTCTCTTTCTCCAGACGAATACACCACCCTAAGGAAATAAGCTGTTCCAGACTTAGAGGCACGTGGTGACTGAAGGTGGATTTCATCGGGATTTGGGCTATCACAACCTCCTACCCACATTACCCTGGCGATCAAGAATTAACTGGATTCGGTCACGCTACGTATTTTGGGGAAAGAGGACTTCTTAGAAGTGAAATTCTTCCCAACCACTGAATTGTTCTAGTTTGGCTGGGGGTGAAGCGGGTGGGGGGGGTAAGGGAGGGAGGGGGTATCCTGAAACAGAAGGCATCCTGTGGGCAGTTTCTGGGGAGTCCTCTTGTGGAGGGCAGGTGGAAACCAGCTCCCTTCCAGCAGATGCTCCGATTCAAGGGTACGATTTGGTTCCTTTGCATGAAACCATTTCTAAATTGGATTGTACAACAAAACAATGGGCAAAGTACACAGCATGTGGTTTAGCCTGTTACGAATATCTGTCGTGACGTGACGGACATCACACACATGATACAGGGGTACTCACAGAAGCCAGAGATGCCAGGGCAGGAGGGGGAGGAGGACGTCACCCGCACTGGAAAAGGCCCCACACTCCTGTGATTTGCTAATCCCTATATTTACATTTTAATTCTCTTTGGCCTCTGCTCGCTGCTCCTGGCTGTCAGGGTATCAGCTGGCCTTCTCACCATGCAAAGTGGCCTGGCTCTCGCCATTCTCTCCCTGCTTGATTCACATCAAATATGCCAGGGGCTGGGAAACCAAATAAGAGAGCTGATTAGAATTTGGTCTGAAATAAGATGAATACAGGCCTGAGAGAGTGTCCCTGAGCGCAAAAGTGTCAACTTTTGGATGCCATTGACTCCAGGTCAATTAGCCTAAAGCCAGTCACCTAATGAGCAGTTTGCCTATAATTTGAAACCTTTTTGAGTGCTTTGACATGGGAATGTCCTTTCCTTCTTTGGCGTCTCTTGGGTATGATGAGGTTTATAAATAGAGCCTTTTCGGGGGCACACCCAGCTTGTTTTTAAATTTTGGTTTATGCTTCATTTTCATTTTTAAATTTTAAATTTATAGACATATTTTAAAATAAAATTTATTAATGTATTTTAATGAATTTAACATTAATTAAAATAAATTTTAAATTATTTTAAATTCAATAATTTTTTTTGAGATACTAGCGATGAATGCAAAAACACCCAAAATGGAATTGAATTTCTGGTGAACCGATTATTAGGCAAATCGATACGAGAATTTGTTTTAGGGGAATTTTTACTTCTAAATTTTTTTTTATTTTTTTTTTTTAGAATGCAAAACCCATCCGAGGAAATGTGCAGTTCAACCAGGCAGAACGCATAAACAGACTTTTGCGGGTACCTTGGCCTTTTTTCTTTATTGCACCGGGCTCCCGGGCTCCACACAGCTGAGTTCCCAGCCTCTTGTGGAAGGAAGGAATTTTGTATCATTTAGCTTTGCTTTTACCACCATGAATTTAACTTATGGCCTGAATCTCATGCAGAGCAGGGCTCACCTTTCCGCTTACTCTGGGGGAATCTGACGTGTGTTTGGAAACATTCGACACAAGAGCATAAGGGACCCCCGTGATATTTGCATCAAATCCACATGTGGACTGCAGGTGTCTGAGAATCACTCACCTGACAACCCAGTTCTTAATGCAAGCGCTCAAAAGACCCAGGGTCAAGGTGCATCCAGTATGACTGGCAATGATAGAACCACCACCATTCAAAAGGAGAGGCCACTGCTTTGCAGTACCCTGTTGCATGGGCCTTTGGGGAGGAAACCAAAGTCGAGACTTACCTTAAAGGATGGAATTCACAGTGACCTGAGAGATCAGGGACAAGCTCGTGGGTGTGCACCCATTAGGCATAATCAGAGCTGCAAAGCGGCACGGGAAGGAATGGTCCCTGTGCCCCCCTAATATCTATCTGTGGCTCTGAAACAGACATTGCTTCTCCAGGTGGATCCCCTAAGCCACTTCACCACTCTGCAGAAAGCAAGCATTCCAAGCAGCAAGGAACCCTGCCATGGAGCTGCGGGAACGCCAGCCAGACTGGTGTATTCCTCGTGCGGGTGCTGGGGAGTTACAGGGGTCAGGTCCTGGAGAAACGGACCAGGGAGGCCTCTCCAGTGGGGAACAGAGCAGCTAGCCGTCCTCAGTGTGCATGAACTCGCTCTATCTCTATATGGAAGATAATCACGGAGCCCGACTCATGTGCCCTCAACAGGGTTATGCCCACGCCAGGATGAGCCACTAATACAAAGGGAGTCACTGGGAAAGCTATAAAATCTATTGTTTTCCTTTTTTAATCTAAGGATGCAATGAATTACATCAATGTGCTTTATCCTAATCCTCCCTACTTAAGAAAAATGAAGTTTTTAAAACTTTTTTTTAAAACAGATTTATTTATTTATTTGAGAGAGAAAGAGCACAAGCAGCAAGAGGGGCAGAGGGAGAAGAAGACTCCCCGCTGAGCAGGGAGCCTGATGCAGGGCGGGGTCCCCTGAACCAAGGGCAGACAAATGCTTAACTGAGCCACCCAGGTATCCCAAACTGTGTTTTTAAAATGTTAAATGTATTTGTGGATGCATGGGAATGATAAGCACCAAATCAAGATGGGGATTATATGGGTCACAAGGCAGAGAGGCATCCTGAGATGAGAGCATGAGGCACACAGGGGTCTGCGACAGTATTGTCAATGTTTTACTTGTTTATCTTTTAAGAGATTTTATTTCTTTTTTAAAAGATTTTATTTATCTGAGAGAGAGAGAGAACACAAGCACCCCAAGATTTTATTTATTTATTTATTTATTTGAGGAAGAGAGCTTGCATGAGCAAGGGGAGGGGCAGCGGGGGAGAGACTCTCCTCCACCCTTATCACAAAGCCCAAGGCAGGACTCGATCTCATGACCCTGAGATTGTGACCTGAACCAAAACCAAGAGTCAGAGGCTTAATCCACTGAGCCACCCAGGTGTCCCGATGATGTTTTCTTTATTTTTTTTAATATTTAAAGCAAATGTGGTGAAATGTTCAGATCTGCCAAAGTTGGGTAATGGGCACATGGGTGTTTTAGATTTTTTGTATGTTAGAAATAAATCTACATCTACAAAATTATAAAATTTAGCATTATCTCAACAACCCAACTGCAACTCGACTCATAATTAAATTACATTTCAACAATTCTAAAATGCACATTTTTCTACATTTGAACTCTCTGAAATGAGCGCATCTAATTATATTAGGCAGCATTTTTTCTTAGCGGTACGCAAAATAAGGTTTTCCTTTAAAGTAAATGTTGACTTAGATTTGAAGACATACAATGCCTAAATCACACATTGTGGTACATCTTCCTATGTTTGATGGTAGGGCTGGGGGAAGTTTCCACAAGTGAGCATCTCAAACCTTATGAAACTATTAGAACCCCATCCCTGGGGCCCCCCGGGTGGCTCAGTCGGTTAAGTGTCTGTCTTCAGCTCAGGTCATGATCCCGGGGTCCTGGGATCAAGCCCCCTCCCCCCACTGGACTCTCTGCTCAGTAGGAAGCCTGCTTCTCCCTCTCCCTGTGCCCCACTCGTCATTCCCTCTCTCTCCCTCAAATAAATAAATAAAATCTTTAAAAGAAAAAAAAAGAAAGACCCCATCCCTGGATTCTGTCGGGCGGTTTTCTGGCTTCCACACTAATGTTCTCTCCAGTGAGGGGCCTCTGACTGAGGTCATGCAAAACACACACATTCAGACTAATTTTCTCTGCAACTGAGGAAAAGATAGCAGATAAAAGCCCTCCTTTATTAGTTCTAAAGTGCTTGAGAATCTCTTATCTGGTAAGTGACACAAACATGAACAGCTCCTGCGAATGAAACTCAACTCCAAATGGGAAGAAAACAGAGTCAGATAATTACTGGACCAAAATTTTGGACAGACCCAGGAGACACAGCAGACACAGCCGTCTGAGGACAACCAAGCCTTCTCCATCTACCCAAAGCTAAGTCCACGTTCCCGGCCAGCGGAGGTGACAGGAAAAGAATGCCATGGTCCATTTTCCTGGGATGTTTGAGACGTGCCGTTGTGGAATGGTCTTGTAGAAAATTAGCTAAGAATACATCAGCAATATTGTTCCCTTGATACTATCAAGATGCAAATGAAACAAAATGGGGAAAAAATCCATACAGCTGGTTTATCTGAATGCAGAAAAATAAATCACCATTTATTTAAAAAAAAACATTTATGAAAGTTTTCTTCATTTCTCACATTCAGTTAGTATACAGTTGGCATTTTCAAAATTCAAACCTGATGTGGATTTGGAATTCAATGAAGCACATTGGAAGACATCTGAGTGAAAAAATAAAAGTTCTGGCCATATGCTACTGGTGCATGAATTTGAATATTTGAAAGGTAATCTAGAAATGAAAATGTTTCCAATTCTCCTTACCAACAACAGTAATTCATAGCAACCACACGTTTTATAGATGGAGCCACTTCACCATCTGAGAGACAATAGTGGGACAGACGGAGTCGGGGCTGGGCGTCTGTCCCAGCCTGGCTAGTTACAAGCGTGTGACTTTCACTAGGTCATGACCACTCTGAAAGTCTGCGTGGTCATTGCTGAGGGTGCTGTAATGACTCCTGTCACGCTGGGTATATTAATACATTACGGAGTTTGGACGTTTCTCAAGTTTGGTGAACAATCGAATGAAAACCCGGAAGACCACTTACAATGGCTGCTTCCCAAAGACACGGCGACACCATGGAGGGAACAAGCTCCAATACGAGGCTCATAGGATTTTCATCTTACTCCACTCTGTTTATCTACATGGAATGACCTAGGGGTTAAAGCAATGGCAGGGACCTTCCCCCTAGCTCTGACACTTGTTTGTACCCTTGACTAGAATAACAGGAGCCCCCAGCCCCAGCTGGGAAGCTTCCCTGACAGTCCCCAACTAGCCTTGCTTCTCCTGTCCCCGGGCTAAGCCTCTAACTGGGTCACTCCATCAGGGAGTACACCAGCCAAGTGGTTGTGTTTATTGCTAATCCACTCACGTGCATTGAGGAGACACGAACCCGCAGGAGACTAAAATCTATGGCATTATGCTCCCTTACTTTCCAAGCCACATGTCAAGAACTGATCCCAGGTGTCTGCAGGATGGCTACAATGCCACGGAGAGGTCCAAACACCAAACGCTACGATTCCTGTGCACCTGAAGATGGGAAGTAAATGGCAACACTTGGGACAGAAGTGAGCCATCTTTTACCAACTTGGTGCGAAGTTGCAAGAACAAAATGACAACATTTATTGCCAAGATCTGTCCTGGTAATAATTCACAAGGGACTGGTCCTTCGATCTGGACCAGTTGATGAAGACTGGTGCTCTTCTCAGGGACATTAGAGAGCAGGGCAAAGACCCACAGTTCAGTGTGAGGCCAGTGTTGGGAGTGTCCATGACAACTTGGTCCAGCTGCCATGTCTCCACTCCACCCATGCTCCCCACTCCCCACCCCAATTCAAAACCCCAGGTCTGGGGGAAATCTCTGAGGAGTGGCTTCATAATGCTTCAGAGACATGCTCTTCTTGGTATGAACTTTTTGTAAGATGACACTTTACAATATTACCAGCCCAAATTCCCTCACGCAGCCATCATGGCCCATAGGACCAACAGTTACCATTTCCACAATCCCAATGAGCCCATCTAGAGACCTGGCACCCTGAGCTCTTAGATCCAATCCCCACTCAGCCCAGAAGCTTCCAAACAGACATGAACTTGTCATGAAGCACTTTCTTCTTCAATAAGCCTTCATGTATCCTAGAAGGCAAGGATGATCTCCATCCTGGGCAGTGAAACAGAATCTAAGGTGGAAGAGTGAAGGTCTGGGAAAAAAAAGCATGATCCAGGACTTAGCTCCCTCTGTGGGTTCTGCCGGGCTAAATTGTGGTGGTCTGATTTTATCTCTGCAGCCTAAACTTGATCAGAGACTCAGTGTGACCAAGGGAGTTTGGTGGTTGCTGTGAATGCTGTGTTGTTCACTCACTTGCTTTAATCTGCAGGTTGCCTAAAATTACACAGCTCATGAAAGAGCGCCCCTGAACCCACCTGCTTTATGCAGCATGGACAGCAGCTGATTAAATCATCAGTGAGGCAGAGCCCAGAAGGCCATCTCACAGCACAATGGCGAAGATCTGAAAACACCCAACCCCAGTAAGCCCTGGGCTCATCTGGAATTCTAAGGTGGTAAGATAAGACACAGGGCCACTGAAGCGATCGAGTTGCCCCACCAATGGAAAACGGCAGGGACAAATGCAGACTGCTTTCTACGACAGCCCTTAGCGGGCCAGGAAACACTTGAGAAACCTGAGAATTTGACCACATCCAGAAACCAACGTTCAATAATAACTCCCCAGTTGAGCAAGCGCTATGTTGAAAAGGTCTTTCTATTTGATCGCGAGTCATACATCAGCTTGCCTTTAACTTTATTGTAAGGAGAAACCCAAAACATATTCTCAGAGAGATCAACCCTAACTTTATTTAGGTCATTCTGCTGACATACACAAATAATGGGAAGTGTGTGACTAATTCAGAAACAGCCAAGAAAGGTCAATGTCTGGTTTGTTTCTTAACCCGCACTAATCCGTGAGTAACATTAATAGGCATTTGCCACTATCTGCTCGTCAATGCTGCAGTCATTAAATGAATAGAAGTAGGGAGAGGATTTCACACTCATTAAAATAAAAAAAAAAAATACGCTAGTGTACCTAGTGACTGAAGCCCGGAAATCACACATTTAAGAACAGCTCTCAAAAGCGTTTATATAATGAAGCCTCAATAACCTGCCTGTGAAGAGAAATGATTAGAACCCCATTTTATCAATAAGCAGCCTGATATCCAGGCACGGGAAGCGGTGAGCCCCAAGCTCCTCAGAAGTTAATAAAAGCAGAGCCAAAATTAGACGGCTGAGACTCCAGGAGTGGTACCCAGGCCACAGAGGACCGACCGACCGGCCGGCGCAGTGACAAACCGCTGCTCCCGTAAGAAGCCACACCTTCACAGACCCTCTAGGGGGACCAGCCTTCCTGCACCTGGAGCCACTGGACCCAGAAGAGACCTGGGAGAAGATGATGGCAACTGGGTCTGCGGAGCAGCCTGCGGAAGAGGGCGGGCAGTGGTCCGGGGATGGGGAGGAAGACGGGGCCTGAGACCCTCTGTGTCTAACCAGGGCTCAGGGGTCGCCCGTGCTGCCCGCCTATGGACCACACGCTGAGTAGCAGGATCTAGAACATCACATACTCTGGGACCTTATGATTCTAGGTCTTTCTCCCGCTCCACATGATAGGCTCTGTACATGGCAGAAAAAAAAAAAAATCAAATAATCACTATCAACTGGCCCTTACTTTTTTTTTTTTTTAGATTTTATTTATTTATGTATTTATTTGAAATAGAGTGAGAGAGAAAAGGGAGAGAGCGGCGGGGGGGGGAGCAGAGGAAGGGGGACAAGCGCACTGCATGCCCATTGCAGGCCCCAACACATGATTCCATCCCACAACCCCCAATCACCACCCGAGGAGAAGCCAAGAGCCTGACGCTCAACCAACTGACCCACCCAGGTGCCCCTCAACTGGCCCTTTTATTATTTTTTTTAAAGATTTATTTATTTGTCAAAGAGAGAAAGCACACGCACAAGCGGGGTAGGGGGTAGAGGAAGAGGGAGAGACACAAGCAGACTCCGCACTGAGCTAGGAGCCCGACACTGGGCTCGATCCCAGGACCTTGAGATCATGACCTGAGCCAAAATCAAGTCAGGCGCTTAACCAACAGAGCCACCCAGGTGGCCCTCAAGTGGCCCTTTTAAAGTATAGGTCATACCACGTCCCTGAAACCCCTCCCACTCGTCTTTATGTCATGGGACATCCACTCCCACCAGCAACAACATGGATTCTGAGCTCCTCTACTGCATCCCCTTCCCTCCCCTTGCTCTGCTCCACCCACCCAGGCCCCCTTGCTATTCCTAGATCAAGCCAGGCCCCCTTCAGGGTGTCCCAGTTGCTGTGCCCCCACCTGAGGAACTTGTCCTGTGCTCTCCCTATGTACCTCCCCCCCTTCCGGGAGGGCAGCATGCTCCGGCCATCAGGCTTAGCGTCCCAACCCCAACGTGCTTCATCCTTCTCACTGCATGTCGTACTCTGTGCGGATCACATGGCCCATTTATACTGTCCCTTGTCCATCTCTCCACTAGCCAATCGGCCCCAAGAAGGCGGGGATTTTGTCTGCTTTGTTCAGTACCATATCTATTCCAGTGTATGACATGTAATAGGCACTTAAATATTTGTAGAATGAAGAAAAAATTTAATTTTTAGTAAAAATGTTGAAAGTACCAACCCTCACCGTCCCCCCCCCCCAGACTTCAGTGATCACCTGCTTACATCTAATATGCTCTTTTCCAATCTGGAAACTACTTCTTTAGTATTTCAAAAAGATCCATTGTTAGACTGTGAGAGATATTTTTATCTTGTCACGCAAGTATGGGCTTTGTGGAGAAAGGCAGCCCCCAGGTTTTCCAGCTCTCATTCACCATTCAGCCTGGATTCCTCCTCCTTCTTCCTCTTGGGACCCACACAGACAAGAGGCAGATCAAAATTGGCAAGCAGACCTCCCCACGAGAGGGGCCTCCCACTCCGACACGCACACACAGAGGCTTTGAGAAAAGCCAGAAAGCTGGGTGGGGATTCCTCCTTGCACACAAGGTAACGGAAAGGCTCAGGAAGGTAAGTGACTTGTGCAAGGTCTCACTGCCATTCGGGGGCGGAGCTGGCATGAGAGAGAACCCAGGCTGCCTCACCCCCAATACTCTCTGCCCTCCGCTCCTCTGTATACACAGAATCTGGGATCTGGTCTGGGAATGGCTGCAGTTCCCAGACCCAGCCCAAGGGTCCTGGAGAAGTCTCGTGACATCCAGAGAACCAGGGAAAGTCAGCTTCTCCCGGGGACCCATCCTGCAGATCCCCCGAGGGCTCTAACCACGCCGAGAGGGCTGTGTGTCCAGTGTAAGCCCCGGAGCCACGTGGCTGTGCACTTCACCAGCACATATCTCCAATCAGTGTTGGGGTTAGGGTGGGCAGCTCCCCCAAAATGCCCAGAGAATCCCTGGTCATGGTCATTCATGGTCATATTCAGAATCACAAGTCGTTGTTGGAGCTCGAAGGTTGTGATTTTGAAGTCAGAGATTGAACCGAGTGACCAAGCTCACCAGCACTTGTCTTTTCCCAAAGGCCACATTCACCCCTGTTCCATTCCAGATGTGCACACCTGGCCAGAGCGGGCCTGGGGGCATTCATGAGTGTCCAGACTCACTTGACTTGACACATTCAGATCGTCTCAGGGGTTGGGGTTCTCAGAAGACCTGCTTGGTTTACAGTTCACATTATAACTCACATTCACTCACTGCCTGGTTTGCCCAGAAGCCTAGAGGTCACCGCCTGAAGATCCTGGACCTAAACTAACCTAGGCTCAAGGATGTTTTGCGGTCCTAACAGTGCAGACTCTACAGAGGCAAAAGGGAGAGTGTATTGCTTTCTCAGAACAGCACACCCGTTTGCCTAGAATCATCTGCTGACAGCAAAGAACCAAAAATTATGTGTGTCTCCCTCCAGAGCAAGCCAGGAAGCCACACTGAGGGTAGTAGGAGGATCAGCTGCCCAGAACTCTAGGAGAGGAAAGACTTTTCCTCTACCCTCTTAGGTTCTGTGTCTGGGGCCTGTACATTAAACTGACAAAAGACAGATTAAAAGGGGGGAAAGCAAACACATTTTATGTGATACTAACATTATTACGTATCACAGGGGGTTTCACAGAAAGAAGTCTAAGCCCCAGGTGGTTAGACCCAGGGGTATATATGCCATTTTAACCAAGAGGGCTACACTGTGGAGATGTGACAAAGCAAAGGAATGTGGGATTTGTGGGAAGGGACTAGGAAACGTCGGGGGATAGAAAAGTGCTATTGCAGTGAGGTTTCTTTGTACAGACTCGTCTGAGCTTCAGCTCCCGCCACCAGCGGTACCGCGTTCTCTTCGGGGTCCGGGGAGGCCGCCTTCCTCACAGGAAATGTAGGCCCTTCTTTTAGGTAGGAGGGGGCGGGGGGAGAGCCCATCCTGTCTCGGCTGTTTCTCACGTGCCTTCAGCTCAGAATAATCAACATGCCAAAGGGGCAGGTTGGGGGAGCCCCTTCAGGGCTGTGAAGCAAGGGCTGTTGGGTGGCATAAGGACAGACCCTCACATGTCAAAAGTAATACAAATGAAATAGAAGAAAGAAACTAACTGCTTCCCCAAACCCTACTTCCCAAATGCAGCTTCCATGCTGTCTAATGTGGGCTCCAATACTAGCATTTTGAGTTTGATTTTTTTATCTCAAAACCCTATGCACTATTATCACAACTAAAACAATCTCCTACTCCTTCATTCCCTCCTCTCTCTCTCCCTCCCTCCCTCCCATCCTCCCTCTCTCTCTCTCTCTCTCTCTCACACACACACACACACCCTCCCCTCCACTTAGAGAAAAGTCGCTAGCATTTCCAGATGAACCAGAAGGGAGGGGACATGGCTTTGTCCTTGTTTCCTCCAGCCAGGAGAACCAGGTGAGGACGCTGACCATGGGAGACAAGACAGTAACGAGCCAAGCCAGAACAGAGGAGAAGATGTGAAAAAGAGAAAAGCAGCAAGGAAAGGAAGAAGAGTGACGAATGGAGAGAAGCTGTCCGACCAGCCGGGTGACCAAGCACTGCTCTCCCATCCCACGGGGCTGGAGCCTCGGCTTGGGGAACAATGCAGCAACATTCTGCACCTCGCTGTGCTTTTCTGCGGCAGGTCTCAAAGGGAGCTGCCTATTGTAAATGGATTTGCCCTTGGCCTCGGCATCAATCAGACTGGAGACCTTAACATCTGCCAGTATAAGCTCACGGCTGTCCTCACCTCCTTCCTGGGGCAAACCTCTGTGTAAATCACATTCTGGGACAATAGCAGTGTTACCTCCGTTAAGTGCAATTAAACAGCCAAAGAATGCTCCTGACCACAGTCTTAGAGCAAGACCCTTAAGCCTTGGACACGGACGGCATCTGCTGTGACTAGACTTTACGGATACGAAACCGGCACCCAAAGGGATTGGTCAAGGTCATGTAAGTTGCTAGGAACAGAGTTTGCACTGAGTGTCGGGATAGCCCTCTTTCCACTACTCACACCGCCTAGAACAACTACATTTAATTTTAGTTCGTCACACATTCAGCTTGCGCTTTCGAGGAATTTTATAGTCCCCACTCCATCTGTGCATTTTGCCATTCTAGTAGCTTCCCTTTACTCCATGCTTCCCGTGTATCTATCTGTTGCGCTCTCCATAAAAGAAGAGAGGTCCACGAGTGGAATCAGTCATCATCTGTTTGTTGTGCCGACAGCACGGAGATGCCAGGACATTCCCAACGGAGCGCTACTCCGTGTTACTCTGAAAAGGCCAGTTCCAGATCGACAATCCACTTTGGACAAGGGCAGAAAAAGAGTTCTTCCAGGAGGCACAGCCACTAAGAAGAAGGTCACCATTGTCAACATACGGCAGCACATGCTGTCATTTAGAGAGGAATTAGGTTTTACTTTCCCAAAGTGCTTCAGATACACTGCAGACCGTTTAGGTTGAAACCAACCAGTCAGAACGGATTCACCTATACCTCACTGCTCCAAGAGCACATGTAGCGACAGGTTAAAGGTTTGGTTTTGAGACGGCCTGGTCACGAATGCCAAGGGTGCCCAAGTGCCCCAGAAACCAGGCTGCAGCCCGCGGTACCCGAGGAGCACATAAGGGGCCATTCCCCATGCCTCCAGGACCCAGGAGCAGGTGTGCTCATCTCTGCCTGGGTGCTGGTCACAAGCCTACACCACTGGCCACGGCTGCAGGGTTTTCAAAATACCAGTGGGTGTGAACATACACACAGCATCCAAATGGTCCAAATGAAGCAACCACTTGTTATAGATTAATAGTTTCTATTGTCCGCACGCTGTGCATCTTGGGGGAAGCGGGGTACACAGCATTACTGTCTGGGGAGCACCTACACACCCAGAAAGGCATTGTACTTGTGTGCAGATATTGTGCGTACAGCGATGGCTATCTGTGCAGATCAATGCTTCAGGGACTCCGAGCTTTAGGGAAATGGAATCTGGCTACAGTTTCTTCTCTCCCTGCTCTCTCTGTTGCTTTCATCTTTTATATCCTTACAGAGGGATGGAAAGGCAAGTTTCCACTCTTCTAAGGTGAAGTAAATAAGGAAACGAAATTTCAGGGATGAACACACGCTCAGTATTCTACGTGCAATAACTCGTCTTTGTGCTGTGACATACGCTCTGACTTCCGTGATTAAAACACCACTGAGGGTTCCAGAACGCAAGACAATATTTAGTGGTCTCAAGCATGCAAAGCTCGGCGCTAGGCACCAAGTATCAGGTTTCCCAGTAGCTCTGCAAAGCAGTCACTCTGCAGAAAAGGCACTCTGGCCAGCATTTCCTGTTCCTAGTCTCCGCCCTCAACTGCTCACCCATCCACAGACCCTGGCGGACTCTCTACACTCTCCCCAGCAATGATTTTATCACTTGACCGCCAGTTTGGTCTGGTTCTCCAGGATGAGTCACGTAAGGCCACCACCAAGGCTTTCCTGAAACAGGACTACAGTTCCACACTCTGCTCTTTCACTCACGTGAGGACTAGGTCCTCTACCTAGTACACACCCCAACCAAATGGGTTAGTGTTCCACACTCCCTGGGCAGGGCACTACTCTAACAAGGTGAAAGATTAAAGACATGCATGTCAGTTTCACGCCTTTGAGACATTTATGATCTCAGTAGGAGTGCACACACAACCACATAAGATGGCATGTATCAAAGGAGTGATAGATACAGAGGAGCCTAGAAGAGAAAAAAAAAAAAGAAAAAACAAAGACCAGTCAGGGAAAGCGCCACAAGGAATATGACCTCATACAGGTAGATTTCAGCCAAACTGGGGGTACTTCAGAAAGAAGAAAATCATTCATTCATTTATTCATTCATGCAACAAACTGAATTTCACATTTACCATGTATAATAAGGTGTAGGCATTTTAACTAATATCTGGGAATACATCAAGGAGCTTACAGGAGCTGGTATGTACCCCAGCATCTATAAGGAAGAGAAAAATGTGACAGCAGCCGAAAAAACAACTGGAACAATTGTAGGAGCCTCTACTATGGAAACTGTCTCCTTCTCCTTTCTATCCTCTCAAATATCAGGATCAACCAAGATGAGATAAGTCTGGGTGTTATACAAATGAGCCAAAGACGACCCCTATGCACTGGCCCCTAGGTTATCTATTTCTTCACTGAACTGAGACCTGTCAGCTCAAAAGGCTGCTGTGTGCCAAAGTCAAATTTTTGCACATCCAATTAATTTTTTAATAGCCCAGACAAGCAGATTTTTTAGCTATTTAAAGCTTACGTGTTTCACATTCCTTACAAAACCACACCCAGTGTCTGCTAGCCATTGATAAGATAGAACCTTGTAGTTATAAGCCCCGTAGGCCACTACTGCCCTTCAGAGCTTCCTGAACAAGCTGGTGAACATCACCATGACACAGGTGAGACCCTCTCCAATTATCCTCTCCCTGGAATGACCCTCCCCTCCTCAATCCCCCTGCTAAAGTCTCTGTACAAAGACTCTTGCTCTCAGGGGCATTCCCCACCTGTAACCCCTGGCAAACCTGCCCAAGAACTGCCCAACAAAGCTTGTGTACACTACTGCCCCCTTGTGGGTGTACCTTTTCCCTTGATCACCCCTCAGATGCCTCAAAGGCTCTACACCAGGCTGCCATGTTTATAATTGCGTCCCCTTGCTCCCTGGCCCAGACTGATTAGAGAAGGGGCAGAGACCAGACCCAAGCCCAGCCAATCAGATTATCTGCTCAGAATGAGACAATTGGATTCAGAAAATGGAAAATGACAAGGTGGACACCCAGGTCTCCTTATAATAGATGTTTCCCCAATCCAAGAAAAACTAAGTTTGTTCGAAGGAGTCTCTGCTACTTGTAATAAAACCTTGTTAAATAATTCAAAAACATAAATGGAAAGGCTCAGCATGGGGAGAGATGACTTTTAGTTTCTGGCAATTGGGGAATAGCTTGCATACAAAAAGAAACAAGAACTGGAAGGAGTTCATCGCAAGCAGTCATCCACAGAGATGTGAGCGAGCATGGCCGGCCTGCTCAAAGGGAAGCTGGGCAAGCTGGGCCAAGTTAGAGGAGATGGCAAAGAGGGAGGAGGTAACCGAAGCCAGACAGGCAGACTGAGCCCAACTGGGGATGCCTGCGGGTGCTCAAGTGCAAGCCACAGGATGCCTAGACACCTGAAGGAAAACCACATTCTTCTGTTCCCTCAAGTTCAGAGGTGTTTGTGCTAATGCTGAGGATGCAGTCCTAGAAGTGTAGCTGAGGTGATGTGCCGGCACTCACTTTGCATCCCTGGCCTTCAGGAAAGCTAGAAAACTATGAAGAAAGGGAAATGAAAAAGAATGCAAGGACAACCAGCTTCCGGAAGTACTAACTTATCACCATCTATGAGGGAAGAGACCGCCATCTTGGGCATCGAAGATGGGTTAAAGTGGGCTGAGCGAGGCAGAAACTGTGAAGATAGTATTTGGGAAGTTTTGGCTAAAGGTGCTGAAGACGGTTTGGAGGGGGAGAGCCTGGAGCCAGAAAGTCAGGTGTAAAGGGATGAAGGCTGCCGTGAGATGATGAGACCAATCGGAATGGTGAAGCTAGAGCACACAATCCCTCCAGGAAGAGCAGGAGTCAAGACTGGAACTTCCCAGATAGGAGGGAGGCAGCAATGTCCTCACTGAAGGGGTGAAGCCAAGGGAGATTTAAGAACCTAGAGCCAGGGAGACAACTTTAAAAACTCAGGAAAGAGTAAGGGTTTGCTTTTTGTAATAATAAAGTAGTTTCTAACAGACTAATCCTCTTGAAAATAACAACTACTGACCTTACATTTACAAGCCAAACAAATGAGCAAAGAAACAAACAAAAATGCTACCTGAAGGCAGTCAGAAGCAAAAACTATAGGGAAGTCTATACTTGAAAGAAGGGGAGGTGATGGGTAGACTTTCTCTTCTTTAAAAAAGAAAACCAACTGATCAATGCTATGTGGGGCTCTTAAAAACGTGACTAGAAACCCAAGCTATTATGGGCTTGAACAACCAGAAGGCGGAGTCCAGGGCAAACAGAGCAGCTATAAAGTAAGGGGTAACATCCAAGGGAGGAGAGAGTCTGGGAGAAGGAAGCCCCAAGTTTTGTGTAAAAACTCTGCCTCAATCTGTAACTTACTGTGTGTGGGGAAGATTACAAGAAGATAAGCTAAGGCTAAACAAAGTGTAAAGAGATTTAGTTACTGCCCACCACAAAAATGACAAGGGCTGGAATTACAGTGAGCTCAAGATAATTGCCTGATGACATACAACATGACAAATCAATATTCTTCAAGAATAGCAGAATCCAGGGGCTCCTGGGTGGCTCAGTCAGTTAAGCACCTGACTCTAGGTTTTGGCTCAGATCACGATCTCAGGGTCATGAGACAGCCCCGCATCAGGCTCCATTCTCAGCATGGAGTCTGCTTGAGATTTTCTCTCTCTCTCTCTCTCTCTCTACCCCTCTCTACAACTCAGACAAGTATGTGTGTGCATGCTCTCTCTCTCTCTCAATAAATAAATCTTTAAAAAAGAATAATAGTCCAGAGTCTCTATACTATATCATTCACAACATCTGGGTTATAATCTAAAATGTTTAGACACATGGAGAAACAAGAAAATACAGCCGGTACTCAAGAGAAAAGTCAAAAGCAATCAAAAAGACTGACTCCAAGATGACACACATTAGAATTAACCAACAAGGATTTTAAAAGCCTGTTATAACTATGCACATGATATCTCAGCACAAAAATCAATACACATGACAAACAAAATACACTAATGATAAGAACCAAATGAAAAATTAAAATCTGATATGTAAGCATCTCCTGAATGGGTTTAAGAGCAGAACAAAAAGAACAGAAGATAATCTATAAACTCAAAGACAAAATAGACTTATTCATTCTAAAAAACAGAGAAAAATAAAGACTGGAAAAAATGAGAACCTTGGAGACCTATGAAAGAGACTGTCTATCCATGCTTAGCAATTAAAGTCTAAGAAGGAGAAGAGAGAACAGGAGAGATAAAGAACAAGGCACAGAGATTATTTGAAGATACAATTTCCCAAATTTGGTTAGAGACATAAATTTTTAGGTGGGAGGGGGTTGGGTGAAATAGGTGAAGGGGATTAAGGAGCATGTTCATCACAATGAGCGCTGAGTAATGTACAGAACTGTTGTATCACCATATCGTACACATGAAACTAACATAACACTGTATGTTAACAATACTGGAGTTAAAATTAAAAACTCAATTAAAAGAGACAAATATTGTCATATTTAAGAAGATCTGTAAACATCAAGCAAGGGACATAAAAAGAAAGCCATGCCTGGGCACATCATAGTCAAACTTTGGTGGGGGGGAAGTGATTAAAAAACAAAACAAAACACTGTGGATGCACCCAGAAGGGGTGGAAATCCCATTAGGGACAGAAGACCAAAGATAAAGATGACAGTAGATTTCTCATCGGAAACATTCGCAAGACAGTGGAACCACATCTTCAAAGTGCTAAAAGGAAAATAAAAAACCTATCAAATTAGAATTTTATATCCAGTGAAAATAACTTTTATAAACTAAGTGAAATTCTTTTTCTGACATACAAAAACTAAAAGAATTCACTGCCAGCAGACCAGTACTATAAGAAATGTTAAACGAAGCCATTCAGGCAGGGGGAAAGTGAAACAAGATGGAACTCTGGATATACACTAAAGAATAAAAAGCACCAGATACACTAATTCTGTAGATGAATATATACGACCTTTTTCTTATTATTTAAATCTCTTCAAAAGGCAACTGACTGTTTAAAACAAAAACACTGCCAATGAATGGTGGGGTTTATAACAAAGCATATGACAACAACAGCACAAAGGCCAGGAGTAAAGAAATAGCAACGTACTCTTTTAAAGATTCTTACACAATACAGTAAGTAGTATAATATAACTTGAAGGTTGACCATCACAATGATGTATACAACAAATGCTAAAGTAACTATTAAAATAAATACAAAGAGATATAGCTATCAAGTAAATAAAAATGATAAAACAGAATCAAAAAAGAATGATCACTCAAAGGGAGGCAGAAAAAAAGAAAAGAGTAATGAAGAACAGGTTAGAGAAACATAAAACAAATAGTTGAGTGATTGGTTTAAATGCAACGAAATCAATAATTATATTATATGTAAATAGTCTAAATATCCCAATTAAAAGAGATTACTAAATGTGAAAACACATAAGATCAAACCACATGTTTCTTATAAGGAAACCACTTTAACTATGAAGTCACAAATATAAGGAAATATACTATACAAGCATTAATCTAAAGACATTTATTTAAAGGTTGTATTAATAGCAAACAAAGTAGATTTTAAATTACAGAATATTATCAAGGTAAAGGGAATAATTTCATATAAAGAGGTTAATTAATCAGAGAATGTAACAACCCTAACTATTTAGACACCTAGTAAAAGAACTTTAAAATACATGAAGAAGGGGCACCTGGGTGGCTCAATGGGTTAAGCCTCTGTCTTCGGCTCAGGTCATGATCTCAGGGTCTTGGGATCGAGCCCTACATCGTGCTTTCTGCTCAGCAGGGAGCCTGCTTCCTCCTCTCCCACTGTCTGCCTCTCCACCTACTTGTGATCTCTCTCTCTCTCTTCTCCCCCTCTCTGCCAAATAAATAAATAAATAAATCTTTTTAAAAAAAATCTTTAAAAAAATACATGAAGAAAAGCGATAGAACTGTAAGGAAAAACAGACAATCCACAATTAGAGATCTTAGAAACCTTCTCTCAATAACGGATAGAATAAGTAGACAGAAAAATCAGTAAAGAGGGCGACTGGGTGGCTCAGATGGTCAAGCATCTGCCTTCGGCTCAGGTCGTGATCTCAGGTCCTGGGATTGAGCTCCACATCAGGCTCCCAGCTCAGCAGGGAGTCTGCTTCTCCCTCTCCCTCTGCTTCTCCCCATGCTTGTGATCTCTCTGTCTTTGTCTCTGTATCTCTCTCAAATGAATTAAAAAAAAAAAAAACTTTAAAAAAAATTAGTAAAGATAGGACCCCTTGAACAACACTGTCAACAAAATTTACATAATGTCAAGAACCCTACACCCAACAACAGAGCACTACCCATTCAAGTGCACAGGAAACATTTACCAAGCTAGATTGCATTCGGGGCCATAAAACATATCAATAAATGTAAAAGGATTCAAGTTATACAAATGTGTTCTCTGACCATAATGGAATTAAATTAGAAATCAATAACAGAATGATATTTGAGAAATTCCCAAATAACTGAAAAATAAATAAAACACCTATAAATAAACCATGAGTCAAAGAAGAAATCAAAAGGAAAATGAGAAGGTATTTTGAACTGAATGAAAATGAAAATAACATATTACAATTTGTAGGGCACTGCTAAAGCTAAGGAAGAGGAATATTTATAATACTAAGTGCTTATATTAAACAAGAAGAAAGGTCCCAAATTAATAACTTCAGTGTCTTCCACCTTAAGAAACTAGAAAAAGAACAGCACATGAAACCCAAAGCAATTAGAAGAAAGGAAATAATAGAGAAAAATATCAATTAAATAGAAAAAAAATAGGGAAATTTCAATGAAACCAAAAGCTAGTTCTTTCAGAAGGTCAACAGAACTGCCAAATCTCTAATCAGCATTATCAGGAAAAAAGGAGCGAAGAAAACATACTACCAATATCAGGAATAAGAAAGGTGATGTTACTACAGTCTGTAAATATTAGAAGTATAATAAATGGACAGAAGGAATAATTTTATGCCAATAAATTCAATAATTTAGTTGCAAATTACCTGAAAGACACAAATTAACAAAGGCCAATGAAAAAGAAAAAAATAATCTGAATAATCTTACATCTATTAGTAAACCTGAACTTGTAACTAAAAATTACCCTTCAAAGACGCCAAGCCTGGATAATTTCAGTGGTGAATTTTAGCAAACATTTAAAATAAAAATAATACTATACACAAAATTTCTACGAAATTGAAGAAAGGAGAATGTTTTCCAATTTATTTTATGATCACTCCAGTATCAAAACTAGAAAAAGATATACTAGGAAAGAAAACTAAAGACCAGTATCTGTCAGGACTATACATGCAAAAATTCTTAACAAAAAAAAGTTGAACCCATCAAATCTAATAACAAATGTAAAAGATAAGACAGGCCCAAGTGGAGTTTATTCTAGGAGTGCAGGGTTGATTTTACATTAGCAAAATCAATATAATTCACCATTCACAACTAAAAAAAAGTCATATGATCATCTCAGTAAACACTGAAAAAGCATTTGACAAAATCTAGTATCGCTTCTTGGTAAAATCTATCAGCAAACTATGAATAGAAAGGAACCGCCTCAGCTTAATAAAGAATATCTATAAAAAATAGGAAAAAATAAACCCTAACTCCATAGTTACTATCATACCTAAAAGACTGAATGCTTTTCTTCTAAGATCAGGAACAAGGCAAGATTGTTCTCTCACCACTTTTTTTTTTTCTTTTTTTCTTTAAAGAACGGGGTGGGGAGAGGGCAAGAGAGAATCTTAAGCAGGCTCTATACCCAACACGGAGCCCAACATGAGGCTCCATCTCAACACTGAGATCATGACCTGAGCGGAAATCAAGAGTCAGATACTTAACCAACTAAGCCACCCAGGTGCCCCATCTCACTACTTCTATTTAACATTGTATTGGAGGTCTAGTCAGAAAGCAAGACAAGAAAAAGTAAAATGTAATCAGACTGGAAAGGAAGAAGTAAAACTGTATTTGCACAACATGAGTATCTTCATAGAAAATGCCAATCTACAAAAAAAAAAAAAAAAACAAACCAACTCTAGAATAAGTGAATTCAGCAAGATAGCATGATACAACATGAATAAATAAAAATCAGTTGCATTTCTTTATCTTGGCAAACCATCAGAAATTAAAATTTAAAAGACAGAATTTACAATATCATAAACACACTGAAATACTGAGGGATAAATCTGACAAAATGTATGCAAAACCTGTATTCTAAGAACTACAAAACATTGCTGAGAGAAATTAAAGACCTAAATAAATGGACACATAGACCATGTTCATGGATTGAAGACTCAGTACCATTAAGATGTTAATTCTCTTTAAATTGATCTAGATTCAACATCAGGCTTTTCTGTAGCAGTTGCCAAGCTGATTACCAATTCCTGTGTAAGCACAAAGGAGCCAGAATGCCCAAAACAATAGGCAGAACAAATCTAGAGGAATTTCACTACACGACCCTAGGACTTCTTCTAAAACTACAATAATCAATACAGAGGGTATTAGCATAAAGACAGACAAATAGGGACGCCTGCCTGGCTCAGTCAGAAGAGCATGCAACTCTTGATCTCAGGGTCATGAGTTCAAGCCCCATGTTGGGGTAGATTAATTAATTAAATAAATATATTTTTTAAAAAGACAGATCAATACAACAAAATACACAGTCCAGAAACAGACTCACACATATTTGGTCAACTAATTTTAAATAAAGGTATAAAAGTAATTTGGTAGAGAAAGAAGTTTGTTTCAACAAATGGTTCTGGAATAAACTGAAATCCATATATTTAAAAAATGAACCCCTATACATACCTTGCCTCATATACAAAAATTAATTCAAAAGACACCACAGCTCTAAATGTAGAACTACAGCTTTTCGAGACAAACCAATGAGACAATCCTATCAGGCCAGTACCTCTCATATATAACACCAAAAGTGCAATCCATAAAAGGAATAATGGATAAAGCGTATTCTAAAATGAAAAAATATCTATTCTTCCAAAGACTTGGTAAAAAAATGGAAAATACAAGTCAGAGACTGTGATAAAATATTTGCATATCACATACTTGACAATGAGCTTATATCTTAAACATATTTTTTAGAAACCCTCCAAACTCAATAATGAGTATATAACCAAACCAACAATAAAATGGGCAAAGACTTCAACAGACATTTCACTAAAGAAGATGTGTTAATGGCGAAGAAGAACACAAGAAGACGCTCAACAACATGAGTCAGTAGGGAAATGAAATCTCTGAAGAGATACTGCCAGTACACACCTAGTAGGGTGGCTAAAATTTATGAAGATCATACCAAGTTTTAGCAAAGAGGTGAAGCCCCTGGAGTTCCCATGTTGTTGGGGAGAATGTAAAACAGTACGAATAATTTGGGAAACATTTTGGCAGCTTCTTAATAATTAAACATTCCAAACTTAGGCATTGACCCAAGAGAAATGAAAGCACAGGACCATACATACATTTGTACACAAATGTTCAAAGCAGCTTTGTTTCTGACAGCCATAGACTGGAAACAACTCAATTGTCCATCAAGGGGCACCTGGGTGGCTCAGTAGATTAAGCCTCTACCTTCAGCTCAGGTCATGATCCCAGGGTCCAGGGATCGAGCCCCACATCGGGATCCTTAATCAGCGGGGAATCTGCTTCTTCCTCTCCCTCTGCCCCTCCCCCTGCTCGTGTGTACTCTCTGTCTCAAATAAATAAATCTTTAAAAAGAGAAACAAAACCAAATATCCATCAAAAGGTGAATGGGAAAACATAGTGCAATATATCCCTTTAATAGAATGCCACCCAGCAATAAAGGGGACTGAGGGGTTAATACAACTCTATGCACGTCTACATCTTGCATACATGGATGAATCTTAAAATCATTTTACTGAATGAAAGAAGCCAGACACGCTCCCTCCAAAAGTACATACTGTATGATTGCACTTATATAAAAATTCCAGACAGTGCAAAGTAATCTGTAGTGACAGATGGCAGATTAGAGGTCGCTTGCCTACTTGATGCAGGGTAGGGAGGGATGAAAGGGGAGATTACAAAGGAGAAGGAAGACGCTTTTGCAGGTGACAGGTATCTTCATTATCTTGATTGTTAGGATGGATTCACAGGTGTACGTCAAAACTTACCAATGCACCCTGTAAATATGTGTAGCGTGTTATGTACCAAGTAGAGCTCAATAAAGGCATTTTTTAAAAAGATGACCTGGTATCTTAAGACATGCTTCTTAAAGTTTCCCACCCATGAATCCGTATAGGAGAAAATGAATAAAACTCCAGGGGTCTAAGGATACAACTCCCAAAGCAGCCAGTCACCTAAACCAAACTTCCTTTTTGAGAAGGAGGGAGGAATGCACAAAGGTAGAGGGAGAGAGAGAATCTTAAGCAGGCGCCAAGCCTAGCATAGAGCCTGACAAGGGGCTCCATCTCATGACCTTGAGATCATGACCTGAGCCAAAACCAAGAGTCCGACCCTTAAAAGACCAAGCCACCCAGACGCCCCTCTTACATTGTATCTTAACTCCTGTTACTTCCTAGTTCATAAATGGTGTGTGTTTAATATAAATATGATGTTTAATACTAGTTAGTATTAGATTACTAGTATTACTAATTAGATTATATAACAATTCCTGCCACAAATCTTCATGTTAAATAGATAATCTCAGGAAGATGTAGCCTGCTTTCTTTGGGGCATTGTTTACAACTAAAGATACAAAACTAAAAATACAAAAAATTTTTGCAAAATCTCCATCCTTTTATTGTCTTTCCATACTGCTTCTCTCTCCCTCTACTCCTCTTTTTTCTACTTATAACTCCTGGAAACCTGGGGCAAAAAATATATATTTGCCAATGTCAGATACTACTTTCCTCTTTTAAGAAAGTAACACCTCAGAGTTCCAAAGGTTTGTCATGTAATCGAATTGAAAGAAAAAATACATGAGACTCTTCATTTGTTCAGGAAGGGAGCTCTTTTGGTTCTGAATAACAGACTATTCCAGAAAATCTTTTCTTGTTATTGTTTACTTTCTGCTAGATTAGACAATGTCTCTGGATTATAAGTACAAACATTTAGGTTTGACTAGATAGTCTGGTGGCTGTGGAGAAAGGTGGAGAAGAGAAGCGCCTGGCTGGCTCAGTTGGTACAACATGCAACCCTTGATCTCAGGGTTATAAGTTGGAGCCCCACATTGGGTGTAGAAATTACTCAAAAATTTAAAAATTAAAAAAAAAAAAAAAAGAGAGAGAGAGAAATAGATGGATAAGAACCTGCAGTGGTCTGGCCCCTAACAACTCCCAGATCTCTAGGCCCATCTGCCCACTAAGCTCTCTTGAGTATTTCCAAAATTTGTTGGCGGAACACACAATGAATGAATCTGATTATTTGTGCAAGCTTTGTTATGAGAAGCAATTTGTAAATACTATGATGCTTTTTAGGTAAGTGGTTTTATTATTATTTTTTTCAAGATTCCATTTATTTATTTGAGAGAATGAGAGTGAGCGAGCATGCGAGGGGGAAGGTCAGAGGTCACCCCCGCTGAGCAGGGTGCCTGATGCAGGACCTGATCCCGGGACTCCAGGATCCTGACCCCAGCCAAAGGCAGACACTCAACCAACAAAGCCACCCAGGCGCCCAGGTACACGTCATTTTTCTTTAGAATTAAAGGAATAATTAGAAATTACCTTCCGGAATGCTATAGAATTGCACTCCTCTTGGTTAGTTCAACCACGGTAGGGTTGACCTCAGCTTGCCAGAGAAGATACTATGAGAGAGATTTACTAAGTACCAAAGAGTTCCGATTTCTTTAGGATTTTCTCTTTGCTGTTGCCTCCGTGCCCGTAAACTCCTAATACTATCATCAGAGTGTTTACGGCGTTACAAGTAACTCAGTGCAGGGCTTCTCAAACTCCAATGTGCGCGCAAATCACATAGGACGTTGGTAAGAACACAGACTCTGATTCAGTCAGTCAGTCCGGACTGGAGCCTAAGCTCCTGCATTTCTGACAAGACCCCAGGAACAATGATACACACTGCTGGTTCTAGACCACACTTCACAATTCACCTGTAGGGTTCTCCAAGTGGGGTGGACGGACCAGCAGTTTGAGCATTAATCACCTGGCCATACAGGAGAAATCCAGGATCTCAGGCGTCACCGCACACCTCCTCAATCAGAAACCCTGGCAATGGAGCCAGCAGTCCTGTAGTCATTCGACTTTCAGGCGACTCTGATGTTCAGGAAATCACTGGCTCAGAGAATGAGGAGCAACGGACTGTGGCGGGTGAAAATCAGCTGATACTTCAAAAGGTCTGCAGTTTTGAGAGAAAACCATAGAAACTTCAAGAAGAAGCCTAGTTATAGAGGACTGTTTTATTTTATGCCTGTTTAAGAAGTTATCTATTTATTCAAGAAAGGGCATGCATGGCAGGGGGAGGTGGGGGAGAGGCAGAGGGAGAAGCAGGCTCCCCACTGAGCAGGGAGCCCAATGCAGGACTCGATCCCAGGACACTGGGATCATGACCTGAGCCGAAGCCAGATGCTTAACCAACTGAGCCACCCAGGTGCCCCTATAGTGGTCTATTTTAAACTAGAATGTGTTTAAAGTCTTCCCAGAGACATCATCAGTTCTATTTTTTTTTAAAAGAAAGAAAATACCACAGAAATACCCAAACATAAAAGCTCTCTGTTGACAAGGTACAATAATATACATACCACCAGCATAATCACTGGTTCCATTGTCACATGTTTATAATAAACATGTCACAGTCATATTTTTTTAAAACCCTCTTCCCTTTCCAAACTCCATGTTCAAATTAGAACACATGAAATTACATCTATTCTTAAACTTTACAAACCTAAATAATGTGTAAGAACATTATGAAGCGATCAGGGAAACACAACACAGCCACTGATTTATAGCAGCAAAACAAAGGTCCATCAGTTGGGAAAAATATATATATAATTAGAGCATCTTATTTCTAACAATGTTGGCTGGCTGATTTTTATACGACCACTTCCACTGATAACCCAATGAGGATGTGGTCAACTAGATGATTATTTTGAATAATTCTAGCACTTATCTACTGAATTTTTAAAAAAACATCACTGTCATAGGCACCAGATAAAAGAGACCTTGTTATATATGTCGGTAACAAAAATTCAAGAGATATGTTAGGAGGAACCACAGAGAAAGATGAGAGGCCAACACACCAACTCAATAAAAATGGGGGAAAAATTAATGGAAAAAAACTAAATTTTTATACTTAGGCTCCCCTGAGGTCATACAGAAAATGGAAAGTATATAAAAATTAGTATCTATAAAAAGCGTAGTCCAGAACATAAATAGGCATTGGTCACAGCAAGGGGCTGGGAGCCACATGAACTCAAAGACACAAGATGATCCTCATGTCTGTGCTTCATTCACCTGCTGCTTACACAATAGCAATACAACGCCGTCTTCATGGGCCGTGGTGTACTCTCTTCCAGATGCCCTAAGAAAAGCACTCTCCCGAGCACAGAGCTGTTCTGCATCACCATGCCTCTCAGAGCGTGACCCGGGGATCAGCGTCGTCAGCATCCCCTGGAAAGGTATTTGTGGGGAACACAGACTCTCTCGGGCCCCTCCCTCAACCTAATGAATCAGAATCTATATTTTCACAGCATCTCTAGCTTTGTGGGCACATTCCATCTGAGGAGCACCAAGCCTGCTTTTTGCCTTGGTTCCACCTGGACCCCACTCCCCACTCCCGTGACTTGCCAACTTCCTCTCTGGCTGGTGTTGAAGTCAAGACTCCCGTTCTCCCATGAGAATGTACTGGTTTGGGAGGCAAGCGCTTCTAGGGTTAATTAAACGTCCTTCACCGAAGTGTATCTTATTTTGGAGTAGAAAACAGAGGGATAGTATTACTCATACTTTAGAAAATCCATCTCATAAAATTTAAGTGAATTATTGAAGGTCTAAGCTTATCATCAGCAAAGTACTAACTTTGAAAACCACATTTCTTATTTATGTTGTACCATACTGTCTGGCTTTCCCTGGAAATCCCAAAAAGGAAAGAAAAGCTCCCACTTGAGTTGGGATATGTGGTTCTGATTGCCTGACCTAATCAAGAATGTCGCTCTATTTCTTTTCTTTTTCTTCCTTCCTTTCTTCTTTTCTTAACAGCATGAAATCAGGGTCAAGACTCAATCCCCCAAGATAACTTGGTCAACAAAAGCTCACCCATCTCCCCACCTACAAAACTGGGAACTCTGCCTGCATCTGGGTACACTTATTTTCTTTTTTCCTACTATGAAGTTCAGAGAGGAGATACTTACACTTTCTCTGTGATGGAAAAAAAAAAAAAATCTCAGGGCTCATTTTCAAAAGAACATTGGAATGTTACTCTTTAGCCCTTAAAGAGAGGAATTTATTAACCTGAAGACCTAGTTACATGCTCTATGAGTTTGGCTTTGAAGGACCGAGGCTTCTAAACTTAAGTTCCCGTAGTAAATGGCCCTAGCAGCAAAGAACACAAGGGGAGAAAGAAATTAGTCATCATTTAGGCCAGCGGTCCTCAAATTTTGCTCACATGAGACTTTGGGGGACCTTTTAAAAATCCCCATGCCCAGGGCACAGCCCAGAGCAATTAAATCAGAATCTTTGGGTGTGGAACCTGGCAGCCCACTTTTCCTCCCTCCCTTACCCCCCACCAAACTCCCCAGGTGATTCCAAGATATATCCACATTTGAGAACCAGTGAGCTGGGCGGTCACACCCCCAAAACCGCACACGGAAGGCCCGTTCCGGGGATGGCTCAGCACATCTTGTATTTACTCCATTCTTCCCACACGCCAGGTGGCAGGATCTTGGGGGATATACTTTCACTCACATTCCAGAACCTGCTCTTCTCAAACAGCTGCTTCGACTGGGGGTATATATATTTTTTGCAATGAGCTTTCTTTAATAAGGAATTCTTTCTCATTCCCTTAATATTCCTTCCCATTAAAGCATAACCTACAAACAGCAGGTGAATTATACTTAAGTGGTGAGTATAAAAGACAGCTGTTTTATCTCAATGGAGCATTTTCTCCTTCTGATTCCATTATTTTACTCTGGCATGACACGCCTCATGTTTTAAGTAAGGCACAGGCTTTTCTTTCTTTCCTTCCTTCCTTTCCTCCTTCCTTCCTTTTCTTCTTCTTCCTCTTCTTCGTGTTCTTCAAGATGAGGTGAAATTTCAGCTACAAATCTATTCTAAGAGATCTTCAAGAAATGGTTCAGGGGCGCCTGGGTGGCTCAGTGGGTTGGGCCGCTGCCTTCGGCTCGGGTCATGATCTCAGGGTCCTGGGATCGAGTCCCGCCTCGGGCTCTCTGCTTAGCAGGGAGCCTGCTTCCTCCTCTCTCTCTCTCTCTCTCTCTCTCTCTCTCTGCCTGCCTCTCTGCCTACTTGTGATCTCTCTCTCTGTCAAATAAATAAATAAAATCTTTAAAAAAAATTTTAAAAAAATTTAAAAAAAAAGAAATGGTTCAAATAAGAACACAGCAGTATTTATTTTTTATGAGCAGCTGAAGGCTGATCACAACATTCCTCCCAGACCACGAAATGTGTAACCCTGGCATTTTTCAGGGCTATTTTTGGCACACTGAACACAGGTTGAAACATGGAACGACGTTTTATTTTAATTATTCTTCTTGAACCTCCTGAATCTTCAAGTGGCAACAGCTGAAGGCATTCATTCACAGTCAGCAGATAATGTGGCCTTTTTCCACCTTGCAGTGACCTACACAGAGCAAATATAGTGAATCAACTTTTTACCTAATGGGTGCTGTTCCCGTGTTCTTGGATTGCGACTGCCTGTGTGTTAACTTGTAGGATATTTTCCAGACTGTCTTTAAAAGAAGCAGAGCTTGCTGACTTCGCCAAGCCTACTTCCTTACCTTTGTCTCTTCCGTTCTTTGGCAACTCCTCTTGACAAGCCTACACTGTCCAAGGTCTTTCCCTTGCTCTAAACTGTCTCATTATATCCTCTTCAATTTTATTTTTACCTATTCATAATATGGATCTTCTAAAGAACTCCCCAAAAGGATGGGGTCGGAGTCATGATTGATTTTCTGTTACCACTGGAAGGAAGATTTATGTCTGTGCCCACAGAAACATATACTGTTTATAACATCCAGTTAGTACAGAAGAATTAAAGTCACATATCCCACTCCATAAATTTGGATCTATTTAATGATAAAAGACCACATTATCAGAGACAAAGATTAAAGAGCTGTAAATAATGGCACATTTGTTTGGTGATGATCTTGAATCTTTCCGCTACATCAATGCTTTGCTAAGGTCACTGCAAGCAACATACAGCCACCAGATAAGATGTTTCGGGCAGGAGATGAGGACGAAAGACTAGCCAGCACTGGGCGGGTAGCTCAGGGCATCGGGGTTCCAGAATCTGGCAGACTTGAGTTCCGATCCTGACTGCACCACAAGCGCTAGCTGTGGCCCTGCGTCAGTCCCCCTCTAAAATGCACGTCATAGCAATGTGACCATCTCAGGGCTGCCCTGGGGAGTAAGGGCTCAGAAAGCCATGACTGCATGTCACCTATTCTCAATGTATTTCAAAGACAGAAACGTGACCCAAACGAACTTATAAGGCAAGAGAAGTGGGTCCATCTTACAGATGAGAAGAGTGAGGCTCCCAGAGATAAGTCAACTCAACCTCCACACTTATCTAAAATGCAAAAATGACTGTGTTGTATCCTATTTAAAACACTTCACTGGCTCCCATGACCAGAAAATTAATAGGGGCATAAAGTCCAAACTCTTTATTATGCCGTAATCCCTCAATAATATACTTTTTTTTCCCCCAAAACTCAACCTCAAATCACTCCTGCCATGAAGCCTTCCAGTGGCATCAAAGACCATGCTGTCCCTCCCTGCTCTGGGCTCCTGCTCCCCCCCCACCCCCCAACCCCCGCACAGACTTCCCACAATGCACCACAGCATTTTCCTGAGCTCGTCACTTTCTAGGTCTGAGTCTGCAGGCCAAACAGGAAGTTCCTTAAGAACAAGGCACTGTCCTACTCATCTGTGTCGTCCTAGCACTTAGCCGAGCACCAACCACCTAGTAGGTGGTCTGTAAAATGCTTGATGAATAAATGAGTGAACTGTCCAAAGCCATCCAACCAGTAATGGCAGAGCCAAAGCAGATTGCCCCATCTTCCAACTTCCTGTTGGGCCATCATCCCCAGGTCCACATTGCCTTTGTCAATGCACAGGTGACATCTCAGAGAAGACCTGAGGCTCAAACTCTGTATTCAGAATGGACTTGCCAGAAAACCTCAGGCCATGTGTTCAAAAACGAACAATCAATAACAACAAAACTGTGCATCAATTTACAGATCTGTGAAAGAGGGCTCATTCTTAATACCGGACATCAGAACACCCAGGAGGTGGGGAAAAACAAGAGAAATACCAATTAGATAACACTGACAAGCACCTTCTTGAAAAGTGTCTTAATCTAAAACCGTCACAATAGTAAATATAATTAGATAATAATAATAATATCAAAAACAGTTTATTACCATCCTTTCTTCTGAGGCTTTCAATTGGAACTGAAAACACAATTACTAATTAAATTAGACAACAGGAGGTATCATTTTCCAAATGGAACCCTAGTGATATAAATGAGTTACTGCAGCTTCTCAAATTTCTCTCTGTCACTCAAAGAGGGGGGTTATTCACTTGGCTAGAGTCAACTCAGAAAAACAGATCTACAGACTGCATTTGTTCCTTTATTCCAAATGCAGGTCATTTCTCTACTTTCTGTGTAGTTACTAAGCCACTGCCAGACCATAAAGATGCCACAGCCCAGCTTCTCTCCTCAAAGAGCTTACCACACATTGGTGGGTGCAGAGGGGGACAGATGGCAAAAAAAAACCCTAGTCATGTCTTGGGCAAAAAAAAAAAAAAACAACAAAAAACACCCCAAGTCTCAGGGTAGGAGATAAAGAGCAGGAAATTCACATTTCTTGCCTTGGAAGAATCTGCGTAAAAATAAGTTTTAAAGTGGAACAGGTTGAAGCACAAGGCTGTGATCTTTATGGGGCCTGAGAGCATTCTGTTTTCTTCCACTTCTTTTTCAAAAACTTCAGTTGCATAGTGGAATGCACCAAGTTCATTATTTGTCTTTTTGCTGAAGACTTTTCCAAATTATGCTTTTAAAGGCATTAGGAGAAAAATAAAAAAGAAGAGGGTACAAATGGAAATTTAGGAAAATTAAATAACAATAAAATTTTAAAATTTTTAAAATAAAAATACTTTTTGCTGAAGTACATCTCAGACTTCTTAATATGCAAAGCTGAATTCAGAATTTCCCAGAAGGGGATGTAATGTGCAGTTTTGACCAAATTAATTTGATGCAAGACTCTTCTTAAACATCTTGCAGGCTAATATTCTGCAAAACGAACATAGAAAATACTTGGTCTAATGAAAATAATACGCAAATCACTTCCCCCTTTTTATTTTAAGAATTCTGTCACAGAGGGCGCCTGGGTGGCTCAGAGGGTTAAGCCTCTGCCTTTGGCTTGGGTCATGGTCCCAGGGTCCTGGGATTGAGCCCCTTATCTGGCTCCCTGCTCAGAGGGGAGCCTGATTCTCCTTCTCTCTCTGCCTGCCTCTGCCTACTTGTGATCTCTCTGTCAAATAAATAAATAATCTTAAAAAAAAAAAAAAAAAAGAATTCTGTCACAGGTTAAAAGAAAAAGAGGCAGGTGCCTAGAATGGAGAAATAAAGGGGGGAATTACAGCTCAGACCAACAGCAAGAGAAAGATTTTTAAATTATATAAATACAACTTCAGTTTTGCTCTCCATCTACATTGTGGGACTTCGGCTTAAACACTGATAAAACTTTTGAGGTGCCTAGGTGGTTCAGTCAGTTAAGCATCCAACTCTTGGTTTCAGCTCAGGTCATGATCTCAGGGTCATGAGACCAAGCCCTGTGTTGGGCTCCATAGTGGGCAGGTGTCTACTTAAGATTCTCTCCCTCTCCCTCCCCCTTGGCCCCTCCCTCTACTCACAAGTGCTCTCTCTCTCTCTCTCTCTCTTTCCCTCAAATGAATAAACAAAATCTTTTTTAAAAATGGATTAAACTTTCTGAGCCTGTTTCCAGCCAAATGGGAATAATGGCATTACTTGCCCCTGGGAGTGAGTGGAGTTATTTACTGAGTTAAATCATCCCCAGAGTGCTTAGCACAGAGCAAACCTTCCATGTTCAGAAAGCATCCCAAGGGACACTCAAGGGGTGACAGAGAGAGGCACATTAGGGACAGTCCACCATGGCTGTGTCTTCTTAGGCTAAAAACAAAATAAACCCTATGGGAAAAAAAAAAAAGAGAGAGAAACACACCAAAATGGGAGAACAGTCTGAAGAAAACTCCTCTCAAGACAGATTTTTAAGGAAATGAATTTAACATGAAATTACAAAAACAAGTGCCCCCAGCTGTTTCTACTTGTCTATGAAATCTGATCTCCAGATATCACAATGTATCTGGAGAACAAAGAAAATGCAAAGAACAGCAGGATAAACACTTTTAGTTGTGTTCTCACTTCATTTCTTCCAAGTGGTGTGTGCAGCATGGGAGTGGAGGGAAATGCAAAATCCATCCACAGTAAATTTATAGCAGATTTCGGGATCTGGGATGTTTCTAAGGAAACAGAGAGAGTGGCAAAGCCAGCAACAAATAACCGTGTGGTATGTGGTAAGATCAAGACTCTAAAAACAGATGCCGCCCTTGGCCAAGTCAATTAGTTTTTACCACTGCCCTCTAAGAGACCCGCTTAATACAGACGCAAACCCAAGGCAAAGCCTCACACTGGACTTTCATAGTACTGCATGCAAAAAAAGACAAAAATCTTGCACATAAAGTTGCCTGGGACACTAATGCAACCAGTTAGGAAGAAAAAGAATGAGCTTTAGGACTTTAAAAATCAAATTTGTTAGGATAAAATGTCCCAAGACAGCTGCTAAAAGAAGTTTGTATGGCATAGTTCTCTGGAGAAGTATGTCCACCTGGGTCTTGAAAATATTTTTGCTGGGCATAAATTTTCAACAGCTAGTTTGGAAATGTCTAACAAGCATTTGCAACATGAAGGAACTGGATGGATGGATGGATGAATGACGTGGCAGAGTCACAGTATCTATGATTGGAAGAGCTCTAAGACGGCTATCAGTGTAGTTTTTTTTGTTTTTTTTTTTAAGATTTTATTTATTTACTTGACAGAGATCACAAGTAGGCAGAGAGAGAGGAAGCAAGCTTCCCGCTGAGCAGAGAGCCCGACTCGGGGTTCGATCCCAGGACCCTGGAATCATGACCTGAGCCAAAGGCAGAGGCTTTAACCCACTGAGCCACCCACGCGCCCCTCAGTGTAGATTTTGTACGCCCACTGTGTCGTGGGAAGCTCACCACCTAAGCCAGACAGATCCCTCCACTACGATAGAATGTTAATGATGACAATGAACACTTCTAGAGGTTTCAAGTTTTATCCAACCTAGTTTCTGTTAGTGGTTAAGAATACAGGGGTTCCCAAAGAGTTAAGTACGGTAACAGATACAGTGAAAACTCAAGTACTTGAGACTTTGTTATCTGTCACCAGCATTCCTGTGTTCCCCTTGGGTCTCAGCGAGGTACTTTTCTCAAACTGTACTTTCCTTACCTATTTCAGTGTCAATGAGGGGGTTCCCCCACCTCTACGTGTAATTGCGAGAAAGTAAAGATCTTGTCTTTCCCCAGCACCTAGCCTAATGCATGCATATACACAGTCAGTGTGCCTTGATATTTGTTGGATATAGTAATGAAATGCGAACTAGAGAAGTAGGTGTTTTTCCTTCTTCATATGATTACAAATACATCGTTTGGGTGGTGTTGCTGTTAGGAGTCCACTGGTCAGGGTTTTTGGTCCCTGTTCTTCATTCTCAACAAAGCTATGCATCCCAGAGCAAACTTCTATACCTCACTGGTTTCCTTTGTTTTGTTCTGGGTGGGTTTTTTCTTCTTGTAGTTTTAAGGTTTTATTAACACATACAACCTGCACATAAGCTGTCTATTCATCCTCCTCCCCGTGCAAACCAGCATTGGGATTGGTGACTCCCATGGCCAGCTGAGCTGCTCTCTCCACAATGGCTATGGGGTTCTTAGAGGAGACGCCGTGAGCAATCTCTCCATGGTGAGATTTGTTGCACATCGACCACACCTCAAGCTCCTTGACGTTGTGGACAAGGAACTTCCAGAAGCCACTGGGAAGCATGTGCTTTGTTTCCTTGTTGCTCCCGAAACTAACACTGGGTGTCAAGATCTGGTCCTTGAATCCTCTGCGTACCCTATTGTCAGTGCCTCTGGGTTTCCCCCAGTTGCGCTTCCTTTTGACACATCACTCTGACTGGTCCCGGATGAACTTCTTGATCCTCTTTTTACTGATCTTGGACTTCACTAGAGGTCTGAAGACAGTCATGATGCCCAGTAAGAAACGGCTGCCACTTCCACAGGCAGTTCCAGGAAAGAGACTCCCTGGTTCCCTTTGTAAAACTGGGCATTCAGTTTATGCTTCTGAAGGTTCAAAGGTCCCTTGTGTCGGGTATATTCTAAGATTACTTGGAAAATATAAATCCAAATACCTGAGTTATCATAATGAATAAAGTTTAGAATGACTGGAACAAATAATGCAATGCATTCCGAGACTGTTTTATTGAGTTAGTCATGGTTTTATCAGGTTCACTCATTTCTCTGGCAAATCACGAACTGTACTTTCCTACATTTGGCTCTTAAAAAGAGTGGGATCGATGAGGTAGCTAATGCCCACTCCCTGAAAAAGGAACAACCCCTTCCTCTCCTGTCCGGAGAATTTCTGCAGCCTGTTTGCAAGCTTTCTCATTTGAGATGCAAGTGTCATTTAATTAAGTGGTTCCTGGCGACTTTGATTTTTCCAGCCTCCAATGGGTTAATGCTCTGAGAGTGTCCTTTCTTTTACAAAGGGGCAAGAAAACACATTGAGCTGATACAGTCCATTATTAAAATTGCATTTCAGCAGAGGCAAATAACTCCAGCCACCAGACACTGGGCTCAGCCATCATCTTCCCTTGCTACAACCCAAAGCTATTACATTAAGAGGGTAAGCAAAACAATAGAGCTGACAGTAAGGCACACTCCCCTGGTAGATGGAAACCGTCAATCCTGCGGGTGAAGTATTTAGCTACAAAAGGAGAAAAGACACTCTTTGATTGAAGGATAAAAGGAAGGAATACACAGCCACTTTTCAATCAGAGCAAGACGGCAAATACCTGAAGAAAATACAGCTTCCGCAGGCGGACAGTAAGTTTCAGAAAGCGGGAGCCTCCAGACCACCTCGTGAGAAAAAAGTTTGGGGGCCAACGCAGTCGTCTTATCCGGTCCACATTCCACTTGGGTGCCCAGAGTGCCCACCCCTCCTTGCGTGATAGTTTCTACCGAAATGAAGCACTGAGCTTCCTTGTGGGCCGAGCGGGCTGACCTCTTCAGTTTCAGCCACATTCAGTGATATTAATAAACTCTAAGTCTTTATTTAGAAGTCAGTGAAATTAGCAGCGGTGCTTAGAAGCCAGAAACACGATGTCTGGTTATTCGAAAACAAGAACAAAAACTCTGACCATTCTTTCCGGTTAAACTCCAGCTCCGGTTCTCTGGACTCGAACAGTAATGCTAATAGATTGCACCTCGACTAAAAAGGGAGCCGGTGGCAGAAAATCTATTCCTCCGGCAAGGTTGCCGGGCAACAAGCAAGCTTTTGGCATATGGCTGACGTCTCCAGGCAGCCTGGACTCCACAAAGTGAGCTCTTCCATCACTTATAACTAACTTGATTTTGATGGATTAAAACCGAATCAAAATGTACTGTAACTCACTCGCCCCCAAACTCAAGAATCGGGGAAAGACCGAAAAAAAAAAAAAAAAATCTCAACACCCAGTGAAAGACTAATTTATCAGAAACACCAGGATTGGGTAAAGTTCATTCTACTGGGTGATCAGTTCTAGTAGACAGATGATTTTGTTTTAAGGCAACCATTTCCAAATGCAATGGAAAAAAAAATAGCACCAAACAGTATTTGGGGGAAATACTAGTGTTCTAAATGCAGAACCTTGATATAATGAGGAGTTCTGGATTCAAGGATTCAGGTGCCTCTTTCTGCCTGCAGTTCTCTAGCAATACTTTCTCTGGCAAATACCTTAGCACATTAGTCCATGATCAACAAGGACTCACTAAGGGCTCTGAGGGCCCCCCAATCCCCAGGGCTGCAAGGTGACCAAAAAACGTAAGACATTGGGCCAGGCCTTATTTAGAACACGTTCACTGTAAGGACATAAAGTAAAAATGGGTTCTTCTCACCAAAGAAGTTCTGCAAAAGGTTAGTTTGGCATTTATTGTGTTCAGTTATGAAAACCACCTCCAAGATACACCAACTTAGCTGACTTGGCTCCAGAAACGGTCAGGACTGACAGCTCAAAGGCCATGCCTGTCCCTTCCCAAGGTCAGGTGCAAAGCAGGCCTTCCTGCCTGGCCCCAAAAATATGCTCACCCTTAATCCCAAACTTTTCTTTCTCTCTTAGAAAAGTACCCTTTACAGCACTCATAACAGATCACCTCCACTGCTAACAGGCGCTTCAGAAAGCTGCACGCATGCGCACTGACCCAGGGCTTCCTCCTCCCGCGTTCCCAGCCTCTGGTGGTTCGCGGGGCCAGGGCCGTCATCACAGACTCTGAGGGCAAAAGCAACCAGAAGACGCAGACCAGCGAGTCTGCCCACACGTCACCTAGGAGTGTTGGGTGAAACCAGATGGCGCTCATCAGCTCCTTCTAATGCAGAAGCTGCCTCTGACTTCAAGTGAAGCACTTTCGTGCTCCAGCCATGGCGTGTCCCATTTGTGGCCTCGTCAGCTCCCCATCCATTATGGATCCATTACGCCTTTAGTCAGTTTCCATGTTTCTTGCAACACATTAAAATGCACTGCAGGAGCTAAAAGCAGCATCCTCCGTAACCATTATGATGATAAAACGCAACTTGATGGAAACTGATATATTATTATTGCTCCCTAACAAGACATATGCCCTCCGGAAACAAAGAGTTGCTAGTTTTAATATGAAAAGGAGGCTTAATGGGTATTCCCAAGAGCTTATAAAGGTAGCTGAACAGGTGCATGGCACGGCCACTCTCTACAAGTCTGATGCTTGCCCACTCTCTAAGGTGTGGTGGCAAATGCCATCCCAGAAATCTTTTGCCAGCCTCCCCCTCCCCAACCAAGCTCTCCCTCTGTTGCCTGCAGCTTTGCCCCTGTACCAAACCCTTCCTACTTTATATTCAACCTTCGCGTATAATTACCCACTCTCTCATCGGGTGTATGTTCTTTGCGTGCAAGCTCGGGGACTGATTCAGAATAGATGTTCATGAAATGTTAGATGATTTGGGGTTTCTTTTTTGTTTGTTTGTTTGTTTGTTTTGTTTTTAAGATTTTTATTTATACGACAGACAGAGATCACCAGTAGGCAGAGAGGCAGGCAGAGTGCAGGGGGAAGCAGTCCCCACCGCTAAGCAGAGAGCCCAATTGAGGGCTCGATCCCAGCATCCTGGGATCACGACCTGAGCCGAAGGCAGAAGCTTTAACCCACTTTGTTTTTTACTGAGAGAGCAAAATGACATGTAAATCTTTAAAAAGATTTAAAAAAAATTTTTTTTTAGTTTATGGATACGCTGGAATATCTGGTCAAAGCACTAGTGCTGGGTCATGCTGCATCCACTGGATTGGTTAAGTTGACCAGCTGGATCTACCCTTCCAACTGGAGCGCCTTTTGCTCCCTGTAAGTCATCTAGCAAATTGCATCTTTGCATAGGAATTACTCAATAAATAGACGCCATGAGAAAATTAAGAGTTAACGATGTTTTCCCCTAATGGTTTCCTTTCTTAAAATAATGTTTTGTGTTATAAATACATCATATCCATATACCACAAAATCTTTGTCAGTTGTTGCTGAATTTTCTCTTGATCTGATTAGTTTGCAACATCGCTTCTTTCAAGTTTATCAATAATAGCATCCCATTTGTTTCCTATTCAGAATTAATCACTATTTGTAACTAATTATTTGTTGTATCCTAGTCTTTCTCCCCAGTAGACTATGAGCTCTCCAAAGGCAGATGCTATTTTATCCTGAGCTCTGTTAGTGTCTCCCCTGCCTGACACCAAAGCTGTCATGGAGAAAGTGCCCAGTAGATGTTTGTGGAAGGATCTGTTGTCTGAAGCCTTTGGCTGACTGATTAATTAATGCCTAATTGAAGTGCTAGCTCGGTAGAGGGTCTTCAAAAGAAAGACTGCCGGCTTAACAACTAGGCTACAGGACTTGCACTAGGTTTTGCTTCAGAGAAACACCTAAACACGCTAAAGCTAGCATCCTCCTTTAGGGAACCCGAGGGAGCCTGTAATCCTAGGAGAGCAAGAAGGACAAGCTGGCAAAGGGAAAATGCTGTATTATCTTGTTCAAAGAGAACATTAAAAATCAGAAACACCTAGATTCAGATGTTCTCAGACAGACACCTGAGTAGAAGTCAAAATATATATTTGTTATTAAATACAAGTTTGAGGGGCACCTGGGGGGCTCAGTCTAAGCATCTGACTCTTGGTTTCAGCTCAGGTCATGATCTCAGAGTCCTGCAATCGAGTCCTGTTGGGGCGCGTCACCCCACCCCGATGTGCACACACTGTCTCTTAAAATCTTTTTAAAAAATAAAAAATAAACACACATTTGAGACTAGAAACACCCCTATTCTGAATAAAAATTCTCTTTCACTCGCCTGCCTTCTCTTCCTCCCTCCTCCTCCTCTCACTTCCCCCTTAATGCCTCCCCATGCATCCCTCAGATTTTCTCACACTGTATTTTAGACCATTTTATTATTCCCCACATGTATATTTCTGTTTCCCAGAATATATGTTCTGATTTTTTATTAGAAGAAAACATCATAGGGGCACCTGGGCGGCTCAGTGGTTAAGCGTCTGCCTTCAGCTGGGGTTATGTTCCCAGGGTCCTGGGATAGAGCCCTACATAGGGGTCCCTGCTAGGCAGGGAGCCTGCTTCTCTCTCTCCCACTCCCCCTGCTTGTGTTCCCTCTCTCGCTGTGTCTCCCTCTGTGAAGTAAATAAATAAAAGAATCTTTAAAAAAAAGAAAATCATAAAGGTGGCTCAGTGAGTTAAGCATCTGCATTTGGCTCAGGTTGTGATCCCAGGGTCCTGGGGTTGAGCCCCATGTTGGGCTCCCTCTCAGTAGGGAGCCTGCTTCTCCCTTTTCCTTCTGCCTCTCTGCCCTGCTTGTGCTCTCTCACTCTCTCTCTAACAAATAAATAAATAAAGTCTTTAAAACAAACAAATAAGCAAATAACATAAATACATGCCTGTATCAGGTAGGCTAAACATACAGTTATAAAGATGTGTTCACACCATCATAGTATTAGCTGCTTATTTACTCTTGCTAATATAGCAGGCTAAAAGAGATACAGAAAAATCAAAGCAGTAGATAATTTTTAAAATTATTCATATTTGACTCTAGGACACTAGCAATTTAAACACTAGATTTCCCTTCTAGTATTAATTCTATTTAGCTCAGGCTATTAAGACTAATTAATGTTTTAAGGGCATACACTAACTGATCATATGGGATAATATATGTAAAAATACTCTATAATTAAAAGCCCAATAATGTAAACATGTTATTACCATAATAATTATGATTTTTCTTTTAGGTTATATCTACATAAGTACATATGTATATATATCTATATATTAAGTAATCTACGTAATCTGACACAATTTTCAAATACCTAACTCAGTTTCCAAATATCTGTTCACAGACCAGTAGTGGTTAGTGAGAAAGTCTGCACTGGCCAGAGGCAAAATGAAGAAAATCGTAACAATGTATTAGGATTTTTTTTTAAATCATGCTAAATGCATAATATTTAAAGAAAGATTTTGTCCCCAAATCAAATTCTCACTGATTCTTTTTTTTTTTTTTTTTGGTTGGTTCAAAGGTCGGTTGTTTGATGAAATTATAGTGATAAAGAATGGTGTATTTTAAAGTCTTTCTTTACCAAAAAAAAAAAAAAATAGAAATTTTCTTTTGAGATGTTACTAGTTCATGGAATCTAAGAGTCTGAAAAAAGCTGATGACATTGGGGCACCTGGGTGGCTCAGTGGGTTAAGCCTCTGCCTTCGGCTCAGGTCATGATCTCAGGGTCTTGGGATAGAGTCCCGCATCCGGCTCTCTGCTCAGCAGGAAGCCCGCTTCCTCCCTCTCTCTGCCTGCCTGTCTGCCTACTAGTGATCTCTGTCAAATAAATTAAATAAATCTTTAAAAAAAAAAAAAAAAGCTGACGACATTTCCATATTCTGTGTGAGGAGCGAACGCTACCTTCAGTTCCTCGCATCACCCTAGTCATGGCAGCATCTGGAACATCCCTGGAGATCTGGGCTCCGAGCGGAGCCCACCCCGGCTACCGGCACTCCAGCACCTACCCAGGCTCATGTGCACTCACCTCATCTTTTTCCCCTACAGCCCCAACTAGAAGCACCACTTTAGAAGAAACCCCCAATCTTCAACGAGTCCAAGGTGGGGGCAGGGCGAGGAAGACATCGAGTCCAATTTATTATAGGCAAAGAGACTTCAAAGTCTCCATCTGATGGCTCAAATATCCATAACAGAATTGGTATTTCTTCCCGGATTCAAGGCATGGCCAAGTCACACACACTCCGTTCCAGAGTCCAGTGTTCATCTTGGAGGCTGCAAGCCAGGCGGGCTCTCTGCCCTTTGATCTGGTTGGAACGGGAGTGTTACAAATATGCTTGTATTAAGCTATCTCCAGTCTGCCTGAGGGCATCAGTCTGGAATGCGAAAATGGGAGCTTCAAACTGTGAGGTTCCCAAGTCCTCGTTTACGTCACATTTTTTTCTGGCAGGCTGGCTGAAGCTCCTTCTATGGAAGGCGACAACAGCGTGATGCCCCTCGACCAAGTAACGCACAAGGGCTACATCAGGCAGGACTAGAGAATTCTGTCTCCACCCTCAGGGCCAAGAAGTTGGGGAACTACACGCAGCCACCAGAAACCTAAATCACAGCTGCATGAAGCAACCCACAGGCACTGAGAAGCACCGAGGAGCTCCAAGGGCTGTGCTACAGGGACGCAGAAGAATGACCACCACCTTTGGCCATCAAGGCATCCGTGTTCCGCCATCCAGCCCCCGGGGGGGGTGGATGAAATGAATGAGGAAATGAAATGAATGAATCATTTCCAGGACCCCATCCCTTCTATTCCGAGGCCTTATCCTCCTAAACTTGACTGTGCAGGCAGGCCTCCGTTTGCAAAGTCAGACTGTAGGGGGAAAAAACGTATTATGGCTGCAAGATACTCTGCACGAGAGAATGCGCAGTGAATGGCAAACGTTTCCAGCAGCAGAGTCAGTATTTCCTTATTTCCTGGACAATTTACTGAAAATCTTCCACCCCTGCTTTCACAGGTTGTGGGCATCTGCTGTGCCAAACTGTCTGCTGCTGAGAGAGAGAAATCAGCATATTCTGCCTGGACCAGGGATAAAATGAGAAAAAAGAGAGGGAAATGTCCTTGACAAACGGTAGACACGGAGCTAAACCCATCTAACCTGTCGGCAACTGGCTTTAAATGGCGGATGACTAGAGACAGTGAGAAAGTGGCTTGCTTAATTCTTCACCAGCTTATAGATCACACCGGTCCTAATCCCCCTGACATCGAGAGCCCCCAAGTCCTTGGGTGACTGCTTCATACCAACACGGAAACATGGAAATGGTACAACGCAGACCACTGTTCCTTTGACTCCTCCAGATGGAAAAGGTGCTGCTTTTAATATCATGTTTACTGGACATCCATCATCCCAAGCACAGTGCGATCATTGTAGGGCATAGAGAAAGAAAATACATTCTGTGGGGTAGAGGAATGCAAGCGAGAATCTCAACAGACACGCAGTGAAGAAAACGGTCTTCTACTTCTTGTCAGAATCACGGTGGGACCTGGAGCACACGGATGTTTCTGGCTGGCCTTAAAAGAAAGGAACTCTTTCAGAGAGTGGCGACCTTAAACATCTTATCAGCCTTTGAAGTTATGCACAATGACATCCTCTGGTTCCTTGCCCGGGGCAGAGGTTTAAGCTTTAAGACTCCATTTACTTACCAAGAATTAAAGCAATATTTTTACCACAGCACAAGGCAAAACAGCCCATTTTTTTAAAAACAGCAAATGACAGGATGGTGAGGTAGGGGAAAACATCCTTTCCATGAGGCACCCCGCTGTGCTAAGGGCTCCAAGGGCTGTAAGTCTAACTTTCAGGGGTTCATCTCCTCTATTTTTAGTTTTCTGTGCTATTCAGATCAGTTTTGTGGGATTCCAGTTAAAGTCACAGAAGCAGAAATAGGATCTGATGCTTCTTCCCTCCCTCAAACCCGTCCCGGGTCCGACCTGCCCTTCCTACCGACACCACAGTGCCTCTGCAACCCTTCTCACCCCTGACAAAAATGGGTGCCCCCAGCTCTCTCCAATGTCACCAATGTCCCATTCAAGTGGGAATCCAAAGTGTACCATCAGCTTCCACAGAGGCATGAGGGGCACCCTTGTATCCACTGCTTCCCCCACATAGCTCTCCAGTGCACCTAGACTCAAGTTTATTCCTTATGGTGGGTCATTTCTATCTGGTCAACCACTTTATCCCTACAGACTGTGTTCCCAGCCAGCATGGCATTGAGCATATAGTAAACTCTTGTGACGTGCTCACAGAACAAGAATCTGCCTACTGCCACCTCCAGTATTCTTTCTTTCCTTTCTGCAAGACAGCTATACGCTATTTTTAGGGCCTCACCTATGACTCAGTCTCAGACATCAAAACCTTCTCTTGCTGGAGCTGTTTGGTTTATTTGTTTTTGTTTTAATCTCATACTATGGCAAAAGTTCTTACACAAGACCCCAAAAAGCCGGGAGCCTAGAGATTCTGAGAGTCTCGTAATCCCCACTTAAAAAAAGGTAATACTCCTAAATGCCATCATTTTCATGATTTGATGATCTCTGTATAACTAATTACTGAATTAGAGCCAAGCACTTGAAGGAAAACAGAAGGAAATCTGTTGCCCTGAGATTTATCTTTCTTCTTCAAAGAACTGAGAGTTGCTTCTATAGAACACGATGTTAGGATAGGCCTTGGGCCAATCATTGTAAAGAGCATCTGAAAAAGCACTCAGAACTGTGTATCTAGTTGTTCCGTGACGGATATCACTATTTGTTTGCTTAAGTAGGCTGTAAGGACTGCTGGAAACGTTCTGGAAAAATATTAGCCGAACTCCAGTCCCTACCACCAAATACAGGCACACAGTTCACACATATGTCACAACCATGCAGATCGTGTCTGACTCACAGGTATGTATAACGGATAGAGAAGCTGAACCCCATTCACACAAACAAGTGACTTTAGTTCACAATAGGAAAGTAAACACAGCCCTCAGTGGAAGTTAGCCTTTAATGCCAAGCTGTCTATGTACACAATAAAACAAGCTCTTTACGGGAGCCTGGAGGGCGTCTCGACGTGGGCTGTAGTGAATTCTCCTAACTGAAGGCGACAGACAGTAAGTCAACATGAAGGGGCTCTCTCAAACACCCCACTTGGCACACATTCACAGACGGCCTCTTCATCTGAAAATTTCCAAAAGACGACCGTGCCTGGTCCGGGGGGTTCCATGTGGCCCTCACAGCAAAGAGGCCACACAGTGCCCCATTTTACACAGAGGGGACAATTTGCTAAGGAAGAACTGTAAAGGAGTCCTTGTGGGTTAATCGAGTTAAATTGCCTAAACAATTTGCAAGTGAGAAAAGAATAAGAAAGAAATCAAAACTCTGGAAGTGTAATCCCCAAATACACAACTTGTAATTTCTAATAAAGCGGGAAGGCCGAACTTGAGTCATTTAACAAAATGTTCAATACCGAATTAGGATCCGCGGCCCTGAATAGCTCTCTCTGATTTTCCAGGGGATTAATCTCTGGGCAGCAGGCCCCAAGGCTCCTTTCTAGCAAGCTCTACCACTCACTGGGAAGTCAAGGAAAATGACTGTCTAGGATAGGTTTGCTGCTCACAACTTTTCAAGGGTTACTCAAATCTCAGAAATAAAGATTGGCAGATCAAGGGAAAAGTACAGACATAACGGTTTGGTTCATCAGAATCATGCAAATAAAGTCACTTTTTGCAGTTGTAAGGAATCAACTCAAGTCAGTTCTCCAGCGCCCAAAAAGTAAAAGGAAAATACTCTTCACTTTAACCAACAAAAAGGCATATGAAAGTCAAGCATAATACAGATAAACAAAATACAAACCAAAAAAAATCCCAGTAATTCCCCTTAAGTGACTTTCTTCCTTTCCTTTAATTTAAAATTTTAATGTAGCAAGAGGAAAGTAAAAAAAACAAAAAAAGTTAGGGCTTTGTCCATATTTTTGTTGTTGTTGTTCATTTTCTTTGTTTACGTTTATCTTATTTTGACTTTAAAAAAAAACTTGGGTCAGGGGCACCTGGGTGGCTCAGTGGGTTGGGCCTCTGCCTTTGGCTCAGGTCATGATCTCGGGGTCCTGGGATCAAGCCCTGCATCGGGCTCTCTGCTCAGTGGGGAGCCTGCTTCCCATCCTCTCTCTCTGCCTGCCTCTCTGCCTACTTGTGATCTCTCTCACTCTGTCAAATAAATAAATAAAATCTTTTTTTTTTAAGGATTTTTTTAAAAATCCTTTAAAAAAATTGGGTTATTTCTGCATACAGTATAAAATTCAAAATGTTCAAAAAACATCAAAACTTAATCTTATCACCCCTGTCACCAGCCACCCAATTCCACCCCTCAGCAGCAAAATGAAAACAAAAACAAATGAAAAACAGCAAATACTACCAAGGCAGGGAGGGGGGAGGTAATCAAATGTTTTTTGTAAACTCCCCACTTGGCGTTTTTCACTCAACCTACTTCCTTTCCCTATTGACATTCCCTATTGGTGGTACATTCAGAGCTGCCTTAATCTGTACAAGTGAAAGTACATCTGTAGGATAAATTTCAAGAAATGGATTTGCTTGTCCGCTGATATATGCATTTTCTGCTTCAATTAATATGACCAGTGTGCTTTTCCTAGAGGCTGTATCAATTTATACTCCTACTGGCAATGTAGCTCTGCTTCTCCTCACCCTGGCTAACAGAGGACCATCGACCACAGCTGGCACTTGAACAAGGAGGGGGCTAGGGGTACAGACATGACACGCCTCACCCCACACTACTGAAAATCCGCACAGAACTTCGGACTCCCTAAACCTTACCTACTACTCGCCTACTGTTGACCAGAAGCCTTAGCAGTAAGTCAGTTAACACAAACTTTGTACGTTCTACGTACCTTAGACTATACTCTTACAACAAAGGAAGCTAGAGAAAAGAAAATTGTATGAACCAAATCATAAGGAAGAGAAAATACATTTTCAGTACTATATTCATCGAGAAAAACCCACACGTACATCAACCCACACACACTGTTTAAACCCACGTTTGTCAAGGGCCAACTATATTTTGAACATCACCAATCCAACAGTTAAAAATGATCTTTAAAAGTTTTAGTTTATATTTCTCTTACTAGCCCTGAGGATATAAGCATCTTTTGATTTGTTTAAAAGCCATTCATTTCCTTTTCTGTCAACTGCACCTTCCTCTCTTGGGTGATATTCTACTACTTTCTTTATCTTTTTTTTTTTTTTAAGATTTTATTTATTTATTTGACAGAGAGAGAGAGAGAGGTCACAAGTAGACAGAGAGGTATAGGCAGGCTTCCTGCTGAGCAGAGCCCGATGCGGGACTCGATCCCAGGACCCTGAGATCATGACCTAAGCGGAAGGCAGAGACTTAACCCACTGAGCCACCCAAGTGCCCCCACTTTCTTTTTTTTTTTTTTTTAATTTTTTTTTTAAAGATTTTATTTATTTATTTGACAGAGAGAGATTACAAGTAGGCAGAGAGGCAGGCAGAGAGAGAGAGAGGAGGAAGCAGGCTCCCTGCTGAGCAGAGAGCCCGATGCGGGACTCGATCCCAGGACCCTGAGATCATGACCTGAGCCGAAGGCAGCGGCTTAACCCACTGAGCCACCCAGGCGCCCCACCCCCCCCACTTTCTTTATCTTTATTAAAGGCAATCTCCCTAGTAAATAATAGCCAGACTGGTCTCTTAGTGTTTTACAGTGCCTTAAGCCTCTTCGTAGAATTTTGCCTAATTTAATAATTCTAGTCTAACGATTCCCATGATTCCGCATCAAAATGCCTTCTTAGATTATAGAAAAGACTAGAAATATCCTCTTTTTTTAGTGATGAATTTTTCATTTTCTCTTGACCTGGCCAGTTTTCACTGTATAACAAGCAAACAAGGAATGCTGCAACTGTATTATTCTCCGCTGCTGTTTGGGGCAAAGCCTAGAGAAGCTTTGGCTCTCTGCAGACATCACCCACGTATAAGCCTGGAATCTGTGGGTGGGCAGGATGTTCGGGTGGAGGGGGTTAGAGGAGGATGGACAGGCTTCCCCGGGAAGCCTGGCACCCTTGCACAGGCCTCCCTACTGAAACATGCAGAGGGAGAATGAATGCACCAACTCTCAGGATGGGGCAGGGGAGGATCCCCCCTGGGAGTTGGGGAGGAAGAGAAGAGTGTTGCAAGCCACAAGGACGGGTCAATTTTCAGCTATTGACAAGGAATGCTTCTGGATTCAACCTAGGATTTTGATTCACAAGTGGTATCTGGTCCATCCTGGGGATGCGGTCTCTAGTTTTCCAGAAAGGGGTGTGGGGTGGAAAGTATCCATTGATTTGGGAAAAGAGACAGAAAGGAGCTAGAAAACCGGAAGACCTGCATTCTGGGCTATGTTGGGGAGCAACCAGGCAGGGGATCCAGAGCTGTGAGCGATGGGGCAAAAGGAGAAAGATGCCAACCCAATTAGAGCTGCCTCTGAGGGCCTGGCAGGCAGCCACCGGAACCTGGAGGGCAGAAAGAGGGCTCGGTGGACAAGGGTTCAGTCATCGAAGCTGTAGTCCGGCAATCGTCGGCCAAGCTGCACCGGGTGGGGCTTAGATCCAGAACCTTGCCACTGTCACCAAAGGTCTTGACTGTCCACAGGGCCAGAGCATTGGATGAGTGGTGTTCATAAATCTGAGCTTACACCAGGCGCACAAGGCACCGATTTCATCTTGTAATTTCGTTACCTCAACCTGTTCGTTTCCTTCAAGAGTAGTCCTTTCCATAAGAAGATGAAAAAAACTCATCTCTCCATTCCTGTTCCTCCTGGAGGGCTAGTATTCACCCCGCCGAAAGCTCCTAAAAGAGTTACGCATGTGAAGGTGGTCTGGAAATTCCACAGTAGTCTCATGGAGCTCCTGCCCCAGACATAAGGGAGTGATGGTGTGACTCAGCAAGACACCCGAAAGGTGGCCCATTCCAAAGGACTCTAACTTAGCTTTGGGGGGTGCAGCTACTGGCTTCTACCAGCTCCTCTGCTGGGCAACAGCCCCACTTTGCCTGCTTCACTGAGACAGGGCTCCCCACACTGTGGTGGGGCAGGTGCAGAAGGCAGAGATCCCCCCACCACGAGCCCCGGAAGGATGTCTCTGCCATCACGCAAAATGTGGCCCCACGTTGTGCAGGAGTCAGGCACTAAAGCCAAAACAAGGCAAAACACAAGTGTAGACAAAATTGCTTTAAAAATTAAGAACTGCAGGGCGCCTGGGTGGCTCAGTGGGTTAAGCCGCTGCCTTCGGCTCAGGTCATGATCTCGGGGTCCTGGGATCGAGTCCCGCATCAGGCTCTCTGCTCAGCAGGGAGCCTGCTTCCTCCTCCTTCTCTCTCTACCTGCCTCTCTGCCTACTTGTAATCTCTCTCTGTCAAATAAATAAATAAATAAAATCTTAAAAAAAAAAAAATTAAGAACTGCATTAAAATAGAGTAACCTCATGGGTGCAAAAATTCACAGTACATAGTTACTGATGGGACAGTGAAGACTTGGCTTCTGCTTCTCCAGGTAATATCTATCGATGAACCATCTAGGCCGGGAGCATATGGTTAAAAGCTGCATGAAGTCTCTCCACTGTATACCAAGGGCAGGACAAGTAAACAACAAGTGATTTTGCAGGAAAAATGTAGTGTGACATCCGCAAACAGGATGCCCTCACCCAGCAAGGGACGCAGGACAGGAGCAGTGATCACTCAAAGCTGACAGGTGGACCCGGCTGCAGGGACGGGCAGAGCCCATCTGCTGGGTGGCTGGGGACAGTCAGGCTCTGCTCTGCAGACAGGTCAAGGGTCAGCACAAGCCCCAGTTCCTGGGTTCTCAGCCAGGCAAATAACATAGGAGGCTTGGGCTCAGACACAGGGTAGGGATCTGGGGACCAAACTGGAGAATCAATTTAAACACACACACACACACACACAAACAAAAAAACAGGAGTCAAGGTCAAAATTAGACAAGGCAATAAGGATTCGGGCTTGTGCTCCTCAAACACTGCTTCTGGTCAAGATTCTTCCCAGGTCCCGTGGCAAGCCCCAACCTCAGGGACGGACGAGCCGGCCCGAGGGGTGCAGTGAGGAGGGACGGTTACCTCTGGAGCCCAGGGCTACAGCAGAGCCAGACAGGTCACAGGTGAGGGAAGAAGCAGGAGAGGTGGCACCCTTATGATGGGAAGTCGGGGTGACAAGGGGGCAAGACGGGCCGCTACCTGATTTCATGATCTGCCTGAGATGCTTAATACATCTGGTACCTCCTATCCCCACTGGAGCAGACTGAGGCCTCTCGTAACACAGAGCTTCTCCCTATTTAATGCTTCATATTCGCTCTTGCCTTCTCTGGAAGGCTCAGTGCTACCAAAAGGAGTAAGAAAAATGCAACTACAAGCTCACAGGACTGTGTTTTGTGATGCAATGTATCAGAAGGTCTGCGAACCCGGCATCTGGGCACAAAGGTCCTCTGAACGCTGAGGGGAGGGGGCCGGGACTGGGAAAAGTGACTCTCTTTAGCTCTGGGATGGGGCGGCAACAGCTGGGGACACAGAGGAAGTTGTATGGGCTCAAACGAGTCTTTCAAAAAACAGGGATGGTCTGCCAGGCTGGTCCTCCTCGCACTAACCAATAATGAGCGTAGGCCTGGGGCTGGGAGGTGGTGGCCTCACACAGCCCCTGGACCACTGGGGAAGGGTCATGGGGAAGGGTCATGGGGACCCCCTCCCATAGCCAGTCTTGACTAGAGGCAAGAAGGTGAGCCCCAAGTTACCTATACAACTCAATCCTGGTACAGACTTTCTGGACAGCAGAAATCCAGCCCTGGATTACTTGCTTTGTAAACATTGGCACAGGCTGTCCCTAGGTTTAAAAGTGACACCAGAGCCAGTTTACAAGTCTGAGTCTCACTGCTTTAGAATGACCTAGAGTTATGGACCCAAAATTACATTACCCAGCAAGTATTACCTGCTTTCAAGTGATTTACTTTTTGCGATCTCCGAGGATATGCAAAAGAATATCTTTTTCAAAATATTTATGTATTCAAAAAATTATTTATTCAAAAAAATTATTTATTCAAAATAAAACTAGCTACGTCACTCACTGAATGTGTGCTGGGAGCCAGTGACTGAGACAAACGCTTCATACACACCGGCTTGGCTCTCAGGGGACACCACCAACGTTCTCAAGAGCGGTGAATGACAGAGAAGGGGTCTAGTTTTCTGACCAAAAACCAGAACTTGGTGGACCAGCCAGCGGGACAGGAGGTACATAGGGCCTCAGCGGAGATGTCTGGGAATGCAGAGTGGCTCAAGCGGAAGAGTGGCTCAAGGCTTGGGAGAAGAAGGAAGATGAGATGTCGTGGCTGGTATGCGTCACTGAGAACTGGCTTCCACAATGACGGGGTGACGCTTCCCAGAGGCCTCAAGGAACCTTGACAGCTTTGGAGCTCCTTCGGGGTCATGGCGACTTTCACAGCTCTCGCGGATGCATGAGGTATCCCTGGGGCAGTCCTGTGAGACCCACGTAGGTACTGACGAGGAATTCCATTGGACTTCCCTCTGGAGGAGATCACTTCCTGTTTGGGGGAGCATCCAGGAAGGAGGGGTGGTGGATGCAAACCCCTGAGGGTAGGCTATGTTCAGACAGTCAGCAGGGGAAGAAGAACACCACGTCAGAGGGCAAGAGGGGCCAGAGCAGAGTATGGTGGTGTGCAGGTACGAGATACATTCCGAGATCAGGAAGTGGAGCCATCCGGTGGCCGGGAGGCTCAGAGGGGCAAGTGCAAGGGGCAGCAAGGGCAGAAAATGGGATACCGTTACAGATGGAGGAAATGAAAATGGTCAGGCTTTCCGAAACATGAATTTAGAAGCAAACAGCAGAGGAGGGGATCGTCCCAAAAATACTTGCAGGAGAGCTGTCTGAGATTGTGGACAGTGGCATTAACAAGAAAGGCTGGCAATTACTATTACTGTGGCTCTGGTTGGTTTGGTGTGATCCTATCACAAGGATTGGAAGGGAGGAATGTGTGTGTGTGTGTGTGTGTGTGTGTGTGTAAGTTTGTGTAGAGGTTCCCGTGTGATTGTGATATTCATTCACAATCACAGCTAAAGGACAAGATTTCTTTGGTCTCCTGGACCCCTCTCTGTAGAGACTCCACTTGCCTTCCTTGACCTGTACCTATGAGTAGGAATTGAACATTTTCCCAATCAGCTATTTCAGGAGAACTCCTCCTAAATAAAGATCACTAATCTTGCTGCCACACCATCAATTCTTGATAAAATTACCCAAGTCATATTCCTAGAAAGAGTCCGTTATCAACAGACTTTGAGCATCAGCACCGTTCAGGGCATCCTGTTGGTACACGGAAAGAAAACAGATTTGCTCATATTTGCCCCCAAAGGCACGTCTATTCTTGGATCCATACAGAAAATAGGCATGGACAGACTTGGACATGGTGCGAAAGTGTTCTGGTAAGATTTACCCCAAAGGAGGAGAGTCAAGGGGAATTCAGAAAGTACACTAACACCAAGAAGTATATAATGGGCAAATTTTGTAAGGGTACAGCAAAGCATGCCATGTATTTTTAGGCAACATATGAAAGTTTACCTCCAAGTAGTCATCTGCAAGGTTTTTCTGTCTCTTCTCACTGACCCACTATGATTTACCCGGCTACCCTATAGACACAAGGAACACCATGCTGTCCCAGAAATTTTCTGCCTTACCATTTTATAGAACACTTCTGCCCTCACATATGCCTTCAAAGGGTTACCACGAGGACATTACACAAACCTTGATGCTGTCAAAACCACATTCAATTAAACTAATAGATGATGTTCCATTTCAAACATGCCCATGTTACATCCTGGCGAGGCAGTATCAAAAGAAAATGAATTTGGACCACTTTTCAATGATGACATCTGCATTACCACAGAGATTCACCTATCAAACTAATTTAGGTTTAGAGCCAAAATCAACACTGCTGTCAGAGAGCTGATTTCTATTCATTTAAAAACTTCCAGGCTAAAGAGTGATCGGGAGAATTTTAATGTCATAGGAAAACGGAGACATAGGAGAATGCTCATAGCTGGCAAGTAAGTTTACTGACCATCCAGGGTAAGGTTCCATCCCGTGCATGGAGGAAATTCCAAAACACAACCTCCGTCCTACAGGGGCATACATCTTATCTGCAAAGACACCGACAATGAGGAGGAGGATGACAGCTATCACGGGTGAATTACTATACACCATTTACTAACCTACGTGCCTTACTAAATTAATCTTCCCCAGGTACTATTATTAATTGGTCCATTTTACAGGTAAGTATATTGAGGCACATCAAGTGATAAATATATGAATAGTACTTCTCATAGACGAGTTTCAGATTATTTTAATGGTCTATCTCATTGGATTCTCAGAACCACAGAGAGGCAGGCAGTATCTTAAGCATCTCACAGCCACAGAGAGTGGGAATGGCAGCATGAGTAGGTGACTTTTGTGGCTACTAATCTGCTACTTTTATAAAGAGAAGACACTAAAGGGCAGTCATGTGGGACCCAAATGAGGAGTTGACAAGGAATTTTACTGAGTTCACTCAGGAAGGGATCACTTCCTATCTGAGTAGCATCCAGGAAGCCGGGGAGGGTAGGCAGGCTGTGTTCTAAGGGGCGGCAGGGGAAGGGGAACACCATGTCAGAGGGCAAGAGGAGCCAGAGCAGAGTATGGAGAGTGGGGAGGGAGAAGGAGCATTTGGAGATCAGGATGCAGACCTGCTTGGCACAATGGCCACGACAGTTTGGTAACAACGGCAGGAAACGGAATGCCACCATGGATTCAGTATGACAGGACTAAAGAAATTAAAAATGGTCAGTCTTTCCAGAAGGTGAATTGAGAGTGAGGGACAGTGGAAAAAAATAACCATTAAGGAGAAAGGCAGGATGATTGTGATTGCATGTATTATAGAACAAATTATTGTATATTCTGAATTATAATTGTTGTAAATTACAAATAAATATAGGACAAATATAAAAATAAATAGACTCGACTCTCCAAATTGAAGGGCTTTAATGCAGACTGAAAAAGAACTCAGAGGATCTCTACAAAAATATCTACAATTCAAATCTTATCTCTGGATCATTTTTAACTTCATCCCTTTTTTATGGCTAATCCTTGGGTTGACTCACATGCCCTCACTCCTTGCTAAAAAGTGAAAGCTACATATCATCATCATTAATAATAAATGGAAAGGACTCAGGTTCCTGCACTTGACAGGAAAAGCATAAAGAAAGAACAAGCTCTGGAAGTACAGTTGAAGGTGATAATGATTCATCGCAGTTAAATGTCCCCAAAATCCCTCCCTGGAAAACCTTCCCCAACCCCGCCTATTGCGCACTGAACTGCGTCCCAAGTCCTAACTCCTGGACCCTCACAATGTGACCCGATTCAGAAAAGGAGGATCTCGCAGAAGCAATTAGTTAAGATGAGGTTATCCCGGGATAAGGTGGGTCCTAAATCCAGTATGACTGGGGTCCTTTTAAGAAGATGAGAGATGCACCTAGAGACGCAGATAGGGACGCACACAGGGGAAAGCACATGGTGTTGGAGGCAGACATTGGGGCTCTGCTGGCATGGCAGAGGGCTGCCAAGGACTGCTGGCCACACCAGAATAAGGAGAAAAGCACAGAACAGAATCTGCCCCAGATGGGGCGCCTGGGTGGCTTAGTGGGTTAAAGCCTCTGTCTTCGGCTCAGGTCATGATGCCAGCATCCTGGGATCGAGCCTGCATTGGGCTCTCTGTTCAGCGGAGAGCCTGCTTCCTCCTCTCTGCCTGCCTCTCTGCCTACTTGTGATCTCTTGTCGCTGTCAAAATAAATAAATAAATAAAATTTAAAAAAAAAAAAAAACAATCTGCCCCAGAGCCTTCAGTCTGCATGGACCTGCCAACACCTGGATTTGGGATTTCTAACCTCCTGAACATGTAAGAGAATACATTTCTGTTGCTTTGAGCCATCTAGTTGTAGGACACGAAAACACTGGTTCTTCTTCAGTCCTTGACAGGTAGGACAGCCAAGCGAAAACCAGTTATATCCGGGGCTTGGGAGACTTGACTTCTAGGCTCCGTTCTGCAAAAGCCTCCCAGGCGAACCTCCCCTTCAAAGACCTTCATCTTTCAAAGGAAGTATTGGGGCTGGATGAGCCGTTGGTCTGCTCTTAGGTTTGAAATGCCAATCCTACTACGTTTATTGCCCAGAAAAATCAGCTACTCCAATATCCACTGAGAGTGAGAGAGTATCATGGGGCGGACACCAGGTAAACACTTCCAAATTCAAGAAACCCCTGATCACCCATGGAAGCCAAGGAGAAAATGAAAAGAAAGAATAATTAGTGGTGGTGGCTGCATTTACCATATGCCACATAATCATTCCATCTTCCGTCAAATCTGGCCTCCAGCCCTCATGCCATAGCGAGTTAATACAAAGAGACGCTGGGAGCTGCCAGACGCAGAAAATTAATCCATGGGACGCACGGAGGATCTCTGCAACCTACACTTCATTTCCCAAACCTGCCCGTGTCAAGGTCATTTCACCCCAGAAATGCGAAACCCACTGCGTGGAAAAGAAAGAAAAGAAAGGCTGGCGTTGAAATTGTCCCCCAGGCTTCACCCCTGGAAGACAACGTACTTTTCATCTCACATAATTCCTGCTTGGTGGGCTCTTCGGAACGGCGAGAAACTAATGATTAGTAAAACAAACCCGCTAGTAAAGACCAACAACAAATTCCCGTAAAAACCTCACGCGTACCCTCTATTCTGTGTTACCTTTCTTTCAAGAGGAAATTATGGTTGCCAAATTGCACCCTTTCATTACTGTCACAGACTCTTTTTAAGAACGGCTAATCAGAAAAGCCTACAGAGGTATTTAATCAGATTTTTTTCTTCAAATGACCTAATGTTTTGGTATGAAACTGCTGCCAGCTCATGCTGGGTAGAAATTTAGCACTGTCAGCATTTAATTATTATTTTATCGCGGATTTCTTTACTTTCCTACAGGGAAGAAATAACTTAAATTTTTTTTTAATGCAACAAATGCTTAGCTTCTAAAATCGCAAGACACTGCCCTCATTATTTTGCATTGTCAAAAATCACTAGTTCAGGACACTGGACCTATCAAAGAAATGCACTTTTAAGTTATTAAGCTATCACTAGCTATCACTAGCTTCACTCTTCCAGAACACTGAAACCATGGAGGGAAAATAATGTCCACCGTACTGGTTTTGGGAGAGGAAACTACTCGTGACGTGTGTGTGTGTGTGTGTGTGTGTGTGACAGCAGCTATGCATTCCAAATGACATCCCCTGCCCCATGATACCTGAGTGAAGCCCGTGGCTTTGTCTTCCCCCTTATTCCCCCTCCTCCTTGCCACTTTGCCTTTTTTCTCCTCTAAGGGAGCAACAGGAGAGCAAAGAGGAGGAAAGGAGGAGAAATGGAAGGGAGAGAGAAGACAGGTGTGCATGTGAGATCCGGCTCCCAACACAGCTGACCCAAGGCTACAGGTACAAAAGCCAAGTCCGGTGCTGCAAGGGGCAGATATCTGGGTGGGTCCTCATTTCTTCCACATCATGTTTGTCTCAAGTCCCTTCTTAGAAAAATAGCCATTTCGTCACACACCCCACAAAAGCCCCTCTTCACGGGCATCACTTCCCCTTTAACCAGTTTCTTTTACTTGCTTTGGAAATGGGTTCTCTCAAAGAGCTGGGGGTGCTTGGGGCATCAACGATTTCCTGGGCATCTACTGCAAGCGAGCAATTGTGCTGACTATGAAGGTACAATATGGAATAAATCTGGGTTCAGAGGGGTCCCTGAGGCAGAGTCATGTGCAGGAAGAAGGCTAGTCATTCATCCGAGCATAGAACAACTCATGAGTGGCAGGGATAAGAAAGGTTACACTGATTCCATTTACCAGCTCTACAACCTGTCTTGTGCCACCAACACCACTGATTGCAAAGCAGAACTTTAGACTTTGCCCCCAGATCTGTCTTTCTACTCCCCTCAATTTCCCTCATCTAAATAAATGCCACCTCCTAGATGTCAGCATCCCAGCATCTCCCTGTCCCTTCTGACTTCTATTCCAACCCACCAGAAAGTTCTCTTCATCTTCTCTACTTCAGAGCTTTTCTGGTCCAGGGACATCAATTGCCTGGTGTTGAGGACTGCACGGCACACAACAGCAAAAGTGACATTCTCAACAGAAACCTGAATGCATGAAACCATGGCAGCAACAGTAAGCCCAGCCTCCTCCGAGAGCAACCTGCCCCTGACTACCTCCTGGACCTCCACCCAGGTCAGACATTCCCACACATTCTGTTCAGATCCCACAGAGGAGCCAAGGCTCCCTCCATCAGCCTCAGCGTCTTTGCACATGCTGCGTCCACAGCCTAGAAGCTCTTTCCTCCCTCCTCTGCATAATGAAGCTCCTTCTGGATTTTTTTTTTTTAAGATTTTATTTTTATTTATTTGAAACAGAGAGAGAGAGAGAAAGATCACAAATATGCAGAGAGGCAGAGGCAGGTAAAGAGGAGAGAGCAGGCTCCCCGCGTAGCAGAGAGCCTGATGGGGGCCTCGATCCCAGGACCCTGAGATCATGACCTGAGCCAAAGGCAGAGGCTTAACCCACTGAGCCACCCAGGCGCCCGCTCCTTCTGGATTTTTAAGACTCTTTGCAAAGGTCACCTCCTCAGAGCTGGCCTCTAACATTTGTATCCCTCAATGTTTCTTATCACAATTTGCAACTAACTGCTTCACTTGCTTACTTGTTAATTACAAATGAATTCCTGTCTGGCCAGGCCTCCTATCCTTGTTACTGCTGTAACACCAACAACTAGCATAAGCCTGGCACACATCAAAGATCCAGTATTTTTTTTAATGAATGAATCAAGTATTTCCTATTCATTTCCCAATACAGTATATGTAACAGAAAGAAACTCTAATATATCTTTTCTTAAGTAAGCTCTACACCCAAAGTGGGGCTAGAATTCACAACTCCAAGCTCAAGAGTCACATGCTCTACCAACTGAGCCTGCCAGGTGCCCCAGAAACTCCTATGAAGTTACATACAGATCAAGGATGGGTTGGCCCCCAATTTTTTTTTTCAAATTGAAGTATAAATTCACATTGTTTTTAACATATTACTTTCAGTGTACAACAAAATGATTTTTTGATATTTGTATATATTGTGAAATGATCACCACAAAAGTCTAGTTAACATCTATCATCACACATGGGATACCTGGGTGGTTCAGTGGGTTAAGCCTCTGCCTTCGGCTCAGGTCATGATCTCAGGGTCCTGGGATTGAGCCCCACATCGGGCTCTCTGCTCAGCAGAGAGCCTGTTTCCCCCTCTTTCTCTCCTGCCTCTCTGCCTACCTGTGATTTCTTTCTCAGTGTGTCAAATAAATAAAATCTTTACACTTGATCTTAGCCAAAAGGCCAAGAAGCGATCAAATAAATAAAATCTTAAAAAACAAAATCCATCATCACACAGTTACAAATTTTTTTCTTCTGATGAGAACTTTTAAAATCTACTCTTTTAGCAACTTTTTCTTTAAAAAAGATTTATTTATCCATGGAGGTGGGGCAGAGGGAAAGAATCCCCAAGTAGACTCCCCACTGAGCACGGAGTCCCATGCAGGACTCAATCTCAAGACCCACGAGATCATGACCTGAGCCCAATGGGGTCCTACGCTCAACTGACTGAGCTATCCAGGCACCTCTCTCAGCAACTTTTTTTTTTTTTTTTAAGATTTTATTTATTTATTTATTTATTTGACAGAGAGAGAAAGAGAGAGAGACAGTGAGAGAGGGAACACAAGCAGGGGAAGTGGGAGAGGGAGAAGCAGGCCTTCTGCTTAGCAGGGAGCCCGATATGGGGCTTGATCCCAGGACGTGGGGATCATGACCCTAGGCAGATGCCTAACGACTTAGCCACCCATGCGCCCCTATTAGGAACTTTCAAATGTGCAATACATGTTTTTAGCCCTTTCTTAGATAACCTTCAAGTTAAGTCATATATTAGTCTTTTTTTTTTCCCCCCCATTTCCTTCAGCCTGATCACCCCTTGACAGCAGAGGGGCAAAGGGATGGAGGAAAGGAATGGACATCAGTCTCAGCGGCCCAACAGGATGGAAGTGGCAGAAGGCTACAGTGATCCGAGGTTAGCAGGCCAGGACAAGGCTTCCGACCCAGACCTCAGCCCGGCTCAGTCGCCCCTGCAGCTGTTGCCCGCCTTCTAGTGCTATCTCCAAAAGGAGGGGCTAGTTCCTCCTAGAGGAGGCTGTGCTCTGACACTGAGCACTGTACAGGGAGCCAGCTTTAGAGGTATGGCCACTACAGAGGTCTATCTAGACACAAGGTCAACGTAGATGTGCTGCCAGAAAACCTTGGTGGTTACAAATCAACTCAACACGGATTTGTTGAAGCTGGACACTGTTCTCTTCAACAGAGATCTAGAGCTAAGATTAAACAAACAAACAAACAAACAAACAAAAAAACCAGTTCCTGCATTTAAGGAATTGACAGGCCACAGAGGGGGGCAGTTGTCTCTGCGTACACAGTCTCACATCCATTCCCACAAAATAGCGCGCTCATCGGTAAACTAACAGAAACTGAGGTTGTTGCTGTTACGGCCAGGGACCCAGAAACGTCTGCAAACCCACCTCTCACCGAACTCCTTCCCCTCACCAGCTGGGGGCTACGGACAAGAACAAGGGCCTAACGGGAATGAGAGTCCCTCCATCACAAGCTGAGCCCACACGGTGCTCTGGTAGGGCTGCCTCACCTGGCCGCAGGTAAACCTTAAGGCACAGTGTCCCTCCCACGACTGCCTGGGGCTCATCTCATTTTCTATACTTTGGTGGTCAAGCCTGCGCTATCCCCTAGAGCAAAGCCTAGGTGGTCTTCAGTTTCCTTCCCATTTCCTAGATGACCCAATGGGCCTGGGGCCGTGGAGGGGCTGCTGCCTCCGGTTGGTCATGGAGCCAGGGAGCACCTGAGCAGGACGGACACCCAGCTGAGTGGGTCTCGGGTTCAGCTGATTTCATTCACAAACCCAGAAGCCTCAGCACAATAAAAGCAACCATTTCGAGAAACCGCCAGTGCTAGCAAGACTTCATCTACATAGAATAGCTAGAATGATCCAGAAATGCAAATGAGAAAGGACAGGACCTCTAAGCCCGAGCACTCAGCACCTGCCCTGTCTGTCCCCTTGAAGTTCTGCTCAGAACCTGATGACTCTTTCTTTGAACTTAATTCTGATTAGTTGTGTCGACTGCTTTCTTAACCTCTAGCCAGGCTGAACGGTAAATGAAAACTAAATCCTGGAGGGAGACAGTGATTGCAATGAAAAGTAATAGATTGTTGGGAGGGGGGAATTTTTGGGGGGGGTAATTTTTTCAAAGAAGAAAGCAGAGGTTGGCAAGCTTTTCCTATAAAGATCAGATAACAAATATTTTAGGCAGTGGTACTTTCTTGGCTGTGATCACTCAGTTCTACCCCTGTAGCTCCAAAGAAGCTGTAGATGTAAGTGAATGAGTGTGGCTCTCTCCCAATAAATTTTATTTACAAAAACAGGTGGTGGGTCGAATTTGGCCTGGAGGCCGTAGTTTACAACCCAGGGAATGGAGAAAAGCTTCAAAGCCAACACAATATCTAAAAAAATCTTAGCGATGTGGGACCATAGCATAAAGAAACAAAAAAACCTAGCCTCAAAAGCCCTTAGGACAACTGCATTACAGCATAGTATGGTCTTTCACCATAAAATTATAAAATCTCAGAAATCTAAACAATCTTGAGAATACTGTAGTCCAATTTCCCATTTTTATAGATGAAGAAATCAATTCTCAGGGAGGTTAAGAGACTTGCTAAAGGTCAAACAGCCAATTAATGATTAAACTTAAATTGGAACCAGAGTTTGGGTTCTAAGTTTAGAACTCTTTCCATTATTTCATGTCTGCTATTTTAGCCTTTTTGGTAACAATGGAATAGAGGAAATGCTCATTTAATTAAAACACTACACCCTTGAGACTGTTAAGATTCTGGAATTACTAAAGTACACAGTTCTAGATATTTAGAAAGATGATTTCGAATCATCAAGACAAAGTGTAAATTGGGTTTAATGTACTCACAGAATGTACTTTCAGAAGTAGCGCTAAAAAGAACACATTTCAAATAATCTGAAGATTAATATATGTGAAAATTCTTCTTCTCCCTAGTGCACAGGAAAATGAAATCTCATTGTCCATTAGTTTTGGAAGAAAAGCTTGCCAAGGTATTCCATCAGTTTAGACCTGTTCATAAATTTGGCCAGTTCCAGGAATGCCCAAGAATCACCAAAGCACTGGCAGGTAATTGCTCGCATTGCTAGGTGCCCATATTCATTCAATTGTCTTATCAAACTGAAAAACAAAAGCCATCCTCGGCTCTACCTGCCCCTTTCTCTTTTCCATCATTAGCAACATCTTCTGCTCCTTTTCTGAATTAATTAGGAAATAAAAATAGAAACCCTGACATGTTTATAAAGATTCAAAGTGCTGGTTAAACATGAAAGAACAGAGGCTGGGAACACAGAGGTGATACATTTTATTTCTGTGATGACAAGTTAGAGTCCTCCTGCCAGCTGGACCCTGCAGTGGCCAGAAGCGTGCACCTGTCTACAGAGAAGTCAGATAAGAACGGGGAGCTGAAAAAGATTTAAGGGCGCTGCAAATGAGTTCTCATTGCTTGAGAGTCAGCGAGCACCATTTAGCACAGAGAAGTTCCCAACAGCTCCTGACCGCGGGGAAAACAGAGAGACGGTTCCCTTTCCCAGCCCGCCACGAAGGTGGTCCTGTTTCTGTTCATACACCCTGAGTGGGACTCTGGTTGGGGGCGTTCACTCCTTCCAACCTTCTGCTGTAGAGGAAAAGGGTGAAGGGGGTGGGTCTCTTGGTACTTCTGAGTGTCCCTGAGATGCATTTCCCAGTTTGACAGACCTGCCAAAGGAAATGAGAAGCGATAACTGATTGGCCCCCGATTAGATCAGCCACCTTGGGAAAGGTGCTGAGACAGAGATATTTCACTGAAATAAGGAGAAACCTGGGAATAGATTTCTGGCAAGCAATCCCAAAGTAGATATGGTCTGAATTGGAAATGGATTTCATGGGCAGATAAAGTCTAATAAATGGCAGGTCACTCAAAAAGCATATATCATCAAGTCTCATACAGTGTCTGTGAAGTTTGTTATCAATAATTTAACACCAGAAGAACCTAGCCCTTAGCAAATATTTAATTTCGAAACATACCTACTGATTTACTCAGATACAGCATACATCGTATATTAAAAATATATTACAAGAAGCCAGATGCCAATAAAGCTGCACTTGGAGAAGACCAGCCACACTTGTTGCTTTCTGGATATTTTGCTAAAGAAGGGACTGGGCCCTCCACCCACAGAGCTAGTTTGCTAGCAAATGCTAAATCGTGCAAGAGAAGAAAGCTTGGCATGAGCTCCCCTTCACACAGTACGATCTTCCCCGAGCACCCACAACCAGGCCAAGCAACGAGCGGGGTACTGTTAAGTGCTGGAGGGCAAGAGCGAGCAGCCCCTGACACAAAGTTCTCCATCCCAGGCCGGAAGGTTAAAGGTGGAGGGGGCTTCTGTATAAAGCAAGGTCTTCAGCAGCAAAGAGGAGTCATTTTTAAGGGGATTGGAGGCAGAGGGAATGATCTTCAAGGCCAATCCTTCCGTCTGCTAGAGAGCAGACCCTCACCACTTCCTGGCTGAAAAGTGCGACCACCGGCTGTGGTCTGAATGTTTGTGTCCCCTCCAAATTCACATGTTAGAATCCTAATGCCCAACGTGAGGGCGTGAGGCGTGGCAGGGCCTTTTGGGAGGTGATTAGGTCTTTAGCACTCTTATAAACACAGGAGACCCCAGAGAACCCCCGGGGCCCCTTCCACAAGGAAAGAATTCAACAAGAAGCCTGTGACCTCCTCCAACTGTGCTCGCACCCCGATCTCAGACTTCCAGTTCCAGGCTGTGAGAAACAAATGCTTGTTATTTACAAGGCACAGGTCTGTGGTATTTTGTTAGAGACGAAGACACCCGTGGGCCGCTGGTACCAGTAGCAAGAGCTCCAGGGAAATGGATATTTTCTAAGGGAACAGTAGTTCATGTAACTGAGTTAAAAACGCCGGCATGGCCTCAATAAGGACAGATTAGTTCTGTGGTAAATACTTCCCTAATAAGATTTTAGGTCTTCTTTGGGGGTGATAAAGGCTTGGCAGGGATACACTTCGTAGCTGGCAAGAAGAGAGCAGAGAGAGAACGTGCCAATGGGTGCCTCTCATCATCTTTCACCCAGAACACGTGGACGGGAATTACTGCATTGAGGGCTTGAGGGATCTGGAGTGCTAGTCCCAGCCCCCCCAACTCGGAGCCCATAGCCTTGGGGTTCAACTCCACAGTCTCGAAGGGCCCTTCCATTGCAGGGTGTTAGAACATAGCTGTTATCAGCTCTCGGCAGAGGGATGTCAACCACCCTGCCTCCCGCTACACAGGTGACACAGTGAGAAGCTTCTCTGGTCATCCTACAGAGAATGGCTAGAAGGCGAAAGGAAGATTGAGCCAGTGTCTGGGGACCTGGTTCCTCACTTCTCTGGGCTTATCTACACATGCAAAGGTGACCCAGATGTGTGGGGCCCATCCAGCGTCCTAGCAGATCCAGAATTGCCCTGACAGCCAGGAAACTCTGAATCTCTTGGTTTTACATGTAGTACCCTTAAGGGGGTTGGAAGGATGTACCAGAACTCAAACAAAACCCCATGTCCTCACCACCAGAGCATATCCCTGAACGCAAATATCCCTACCAGGGCTAATCACAAGCTAAAGCAGATGAGATCAGGTAAGAATACAAAATCCTCTGAGTCAAAGAAAAGTGCTGAGAACAAAGCCATCTGAGCTGACAAGGACCAAGGCCAAGAGAGACTCCAAGTTTCTCCTTCATCAACTGCAACCATCCTCCTCCTCCTTGTCCCTGATAAATTCCTACCTTTCAGAGATAACATTAAAGGGCCGGCCCACCAAAGGGACCCCCAAGAGAAAATGATTCCAGAAGATTACAGCTGAAATCACTCTAGTAATGACCTCGAGGGACCTTGCCCTCTGAACAGGTTCGCAGGTCTGCCAGTCACTACCACTTGACACTTCAGAATCATGCTGGAGACAGCCTGGAGGGAGCAGAAGTGTTCGGGGCATCAGTAAACCCTGGCAGGGCTGGGGGGTCCATGGGGAGTAGGGGTGAATGCTGGAATGAAGACAAGTGGGGGAGGGGCGCTTGACAAGCTGCCCACTCCCCACTTACAGACGCCAAAGCCTGGTCTTCTCCAATGGGGTGAATTCTCTGCAAAACAAAAGCCCAGTCTGCAATTCATGGTTATGGCCAAGCACAAAGCGCAGCTCAAGAACACACAAACCACAAAGTATGTAAAAGTCAGCATTTTGGAACCAAAAGAAACTGCCACGTTTGGTCCCTTGGATGCTGCTAAGGGATAAGCTCCTTTCCTCTCTGGGGGCAGCCACCGATTCAAAACCCAGGCTAGACCCCAAGTCGGAGGATATCAGTGATAACCAACAGTCGTTCCTGGTTTAGGGCTAATGACCCCAACTCACGCTTTTGTCTACTTTTGTTAGTGCTCAGCAACGCCGTGGCCATGTGATCAACGGGTCGGAGACACAGTGGCGCTCAAGCTGCTCCGATGGGGCTCCCAATGCCCGCCCAGCAGCAGTGTTTGTGAAACTCTTCATTCAGCAGAACCGGGAACTAGACACTGACGTGTTTAACCGAGAAACTTCCTCGCTCCCGAATTAGCGTAGGTGAAGCATCAGGGCTCTGACTTTGGCGCCGGGTCCCACACAAGCAAGTTCCACTCCTGACACCAGAGCGACTTATTTCACCTTATTTCAGTCCCTTTCTTTCACCTCTGATGGCTCCCAAGTTGATTTTCCAGAAACACCATCTTAGTCAACGCTGGAAGGCCCGGAGGAAAAAACGTTAGAAATATCAAAACAGCCACATGCGCCGGCATTTGGGGCTTTGTTAGAACAATTTAAACTTAGTGCACTTAGACCACTTCATAGTAACTGATTTAGAAAATTTTGCTTTAGCAGACTTGGCTGGCTGCTTTTCACTGCCAAACTAAATACTCCACTTTAAAATACACCCCTGCGCATGCATGTGATTTCTCCTTTTAGGCTAGGAATGTAATGTTGACATAAATGTCAAATAAAATTAATGAGCGAATGGGCACTCAAATGGTATTCCCGTGCAGGGAATTTGTCCGACTGGGACCTTTGAGCCCAAATGTATATATAATTATATAACATTCATATGCGGAAAGAATCTGAATGTGAAGCTTTAGCAAATTTATCACCTTTGTCAGAAATGCTGTTACCTACAAAAAGCAGGTTGCAAGTAAATTAAGATGAAAATACCATCAGATTAGAAGTGCATAGTCTGTCACAGCGAGTTAGTGCAGAATTAGCAGAGTGGCCCATCTGTGCCGCAGAGAACCCTCCACTTATCTATACGGAATTCAGATCGGATGTCCCAGGCTCTGCCTGAACGCTTCCGCTGTTGACTTTGCAAATGGACTTCCTCCTGCCCAACCCAGGTCCTTCCCCCACTCCTCATCCCAACTGGCCACTTTGGAAGAGTAAAAATGGCAGTTAGAGCAATAACAGGTATTTTCACTTAATAGTCAAGGCACTGGATACCAGCAGAGTGGCTGCCTCCGTCGACAGAGTGATAGAACTACTTTGTCTTTTATTTGTAGTCTTGAAAATCTGCTCCAAGGATGGTAGAATCATGGAAAATCACTCTAATCACTGAAAAGAGCTCTGTTCCCAGTAAAGCAGCCAGTCTTGTCAGAGTAAAAGGCAGGGAGTAAAATTTCCTATAAACACAGGGGAAATCTACATTTCCCCCATGCCAAGGAAAGTGGCAAGCAGGACTCCCAAGCAGGCACACTAGCATTTATGCACAGCGCGTGCAAATGTCTGGGGTGAATGCCTTACGGGGAGGAGCCTCCAAGAAAACCGTTATTGAGTCTTGTTTTTTACACTTTAGAACTGAATTCTAAGCACTTGATACCAACCATCGCATTCCTTTTTCATACACTGATCTCAAATCCCATCATCGAATTTTGAAAATCCACGATGTTTCCCCTAAATTAAATTAGAAGGAAAAAGAGGGATAGGTTGCTATTTCTTTCCTGTTACCTGGACACCTCTGTCTCCTGGAAAATTCCCACAAGAACAGCACACGAGTCATCAAGGTCCTAGGAGTGATTCCTCCGAACATGGGAATCGTAGACAAATCACACAAAACCCACAAATTCCTTCCAATGTTCATACATCTTTAAAACAAAATCCGTATATTCGGAGCAGTCCCAAAGAATCACTAATTAATTTATGCAGGGAGGGAAGAAAACGTTTAACTACCAACTTCAAACAGCTCACACTCTTTCTGTTTACTATAAAGTAATCCTTACTCTGGCTAATTTGAAATATCTGCAGAGGATCCAAGGAATAGTCTCCATTTTCATTCTTCTTCTCCAGGCTATCGGTTCATAATGAACAAATATGGAAATTTATCTGAAGGGGAAATCCAACTACCAAAATAACTCCTTCATAATTCATATGTGCAATCACAACAGTGATTAATAAAAACCTGAAACAGTTCCTAAAAGCCTAAAGCATTAATTACTCTGTTAGATATCAGGACTCCATGAAAACCTATGACAGCAGGTTACTCGGGCAAATTAAATCATGTGAACTTAAGGCAGAAAAAGAGAAATCTTCACTTGGTAGATTTGCAGGCTGGTAAATGTATGCTTCTGAAGAGGGGTGACCAACCCATGACTCTTCGGGGCTCTCTATTTCAACCTTGAAAGACATATGAAAGAGGAAAAAAAATGCCATTGCAAATTGAATTATGCTGGGATGAAAGGTAATGTTCTATCTTTTAAGAGATCTAAAATAAATGAAGGATACCAATTCTATGAAAGGGGAAATGAACTCTCCTGGAGTGTCTACCGTGTGACCAGGGCTGGCTGGCCAAGGGATCCTTCTCTCTTGGCTTCCATGGCTCTACACATCCAATTCTCCTTCAACTCCGGCGAGAGTGCCTTCTCGGTGATTTTGGCCAGCTCATCTTTTCTTGGTCCAAACACTGTAGTCCTCAGGTTCTGTCTTGGGCCCTTTTCTCTCTGGATGATCTCACCAAGTCTTAGAACTGTAGACACCACCCACGTGCCCATGACTCCCCCTGGAGTCTATGTGTCAGTACTCAGCTGCCTTCCTGATGTCCCCAACCAAGCATCTCAGATGTAGGCTGTCCAAAACAGAACCCCTTCCCTGCCCTAAGTCTTTCCAATCTCAGGAAATGACACCACTTAAGAAATCCTAACATAATCCTCTGTTGATCCCCTTTTCCCCCACTCTCCACTTCCAATCCATTAACTGTACTTCCAAAATACATCCTGACGCCTCCACCTTCTTGCCAGTCCACTTGCCACTCCAAGCTGAAGCTCCTTTCCTCTCCCAGATACTGTTATACCTCTTAAACTGGTCTCTCTGCTTCCATCCCCCCACAGTAGCCAGAATGTTCTCTTAGGAAAATGCAGCAGACTCTGTGACTCCTTTCAAATTCTCTAGCAGTTTCCCATTACACCTGCTATAAAACCATTGCTTCTCTCTCCTGTAAGACCTAACATGATGGAGTCCTGCCATTTCATTCCCTTTTCACTCAACTCACCAACCTCCAGGCACACTGAAGAGATATCCAGTAACATTTGCTCAATAAGTACAGAAATAAGTAAAGGTATTCCCTATATTTTCCTAGTTCTATGAGATAGATTATTCCTACTTTGAAGAGAAAATTGAGGTTTCCAGGGATATGGCCAAGGTAGGTCATCCAAGTAACTGGAGGCAAAGCCAGAAGCTCCATGGCCCATCTTTCCCGAAACCAGATTAGTATTTCTACTGGAATCTAGAAAACCAGCCAAGAGTAGACACCTGCTCCTAAGGTTTTCCAGAAACACATCACCTGGGAACTTGTAGGAGGATCAGAATTTCTTCCTCCATTACTTTGTCTAAAAATGAGTGACCAACATGAGTTTCTAATGGAGAAATCTTTTCCTTCCAGATTATAAAGAGTTTTATAAACTCTCAGAGGATTGTCTGTCAGGACTGCCATGCTGTGCAGTTTTAACTAAAATCTGTTTTGTGCACAGACACCACCACGTGGGGTTCTCAAAGTGGGTATCATACAGACAAGAAAGAACCACAGAATACTGTCAGACGTGGACCCACTTCCCCCAAACCTTTTAAAGATGACGTGATTTTGTCCTACTGCAAGATTTAGGCAAGGGAAGGGAAGAAGGGATTTCTAGAGGGTCCTACCCCCGCCCGGTCCTCATCTGTAGGATTCCTTCTGCCGATACCTGACTGCCTAATCAACCCTCCAGAAGAGAGGCTGCTCTCCCCCCAGTGTGTGTTCCCTGAAGATCTTGACCTGGTTTTACTTGCAAAAGGCATACCCATGCTCCATAATCAGTGCATGCTGAGTAGAAGTGATATGAAGTTACTTCTACTTCTTCCAAATCCAGTTAAATCCGGATCTCAAGAATCTCTCAATGGAATTTATTTCAAAAGTGTTTTTAGGGACCCTACCCCTTCCCCAGGGTTAGAGAAACATCTTAGGGGATTACATGGGGCCCAAAGAATAGGGAAATGGCTCTGTGGGAGTCAGTTCCCAGAACTACCTCCACGATGCCCATCAGCCACCCTCTCCCAGTACCTGCTCTTTCCCTCAAACCAAGTGGGACCTTGGTTGTGGCTCCCAGGGTCAGGGTGCTTGGTGTTAAGTTCCTCTAGCAGCCAGATGCCACCCCATCACAGAACTTGGCACATTCTCGGATGCTCAAGGACAGCAGACATGGGCCTCTCAATTCCAGGCATTCTCCCTCACCCCCTGACCCTCTCCTAAAGTCCCAGAAATCCAGCAGCCCCGCAGAACCCCCATCTTTAATACTGTATCTTCAGTTTCCAGCACCTGCCTTCCTCACACCTGTGGCTCCCATCCACTTTCCTCACGAAGTCTGCGAGCAGGTTACTTCCAAGTATCTGGACACCCAACATTCAGCCCCAGGACACAAAGACATTGCCACAGCCCTCTGAGGTAAGGGAGTCTAGACGCAGAATACAAACATTTCACTGCTTTCTTGGGAAGGGCAGAAGAAAAAGAATTCTTTCAGGTCTTCTGCTTCAGGGAGAATAAGATACACACTAATACGTCCATCGGGTTTCATGCCGCATGTTCTACACGTTCTACTTTAATAAGCCTTAAGCCTCCAGGCTGCGGCAGTCCTCTCCCCGTGGAACGTACCTGAATCATTATCCCGGCCCCGCTCTCCTCCAAGCAGGACTCAGCGTTTCTCACTGCCTGCTTCACAGCTCGCCTAGACCATTCCTCAGACACCCTGAACTCGGCGTTTCCAGAACGAAACTCCTCATTCACTTCCCACTTCCTTCTCCCTTGCCTATGAATGGCCATATCTAGTGTTTGGCATACAATCGGCATGCAATAAACTTTTTTTTAATTCACCTGAATAAATGAACAGTCCAGAGAAGATGTTAACACCTTGGCTTAACTATGAAGACCTTAGGTATATGCACTCACAGCCTCACCTTTTTCAATAGCTTTACTGGGATACAAGATATATTTAGAAATTACAGTTTGATGCATTTTAACATATGTCTACACCTGTGATACCATCATGACAGCCATGCCAACCATCATACTCATTGCTTCCCAAAGTTCCCTCATGTCCCTCCAAAACCCCTCCTTCCTCCATCTCCAGGCAATCACTCATCTGCTTTCTGTCCTTAGAGAGTAGTTTGCATTTTCTAGAAATATACTTGTATATATATGGAACTAGACAATATACACTCTTTTTCTTTCACTCAACAACATTACGTTAAGATTCATTCGCGTTGTTCTGCATATCAGGGGTTCATTTATTTTTAGTGCTCAAAAGTATTTCCATTAGATGGATGTGCCATAATTTGTTTTCCATTCACCTGCTGATAAACATTTGGGTTGGGGTCATTTCTCTCTCTCTCTTTTTCTTTAAGATTTTTTTTTTTTTTTTTTTTTTGACAGAGATCATGAGTAGGTAGAGAGGCAGGCAGAGAGAGAGACTGGAGGAAGCAGGCTCCCCGCTGAGCACAAAGCCCCATGCGGGGCTCGATCCCAGGACCCTGGGATCGTGACCTGAGCTGAAGGCAGAGGTTTTAACTCACTGAGCCACCCAGGTGCCCCCCCTTTTTTAAAGATTTATTTACTTTAAACAGAGAATACACTCTGTTTAAAAGAGGGGGGGCAAAGGGAGAGGGAGTCTAAAGCACACTCCATGCTCAGCAGGGTGCCTGACGTGGGGCTCAAACCCACAACCCTGAGATCACGACCTGAGCTGAAACCAAGCTGAAACCTTAACTGACTGTGCCACCCAGGCGCCCCTGGGTTGGGGTAATTCTAATCTAATTTGGGGTTATTCTAAATAAAGCTGCTATGAAGATTTATATACAGATCTTTGTATGAATGTATGCTTTTATTTCTCTTACGTAAATACTTAGGACTGGAATGGCCAGAACCTATGGTAAGCTTCTTTTTAACTTTTTAAGAAACTACCGAACTGTTTTCAAAGGAGTTACACAATTTTCATTCCCACCAGCAAGGTATGAGAGTTACCATTTCTCTGCTTCCTTGTCAACACTTAGTATGGTCAGTTTTTAAAATTTTATCCATTCCAATAGATGGTGCAGTATTGTGGATTTATTTTGTATTTCCCTAAATAACTAATGATGGTTATCAGATTTTCATATACTTATCTGCCATCCACGTTATTTCTTTGGTGAAGTGTCTGTTCAAACCTTTTGTCCATTTTTTGATCCACCAATCTCACTTTTTCTCCTTATTTTTCTAGTATTCTTTTCATACCATTTGCTCCAATCAATCTCAATTCATAAGCCCCTACGCTCACACTTCACACTTCCCTTTAAATGTTTCTTTGTTTTTAAGTAATTTTTATATCCAATGTGGGGTTTGAGCTCATGAGCCTGAGAACAAGTCACATGATCTCCCAACTAAGCAACCATAAATTTTTGCTTCTATTGTTGCCTTTGCTTTAAGTGATTCAATGCCTTCTTCACCTACATTTCTGCCCACCAACTCCTGTTCACCCAGATGAGGTGTTCTGGTCCTTCCTCAAGACTTCCTTGGGCCTAGTTTGACAGCCATGGCTTCTTCATCTGAACTTCCACAAAATCCTCTTTCTTTTGTCATTTCTAACTTTCTACTTTGAATTCTACTTATTTTGTTGCTGCTGTTATATTTACATAAGAAAATATGTGTTTTAAAATAATGTTTATCTCATGATAGACATATTAGAGAAATTTATTCCCCTAAATCTTTGAAGTTTACTGCACTGAAATTCATTCAATAAACAAATACTTACTGAACATCTACTATGGGTCAGGTACTACTGGAGACCCTTGGTATATAATCAATGAGCAAAAACAATTAAAAAAAAAAAAAAGACTGTGTTTGTAGGGTTTACATTCTAGCAGAGGGAGACAGATAATGGCAATAAGTAAATACATAAGCAACAAATAAATATACTATGTATTATGCTAAAAGATGAAGAGTGCTTGGCATAAAGAAAAAGTAGAGCAGGGCAAAAGGGATTGGGAATGCCAGGGATGGCAGGGTTGGGGCCGGTTGTAATTTTAAATTGACTGGTCAAGGCAGCTTTCAATGAGAAGGACCCTTGTAGGAAAGCTTGAGTGAAATGAGAGGGTAGCCACAAGGCTATCTGTTTCTCATGTCTATAATCTTTCCATAATCTTTATTAATCTGCTTTTTATTTCTACCCTCAAATCACCCAGCATAGAGAAGGGGGCTAAGAGTATTTTATGGTGCACAGATGAAAAAAATGAATGACCAGGCTTCAAATCAGCTGGGAATATACCCAAACATGACAAAGAAGGCAAAAGCAGGAAGCGAGAGAAGAGATGAGAAAGGTCAGTAGGAGAAACGGCATGCAAAGAGCTGAGCTAAACAACAAAAATAAAGAAAATGTTACCAAAGAGCCCTGCACAGTGGGAACCTTACTATGGACTCATAAAACCCATGTCCGAAGATGACCTGGTCTTTGTAATGCATTAGCAAAGTCTTTATCCTGCCTCGAGAACAAAGCTAGTAAACTGCTCAAAATTGAAATTGCTCTCTGTGATCATGACTCCAAAGTGCATGCTCTCTTGAAATAAATGGATGAAAAGGTACACTATCTTTTTGGTTCTTTACGCCTCTATCTTGTTCTAGAAAATATGTAAGACGGTTTATTGTGACAGATGCAATGCGTGCTTCCCCTCCAGATTCATCTGTTGAATCTCAATGTGGTAGTATTAGGAGGTGGGGTCTTCGGAAGGGATTTGGTTCTGAAGATGGGACTCTCATGAAAAAGACCCCCTATGATCAGCATCCTTATAAATGAGACCCCAAAGCAGTCCCTAGTCCCATGTGCCATGTGAGGACACAGAGCCAAGTCAGTCATCTGAGAACCATGAAGTGGGACTTCATCAGACATCAAATCTGCCCGTGCCATGATCATGGATTTCCGAGCCTCCAGAATTGTGAGCAATACATTTCTGATGTTTTCTAAACCACCTAGCCTATGGGTGTTTTGCTTTAGCATTCCAAAAGGACTGAGACACTTAACAAACACAGGAGGAGGTAGAGGAGGTGGATTCAAATAAAATGTACTAACCAAATGCCCTCCCAATACAATCTGAATCTGGTGTCCCTACCATCATTCTCTTGGTGAGTCTCTGCTGCCCATGGGGTGTAGTCTGTATCTATCAGTATGTATTTGCTAAAGCTGCAACAGAGAAGACGCAGATTTGGTTGTAAGCTTTTAAAATCAACCCAAAGAAGGAAATCTTTTTAATAACATGACTCAGTATTATAAGATACAATGAAACCTACTGTTTCCTCCTACAGGTCTCCAGAAAAAGCTCATTGTGTGCATTAAGCATCTCTAAAGAAACAAAACCAATGAATGTGTAGATGCGTAGAGAGATTTAGTTGAAAAAATTGGCTCAGAAGAGTATGGGGACTGGAGAGTCCAAAGTCTACAGTGTAGTTCAGAAGTCTGGAGAACCAGGGAAGAACTGATGCTGCAGATCAAGTCCTAAATCAGTCTAGAGGCAGAATTCCCTCTTCCTCAAGGAACCTCAGTCTTTTTCTCTTAAGGTCTTCAACTGATTGGATGAGGCCCACCCACATAATGGAGGGAAATCTACTTTACTCAAAGTCGATCAATTTTCATCTCATCTAAAAATACTTCCACAGAGACATCTAAACTGGCATTTGACCAAATATCTGGGTACCATAGCCTCACTGAGTTGGCACATAAAATTCCACCACACTGTGGAAAACAGGATTTGCAAACTCAAATGGCCACAAGAGCCAGACAGATAAAGTAACCAAATGAAAAAAGTGTCAAGTGATAGGGAAAGGTGTGGACTGGAGACATCTGGAAGGTATGTGCCTCATCCATAGGCGATCAAGTTCAAAATCTTTGACCCCACTGAGTGGGACACGCAACAATTACCTACAAGTTAAATAAAGCCCAGGAACCATGGTTTGGATACAGCAACAAACACACGGAGGGGGTGCCTGGGGTCTTTCTGTTTTAGCTGCACATCAACACTGCACAACAGTACCACGACAAAGCACAATTCAGTGAAAACTCAAGGTTCATATCACGTCACTTATGGAGCTTCCTAGGGGTCAGGCCAAGTTCAGGAACATCACAGACATTCATAAACATCACCTTGTTCCACTAAAGGTCCGATCAGGGCTGAGTAGCAGTATTTTTGAGCAAAACTTCTAGCCAGCATCCGGAATGCAGCTCTCCTGTGTTGTTAGCTAAGTATGGGGATGTGTGATTTAAGACATCGCAGGCCTGTGGGGTAGAGCTGCCGTCTTCCTCAAGAAGGACTTGGCAAAGACACAAGCCTAAATAAAAGGCCCTCCATACCCGTGGGCAGAGCCCAACAATCCCCTTGCAAAAATGATTTCAAGCCACTTTAATATAAAGATAAATGGGCAATCAAGTTTCCATGACTGAAATACAGCCAGCCTGAAATTTTGTGGGACATAATCAAACACACATCTTTTAAAGAGTGTACTGTGTCTGCCTTCTAACCATGCTGCTTTTTGGAGTTCCCTCAAAGATGAACTAGTTGCAAAACATATGCCACAAATTAAGTGACCTGCTAGATGGTATCATTAAATAAAAACCAATTTAAGGTTGGGAAATACCTACCAAAAGTTAAAAAAAAAAAAAATTAATTGTTTAAGAATATTTGAACTACGGCCATCTTTTTTCCTGGCAAGAACTAAACAGCAGAGCTCAATGTTTACAACGTGCCCTTCCAGACTAGGTGACTTAAAACCATATTGTCTTTGTGTAAAACAATGTGTTCTTCTAATCTCTAGATAAGGGACACTCTTCCGTCCAGATCACTGGGAAACCAGGCTTACTGAAGCATTTCAAGTTTACCTCTAGGTGTGGGCCATTTAAAACACAATACTTTTTTTTTCTTTTTAACGTTCCAGGTCCTAGTCTTTGGAAAGCAAATCAAGACTACCCTGATGGCATGAGATGTTATGGGAACAGCAAAACACAACACTCTTGTCAGAATCTTTAATAATTTCTACCAAATCAGATTTACTGGTGAAAAATCAAGTAAGCCTAATTTAAAACAACAACAACAAAAAAACCTCAAGAAAGCCAAAGAAACCAACCACACTTAAACTTTCCCAGTCACTAAGAAGGAAAAGAGAGGGAGAAGGGCCCTGCTGATCACTGAGCATAGTCTCAGCGCTCCGCAAGATTCTAGGATCCCAGGATCCACGCAGCCTTGGAAATAGTTCATATTCCCAGCTTCCTCAAATGCATGAGGGGCAGAGGGAGAAAAATCCCACCCAGCTGAGGTCTACAGATGCCACAGTGCCAGGCAGCATAAATTAGACACACTGTGAACACCAGCCCGGGCCTGGAAGCTGGCTGCTCTCTACGGTGAAACCACTCAGCAAACAGCAGTCAAGATATCCCTTCTCAAAATTGGCCATGAGCGTATAATGTTCCCAGAGATTTTTCTTTTCAACAATAAGCCAATCCTGAGAAGGGCTGTGGGGCTACATTCACATCACAAAGCTCCAAAAGCTATTTTAAGAGACCCTGTTTGTACTTAGGAGGGGAAGGGAAACAGCCCTTCAGGCATCTGAGAGCTGTCCCTCCTTCCCCTCCCTACTCCTCCTTTCCAGATGGCTTTGGAAACAAGGTGGCTTGGCAGAAGTGTTTGGCACAGGTGATCGGCTGATGCCTGGCAGGGTCCAAAATTGCTGGCACCCAGGCAACAGAAAGGAGAAGGAACCCACCAACTATTGGATGTAGCACCAAAGGAGACACTATCATCTGGATCTACCCACCTGCAAGTAAGAGACAGAACATGGAGGGAAGGTTCAAGAAGGCAAGAAGGGCAGAGTACTTCAGTGATTCGTGAGGGGGGTATCAGTCAATCAATCAATCAGTCAATCAATGAGTGTTTCCTAAACTTTTGCATTTGGCTCTGAAAGCAAACTAAAGATGTGCAAGTCATGGTTTCTGCCCTCAGAGAGTTAACATAAACCCATGAGGACAAACAGAATGAAAGAGGGGACAACAGCAGATGAGAGTGGTCAACCAATGTCTTGAATACTATGGGTATATGGAGGAGTGCTAGCTGATTTTAGGCATAATGAAGAAACTAGAATTCCAGTGGAGAGGAAAACTGATCAATGTGAGTGGACTGGCCTCACAGAATCCCAGAAAGGCTCAGGAACTGGAGGCCATAGACACAGCGGAAGGTGGGAATGAGATGAGATGTGGAAGTTAGTTAGACTCTACAGTGAGAAGTTAGACCCTCAAGTTCTCACCCTCCTGGGCATTAACCACACAATTCCCTTCTCCCTTTCCCAATATGAGTCAGGCTTAATGCTGGGGAGATGGAAGAGAAGGGAGCAGGAGGGGACACCAGGCTGAACACAGAGGGTGAATGGAAGACTGAGTCTGATAGTCTGGCTATCAAAACACCACATGGGACTAGAAGATCCCTCTCTGAAAAAATGGAATAGCCCTAAAGGAGTAGTCCTGACACATACTGAAATTTGAAGAAACTGGCTTACTACCCAGCCACTCCACAGGGCAGCCCCTCAGCTAATGAGCCCAGTTCAAGCACAAACCTTCCAATAAGCTCTTCCAATCCTTACACTTAGACTGAAAGTCAGTCACCTAAACAATCAAGCAAAATAAGAAGGTGTGAAAGAACAGAGATAATGCAGGAAACAGAAGAAAATATCAAAAACCGTAACTGATATATTCCATGAGAAAAGCCATTGTTTCTGTTAAAAGAGAAGGACAGGATGCTGTGAAAAGAAACACTCAGGGAAAAATTTTAAGTTCTTGGATGTTAAAAATACAATGGTCAAAATTCAAAATTCAACCAATGATTTGGAAATAACAGCAACCTTCCAGAACGTAAGGCAATAAGACAAAGAGATTATCAAGGAAAGAGGGGAAAAAAACAAGAAAAGGATCAGTCCAAAGTTTGACTGCCAGAGTTTCTAAGTGTTCGAGAAAATGGGAAGAAAAAATGATTTAAAACAAGCAAACACAGGTTTACATCGGTGGCACAGTCAGTTAAGCGTCTGACTCTCGGTTTCCGCTCAGGTCATGATCTCAAGGTCGTCGGATGCAGGCTCACATAGGACTCCATACTCAGTGGAAAGTCTGCTTGAGGTGAGTTCTCCCTCTGTCCCTCCCCCTTGTGCTTTACCCTCTCTCTCTAAAATAAAATAAATAGTTTTTTAAAAATAAAATAAACAAACACAAAATCTTTAAGAACCACTTCACAGAAACAGGAGCATAATTCTTCCAACGGAGAAGTCTTGATTAAATCCCCAGTGAAGTGATCTATAAAGACACACAAAAGTATAGTATCATGAAATTCCACTCCAGGAATAAAATTAAAATTCCAGAAGCCTCCATGAAGAAAAAAAATCTATTCACATAGAAAAGAGGAACATCAAAATGGCCCAGGACTTCTCAACAGCAACAACAAGAACTAAAGTCAATCGCGTATTGTTTCAAAATACGGAAGAAAGATGATTTTCAATCTAGAATTATATGCCTAGCCAAACTACTGACTAAGGGGAGGAGGGTACATTAAAGATATTTTCAGAGATTAAGTTCTTGGAAAATTTATCTCCTATGCTAGCTTAGTAAATTGTTAGCAGATGTGCTCCAACTAGAGCAGCAAACCAAAAAAAAAAGAAAGAAAGAAAGAAAAAAAGAAAGAGAATGTGGGATCCAAGAAACAAACAATGCAGGAGTCAGGCAAAAAAGAAATCCTCACACAAAACCCCATTCCAGAAACAGGCTCATCGAGCAATGAGGGCAAAATTAGAGCAGGAGAAACAAAATGGAAGTAGTCCATTATTTGGTATGTTTGGCCAAGAGCAAAATTAGACTGAGATGCTGGTGGAAGGCATGCGAAGAATTAGAAAGAAGGAAAGAAGGACCGATGGAGGAAAGCGTATGTTTGTAAATATACAAATATATACATGAATCAAAAAGAGGTGATGTTTTTCAACAGGAAAAAACACCTAAAAGTTGCACAAGAAAGGATCTGTCATATAGTATATCACTGGTCTCATTGATGAATGGTGTTTATGTTATAAACTGTCAATTCAAAAGAAGGGAAGGAGGTCTAAATTACAAGTAAGTCAATGAGTGATACTTTAAATTGATTGAAAATCAAGAAAACAATGAAAAAGGTACATTCTTTATTGATTTTCAAAATGTTACATCGTGAAATATACAGAGAAAAGTGCACAAAACAAAATCTACAGCTCAACGATTTATCCCAAAGCAGACATCCATGTAATCATCACCCAAGTCACAAAATACAATTTTGCCAGCATCCCTGAGTCTCTGATCATTCTCCCTCCTAATGAGCGCCCCAGCCCTCCCCTATGGCTACTACCTTAACGCCTACGCCATTTTATCGTTTTGCATCTAAGCATCCATCCCTAAAGCCTATAGTTTCATTATGCTTGTTTGTTAAACTTTATAGAAATGAAATACATGGGTGTGTGTGTGTGTGTGTGTGTACACGTACGTACGTACGTACGTGGCTTCCTTCACATAAGAATGTGGATGGGACTCATCCCAACTTGTACAGCTCCTTTTTTACTAGTATACCGTTCGTTTGTATAAACAGATCATAAAATGTGTGTGTGTGTGTGTGTGTGTGCGCACACATGTGCAGGTGCACACATTTTATTACACTCTTTTTTTCTTTAAGACTTTATTTATTTGTTTGACAGACAGAGATCACAAGTAGGCAGAGAGGCAGGCAGAGAGAATAGGGGAAGCAGTCTCCTTGCTGAGCAGAGAGCCTGATGCGAGGCTTGATCCCAGGATCCTGAGATCATGACCTGAGCCAAAAGCAGAGGCTTTAACCCACTGAGCCACCCAGGCGCCCCTATATTACACTCTTGATGGCCACTGAATCGTTTCCAGTCTGAGGCCACTCTGAATACTGCTGCGAGAACATTCCTGGCCATGATTTTTGGTATACACCTATCTACTTCTCATTGAATCTGTGCATCAGGGTGGAACTTCAGGTTCAAGGAATATGCTTCTGTTCAATTTCATCAGCTAACGCTTCCAAAAAGTCTTCCAAGTGGTTGGACCAATCTGCATCCTTATCACCAGTAGAGGAGAACTCCCATTTCTCCTAATCCTCTCCACCTCTTGGTATCCAAAGTCATTTTTAATTCTAGGCACTGTGGTGGAAATGTGGTCATGTTTTAGGTAGTTTCTCATTTATACTTCCCTGAAGACATAGGGAAGTTGAGCACTTTTCATGTGTTTCTTGGACATTGGATACCACCTTTTGGGAAGTCCCTGTTTAACCCTATTACCCATTTTTCAATTTTGTCTTTCTTTTATTGATTTGTAAGAATTCTTTGTCTATTCTCATGATGTTGCAAATATCTCTAACTTGCCTCTCACTCTCTTTAACTGCATCTTTGACTAGGTTCTGTTGATGAACATAAGTTCTTCATTTTAATATCGTCCAGTTTTATCTGTCTTCTTCTTTATGACTGGTTCTTTTAGGTCTTATGCAGGAATTCTTTGCCTAGTCAAAATCATGACTACACTCTCCTACATTATCTTCTGCATATTTTATTATTTTGTCTTTCACATTGGACCTCAAATTCACTTGGAAAGGGTTTTGGCATATGGTGTAAGTTTAGGGTCAAGTTCTATTACTTTTTAATATTAACATCCAATTGTCCCACAGCCATTTATTTAAAAAAGACAATTCTGGGCCACCTGGATAGCTCAATTGGTAGAGCATGCAACACTTGATCTCAGGGTCAGGAGTTCAAGCCCCACGTAAAACTTAGTCATAAAAAAATTTTTGTTAATAAAAAAAAAGATTCTATCCCTAATATCTTAACAATGTCATTTTTGTCACTGATAGTATGTCTATATATATGGCAGTCTATTTTTTGGACTCTACTCTTTCCACTGGTCTGCTGCACCCATGCCAACTGCGTCAATTCTTCTAGCCTAATAATAAACTTTCGTATCTGGTGGAGCAATGCCTCTTCTCTTACCTTTCTCAAGAGTATCTTAGCTATTTTCAGTCCTCTGTGTTTTTACACAAATTTTAGGACGAGCTTATCAAATTTTACCAAAGCCCCCTTGGGATTTTGACTGAGAATGCACAGTTATGTGGATTCTCATGCTGTACATGTACAACTGTACATGTACAGGTACATGCTGTACCTTAGCTTGACATTAATTGACATCTTTAGAAAATTTCATATTCCACATACATGCTCTATGCCTCCATTTATTTAGATCTTCTTTAATTTCTCCATAAGGTTAAATGCTTTTCCATATAGAGGCCTTCATCACTTTTGTTAGATTTATCCCGAGGTATTTGATCATTTTATTCTAACATTAATTCAATTTCTGTTTATTAGTGATAAACAGAAATACATTTTTTATATTTACTTGTGTTCAGCAAACTTGCTAAATTCACCTTCTAGTGGCAACAATTTATCTGAAGTTTCTTTTGAATTTTCTAGATGTACAGTAATTGACACTCCAAATAATTACCACCTTACCTATTCCTTTTTAATCCTAATATTTTTATTTCTTTTGTGCCTCCCTGCAACAGCAGGGATCCGCTACGCAATGATGAACAGAGGTGATGATAACTGGTCTATTTGTCCTTTCCTATCAGCAAAGGGAAAGTTTTAATATATCCCCCATTATGCATGGTGGTTCCTACTTTTTAATAATAGAGTATTCTCTGTAGATACCTTCCTAGAGTAAGAAAATTTTTCTTGTTTATTAGGGTCTTTTTTTTTTTAAATCATGAATAAATGTTGGATTGCATGACATACATTTTCTGCATTTTTGAGATGATAATACGGTTTTTGTCTTTATTCTGAATTATTCTTTATTTTATTCTTCGTTCTTTATATACTGGGATACACTGCCTGATTTTTAACCTGGTATATGTGGAACTAATCAACTTGATCATGATGTAGTAATTTATTGCTGGATTCACTTTGTTAGTGTTTTGTTTAGGAGTTTTGAATCTATATTCATGAATATAATTGGCCTGGAATTTTTCTTTCTTATCACGTCAGGTTTTAGCATCAGAATTCTGCTGACTTCTTAGAACAAGTTGGGAATGTGCCTTCTTTTTCTATTATCTTGAAGAGTTTGTAGAAAATATGTGTTATTTCTTCCTTAAATATTTAATGAATTCAACAGAAAAATCATTTGAGTCTGAAGTTGTCCTTGTGGTAAGGTTTTTAATTACATATTCATATGAGAAGATACAGGGCTACTCAGATTCTTATTTTTCTTATGTCAGTTTGGGTAAGTAGCATTTTTAGAAAATCTGTTCATTTCTTCTAAAATTTCACTCCGTAAGATTGCCACTGGGTTATTCATCACATTCCTTTATTATCGTTCACTTTTTTTTTTTTACAAGATTTTACTTATTTATTTGACAAAGAGAGAGATAGTAAGAGAGAGAGAGCACAAGCAGAGGGAGCAGCAGGCAGAGGAAGAAGCAGGCTCCCACTGAGAAAGGAGCCTGATGTAGAGCTCAATCCCAAGACCCTGCAATCATGACCTGAGCCACAAAATGAGCCGAAGACAGCAGCTTAACCCACTGAGCCACCGCAGAGTCCTTCCTTTATTATCATTTAAATGTAGTGACATCCCTTGTGTCATTCCTGATACTGGTTATTTGTACTTCTTTTTCTTTAATACTTTCACCAGGATTTATTGATTTTTATAGTCTTTTGGCAGTAATGATTCTATGGGATGTCTGTTTTCAATGTCATTACTTTCCTCTCTTATTTTTGTTCTTTTCTTCCTCCTACTGTTTTTAGAAAAAATTAATTGTCCTTTTTTAAGTCTCAAAATTAATATTTAAGTTACTTGTTTTCAAGCCTTTTTTTCTAATACATACTTTTGAAGCTACAAATGTCCCTTTAAGCATGGCATTAGCTGCATTCCACATTTGGCTTGTCATATTTTCACTGGGTGACTCGGTAGGTTAAGCATCTGACTCTTGGTTTCAGCTCAGGTCATGATCTCAGGATCCTGGGATAAAGCCCCATGATGGGCTCTGTGTTCAGCAGAGAATCTGCCTGAGGATTCTCTGCCCCTCCCCCACCACGTACACACTATCAAATATAAATAAATCTTGGGGCGCCTGGGTGGCTCAGAGGGTTAAGCCTCTGCCTTCGGCTCAGGTCATGATCTCAGGGTCCTGGGATCGAGCCCTGCATCAGGCTCTCTTCTTGGCAGGGAGCCTGCTTCTCCCTCTCTCTGCCTACTTGTGATTTCTGTCAAATAAATAAATAAAATCTTTTTAAAAAATAAATAAATAAATCTTTTTTTTTTTTTAAAGAGATTTTATTTACTTATTTGACGGACAGATCACAAGTAGGCAGAGAGGCAAGCAAAGAGAGAGGAAGGGAAGCAGGCTCCCTGCTGAGCAGAGAGCCCAACACAGGGCTCAATCCCAGGACCCCGAGATCATGACTCATGCTGAAGGTAGAGGCTTCAACCCACTGAGCCACCCAGGCGCCCCATAAATAAATCTTTAAAATAACTAAGTAAATCTTTAAAAATAAATAAATAAATACTAGCTAATTTTCATTGTTATTTCTTTTTTGACTCATCATAATTGCTTAATATTTAAACATATGGGGATTTTTCAGTTGTCTTTTTCTGACACTGAATTCTAGCTTAATGTCACTGAGATCTGAAAATATACTCTGCATGATTTCAGTCCTTTAAAATTTGCTGGACTGCTTCATGACTGAACATGGGCAATGCTGGTAAATACTCTATGTACACTTGAAAGGAGTGTATATTCTATATCTGTTGAGTGCACTGTTTCATAATTAGATCAGGCTTGTTAATTAACTTTGTTCAAATTGTCTATATTTTAATGGATTTTTTAAGACTTTATTTTTAAGTTGGGATGCCTGGGTGGCTCAGTTGGTTAAGCAGCTGCCTCAGCTCAGGTCATGATCCCAGCATCCTGGGATCGAGTCCCACATCGGGCTCCTTGCTCGGCAGTGAGCCTGCTTCTCCCTCTGCCTCTGCCTGCCATTCTGTCTGCCTGTGCTCGCTCTCTCCCTCTCTCTCTCTGATAAATAAATAAAATCTTTAAAAAAAAAAAAAAAGACTTTATTTTTAAGCAAATTCTATAGCCAATAGTGGGCTCAAAATTATAACCCTGAGATCAAGAGTTGCATGCTCTACTGACTGAGTCAGCCAAACACCCCATCCTGATTTTTTTTATATATTTTATTTATTCATTTGTCAGAGAGAGAGAGAGCGAGAGCGAGCACAGGCAGACAGAGTGGCAGGCAGAGTCAGAGGGAGAAGCAGGCTCCCTGCGGAGCAATGAGCCCGATGTGGGACTCGATCCCAGGACGCTGAGATCATGACCTGAGCCAAAGGCAGCTGCTTAACCAACTGAGCCACCCAGGCATCCTCCCCATCCTGATTTTTATTGGCTACTGGGTATATCAGTTACTAGGATACATTAAAATTTCTAATTATATCAGTATCTTTATTTCTCCTTGCAGGTCTTCTTTTTTTTTTTAATATTAGAATTTTTTTATTATTTCAGAAATACTAGGATGGTTAAATGCAAATAGCTAAAATTATATTTTTTAATTTAAATTCAATTATTTAACATATAATGTATCATTTATTTCAGAGGTGAAGGTCAGTAATTCATCAGTCATATATAGTACCCAGTGCTCATCACATCATATGCCTTTCTTCATATCTATCACCCAGTTACCCAATACCCCAACCCCTCTCCCCTCCAGCAACCCTCAGTTCGTTTCCTATGATTAAGAGTCTCTTATGGTTTGTCTCCCTCTGGTTTCATCTTGTTTTATTTTTTCTTCTCTTCCTCTAAGATTCTCTATTTTGTTTCTTGGATTCCACATTGAATGAAAGCATATAACTGTCTTTCTCTGATTGACTTATTTCACTTAGCATAATACCCTCTAGTTCCATTCACGTTGTTGTAAATGGGAATATTTCATTTTTTGATGGCTGAGTAATATTCCATTGTATATAGAGACCACATCTTCTTTATCCATTCATCTGTCGATGGACACCTGGGCTCTTTCCATAGCTTGGCTATTGTGGACATTGCTGCTATAAACACAGGGGGGCAGATGCCCTTTTGGATCACTTCATTTGTCTCTTGGGGTAAAAATATCCAATAGTACAATTGCTGGGTTGTAGGGTAGCTCCTTCAGCTTTGCAGGTCTTACTATGTGTGTGTGTGTGTGTGTGTGTGTGTGTGTGTGTGTGTTTAATAAGCGCATACACACTTAGAAATATATTTTTCTGGTAAATTGAATCTTTTTTTTTATTATGAAATATCTTTTCAACTCTAACAGTCCTTCTTGTTTATAAAGGGTATACTTTATCTGATATTAATATAGCTATGCAGGGCAACTGGGCGGCTCAGTGAGTTGAGCACCCAACTCTGAATTTCAGCTCAACGCATAATCTGGGGGTTGTGGGATTGGGCCCCCCTTTGGGCTCCATGCTCAGCATGAAGTCTGCTTGAGATTCTCTCCCTCACTCTCTGCCCCTCCCTCTGCTTATGCATGCATGTGTTGTCTCTCTCTCTCTCTCAAAGAAATAAACAAAGCTTAAAAGAAATTTTATATATATATATATATACACACACACACATATACATATACATACATACATGGCTATGCAATCTTTCTTTTGGCTAGTGTTTGCATGTTATATCTTTTTACACCCCTTTGTATTTGGCCTTTCTGTATTTTTTTTAAAAATGTGTATCTCTTTAGAGAAGCATATAGGTTTTTAAAAATTCAACCTTATTATCTTTGACTTTTTAACAGTCAATATAATATATAGTTTATTATAATATATAATATAGTATTAATATAATACAAAGCTTATATATAAACTTATATTTAGGGGTACCTGGGTGGCTCAGTGCATTAATCCTCTGCCTTCGGCTCAGGTCACGATCTCAGGGTCTTGGGACTGAGCCCCACATCGGACTCTCTGCTCGGCAGGGAGCCTGCTTTCCCCTCTCTCTCTGCTTGCCTCTTTACCTACTTGTGATCTCTGTCAAGTAAATAAATAAAATCTTTTTTAAAAAAAAACTTATATTTACATATAAAATATACTCCACTTATATTTCATATAATTGCTGATATACTTGGGCTTAAACCTATTTTTTATTCATTTAGTTTTATCTACTATAGGATCCTTTTTCTCCACTTTCTACCTTTTTTAAATTATCTGAGTATATTTTATTATTCTAGCTCCCTTCTTTTATTATTTCTATATTCCTTTACCATTCATTTAAAGATTATCCAGAGTTTAAAACATGCATCCTTGACTTATTAATGGCTAATACAAATTAGTTTTATCATGTCCTACATAATAGATGGATCATATAATATAACTTCCTTAATCTCTTCAGACTTAAGTTCTCCTTTGATCATATATTTTATTCACCAAATATTTACAACAGGAATAATAATTATATTTAGAGTGAATATTTATTTATACTTAGTTACTTAATTATTATTTCTACTGCTCTTCATTCTTTCCGACATCTCTGAGCTTTCATCTGAAATAATTTTCCTTCTGTCCAAAGGATGCCTTTTAGGGGCACCTAGATAGCTCTCAGTTAGTTGGACATCTAACTTTTGATCTCAACTCGGGTGTTGATCTCAGGACTGTGCGTTCAAGCCCCACACTGGGCTCCACTCTAGGAATGGAGCCTACTTTAAAAAAAAAAAAAAGGCAGGGGATGCCTTTTAGGATCTCCTTTAGTACAGATGGGCTCATGACAATTTTTTTGAAATACTTTTAGTTTGTCTTCATTTTTGAGGAATCCTTTAGGTAGATATAGAATACACAGTTAACAATAGTTTTCTTTCAGCAGTTTAAAGATCTCATGCTTTTCTTTTTAACTTGTGTTGTTTCATTGAACAGGTGGTTGACGATATTATTGTTGCTCGTTTGAAAACAAGAGTTAACTATTCCTCCAGTCTTGACTGCTTTTCAGATTTTTTTATTTGACTTCTTTCTTTCTTTATTTTTTGTACTGAACCTGATTGCTATCTTAGGTCTTCTTAATTCTGCAGCTTTGTGTCATTTGTTAGGTTTGGAAATTTTTTTGCCATTTTTTCCAATTATTTCTTCTGTTCCATTTTCTCTCTCCTCTCCTACTGAAACTCCAATTATGTGTATATTAGACCTTTCTCCCATATTTCATATGTCTTACAAAATCCTGTATTTACTTTCTATCATTTTGTCTCTCCATGCTTTATTTCGGGTATTTTCTTCTTCTTGATATTTCAGTTAATTAACTCTCTCTTCAACTGCATCTACTCCATTGAACCCATCCATTTTCAACACATGTATTAAAGTACAATTTACATACCATGAAATATATAATTGTAAATGTATACTTAGTGGTTTCAGCATATTAATTCAGTTGTGCAACCATCACCAACACTACAATGCAGTCTTAGAGGACTTAAATCGCCTCAAAAAGTTCATTGATTCATAAGTTATCTATTAAACTTCAGTAACTATATTTTTCAGTACCAGGTTCTTATTTATAATTTTCAGTTGTCTGGCAAATTTTTACATCTTATCTTTTAATTTTCTGAATATTTTCATCAGTTGTCTTAGAGACCATCTCTGATTAATCTACTATCTGGATTTCTTTTAGCTATATCTTTTTTTCTTCTTCTTCGTCATCTTTATTACTTGCTTTAAAGAACTTCAGTCATCTAGAATACGTCTATAAATTTTTTCCATCTCCTTTGTATTTTCTTTTTAAATACATATATATAAATGTATTCAAGAATAATTAACATACATAGTTATATATTAGTTTCAGGCGCACAACATACTGATTCAACAATTCTGTACATTTCTCGGCGCTCATCAATGTAAGGGTAGTCTTGATCCCCTTTATGTATTTCACCCATCTCCCCACCCACCTCCCCTCTGGCAACCACCAGTTTGTTCTCTGTATTCAAGCCTGGGTTTTTTGGTCTCTTTTTGTTTGTTCATTTGCTTTGCTTCTTAAATTCCACATGAGAATGATAAAGAAGGGGTAATATAGATAAAGATAGAGATGGAGATACAAATGGAATATTAAATGGCCATAAAAAAGAACAAGATCTTGCCAGTTGTGGCAATGCGGGTGGACCTACAGGGTATGGTATTAAATGAAATAAGTCAGCCAGAGAAAGACAAATACCCTTCAGGTAGCTCTTGTTGATTTTCTAAATCATGTCTTATCTGCTCATATGTCTAGTTATTTTTTACCAGGTGACAGATACAGTATATGAAAAACTCTAGTAACAACACGAGGCTCTGAAAGATGTATCTTCCTCCAGAGAGGATTTTAACTTTTGTTCCTGGCAAGCAACTAAGCTAGGGACACTAATCTGAAAATATTTGATTTTTGGCTTCAGTCCCTGTGTGAGTTTTTCTATTTCTGGTTGATCTTGACTCAGGGTTCCAAATGAAAGCCCAGGTTGTTTACTAGGGCTTCTGCTCCTTGGCAGGACTTAAATACAGTTATAATGCCCCCAATCCCATGAGTCTGTTGAAAGCTCTGCCAAGTTTTTTAGTCTCTTGGCCACTAATTTTGGAAGTGACAAATGTCTCAAGAAAAAGATCCAAAGCTGTGCTCATCTCTTAGGGCTTTCCCTTCCCTGAATCTTGGTTTTATCATTCCACATTGCCTTGATGCCTCTCCAATGCTTCCAAACTGACTTTTTTTTTCTTTTTAATTTTAAGCAGGTTTTCTCAGCAGATAAGCCAGTACGAATAAATCTGACCTACTATTGCTACCTACACTGACTATCACTGTAAGTAAGGTGACTGACTATAATTTATCGCATAAACCAGGAAGCCTTTGAAAATAAAAGGAGTCATTATACTGAGGCAGTACACATAAACTAAAACTATTACAAACAAATCGGGATATATGGTCATCCCCAATAATACTGCATGAAGTACTCTGCTTTAAAAATATAAATTAATTTAGGGGCACTTGGGTGGCTCAGTGGGTTAAAGCCTCTGTCTTTGGCTCAGGTCACGAACTCAAGGTCCTGGCTGGGATCAAGCCCTGCACTGGGCTCTCTGCTAAGCAGGGAGCCTGCTTCCCACTCTCTCTCTCAATCCCTCTCTCTCTCTCTTTCTGCCTGTCTGTTCTGCCCACTTGAGATTTCTGTCTTTCAAATAAATAAATAAAATCTTTAAAAAAAAAAAAAAGCCTCTGCCTTCAGCTCGGGTCATGATCCAAGGCTCCTGGGATTGAGCCTCACATTGGGCTCTCTGCTCGGCGGGGAGTCTGCTTCCCTTCCCCTCTCTCTGCCTACTTGTGATCTCTGTCTAACATATAAATAAAAGCTTTTATTTTTTTTTTTTAAGATTTTATTTATTTATTTGACAGAGAGAGATCACAGTAGGCAGAGAGGCAGGCAGAGAGAGGGGAAGGGAAGCAGGCTCCCCGCCGAGCAGAGAGCCTGATGCGGGACTCGATCCCAGGACCCTGAGATCATGACCTGAGCCGAAGGCAGCGGCTTAACCCACTGAGCCACCCAGGCGCCCAAATAAAAGCTTTTAAATATATATATTTAAAATATATTTAAAATTAAAATTTAAATATATATATTTAAAAGCTTTTATATATAATATATATTAAATATATATATATATTTTATATATATATTTAAAATATATATTTAATATATATATATTTAATTTAATTTTTTTTTTTTTTAAAGATTTTATTTATTTGATAGAGATCACAGGCAGGCAGAGAGAGAGAGAGAGGAGGAAGCAGGCTCCCCGCTGAGCAGAGAGCACGATGCGGGGCTCGATCCCAGGACCCTGGGATCATGACCTGAGCCGAAGGCAGAGGCTTTAACCCACTGAGCCACCCAGGCGCCCCATATTTAATTTAATTTAATGGGGTGCCTGGATGGCTCAGTCAGTTAAGCGATTAACTCTTGATTTCTGGTCAGGTCATCATCTCAAGGTCATGAGATGGAGTCCCACACTGAGCTCTGAGCTCAGTGGGGTGTCTGCTTGAGGATTCTCTCTCCCTCTCCCTCTCCCCCCTCCCTCTCTCCCTCCCCTGCTCATGTGCTTTCTCTCTCTAAAGATAAATAAAGATAAAGATAAATATATATAGGTAAATTAATTTTAAAATCACATCAGCCATATCAAAAATATAGAAGTCTTGCCTTTTCCTTTTGTGACTGAATACTTGGTATTAAGGATAAAAAGGAGCCTTTGCTCAAAGTGGGAAGAGACCGCTGAGTAGCTCACTGCATCAACAGAGGAGGTTAGCTATCCTACCCCATCTGCTAGGTCCTGGGCTGTATATCTCATTAATGTCTTCGGCTGAGACTCGGCATGTCCAAAAGAGGAGTTTTAGAAACCTTTCCAAACACAAGAAAAAAAAATTCTGAAATTCTCATTTACTGGAGAAGGTTTAGAATTGGGAAGAAAATGGACACAATTTTAAGAGCCCTGTGCACCCACCCATCTACACTTCATCAATTTTATTAAAAACGCTATACTCTGCTCTCACCTGCCAGAAATTCTGTGCCCTGTTCCCCAAATGAAACAACATAAGACATGAAGGCCATGCTGTCTTGGCTATTGGTGGAGCCACATTTACCTGCTGGGTCATCTTCTAAAGTGAACTCCTCTGAGTTTGAGCTATTCTCTGCCCAGTGCCAGAGCTAAGCCCAAGGAGGTGCTCAGGCAAATTAAACATGGCCAACACCTAATTATAGACTCACCACATCTTGTATTTTGTAGCCTGACCCTTCCTGGAATTTTAAGGATGCTATTCAGGATACCATTTCCTATTCCTCATCTGCATATTTTAGATGGCTTGATTCAAAACAATGTTTTGAATATAAACAGCTCAACATTTTTCCAAAACACAGGCTTTATTGGCATATAAAGTAATTTGCCACATGCATTGTGCTCCATCTGAGCAGGTGGATAATAGATTAGTTAGAGTTACTAAGATGTCAGTGTATTTTCCCATCCACAGTGCAGTGCAGTAGAGAAAGAAAACTATGCAATGAAAAGAAAACAAATGATGATTCCAACAGTTTAACTCAAGTCCATATGTCATTCTCATTTACTAAGACCAGTAGCAACAGAAAATAAAAATAGAGAATTGAAAACATTGAGCCTAGCAACAAAGTAATGAGTTCAACTCAAGCAGAGAGTGACACCGAGACCAATAAACCAGGGTCCAGTTCAGCTGAGATTATCTATGGCCCTAGAGAATATTTAAGAGCTACACTCTGTTTGTTGATTTGCTAACTATTTGCCTGGAAAAAGGCTGGCCTCCTTAGGCAAGACCTAAAAGCAAAGGAAAAAGAAGTGAAAAGTCCCTGCTAAAGGACTTGAGATTACGCCAAGACTTTATCCTTCCCATCCTACAAATAAACTAGAACCACCGCTGTATCAATCACAAAATCAATTGCAGAAGTCTTTCTCCACTCAAAGCAGTTTACACCACTTCACCTGGCCAGCCCTGGGGCAGGGTCTTATCTCACATACCTATACCCAGCTACGCCCCAGTCTCTAGCACCCTGCAGACCTCAAAGATATTTCCAGAATGAAGGAATGAACTATCAGAACAACCCAGAAGGTGACAAGAAGGCTGATATCAAGACATTTCAGAAGAAACAACTGAGATAGTTTAGAATGGTCACCCCATGGAAAGGCCACTATTGTGTGTAGTGCCTTCCATACTTCAGGGGTTTGGGGGTTTTTTCCTCCAAATTTTTATTTTGATAAATTTCAAGTCTAAGGAGAAAACATGAAGGAATAACGTAATGAGTAAGCTGCAAATCACAACACCACATCCCTAAATATGCTAACAGTCATTTCCTTAGAACAAGAACATTCTCCTTTCATTCAGAGGTTTAATTTCTGTATAGCACCCTGTGTGTTCAAAATTGCATGATAGGGGACATTTTCAAATGTTCAGCACAAAATTCACACCCTCAAGGAAGTTATGATATAGTTGGGGGTTTACACTGGATGAACATGAAATAATTCAGGATAATTAAATCCTAAACGTTGGTGGCACTGATTCTAAGTGAAAAGGGAGCTCAGAGAAGTGAGAAACAGGTGGGTCCACAGTTTCAGAGAGGAAATGCATGGCAGAGACAGGCTGGCTGTTTATTACACCTGTTCTTCTTCCTCTGAGGCTCACATCCAGAATACCTTTCCCAGCAACCCTCCTTGCAGGCAGATACGGCAACTCAACCAAGTATTAGCTAATAACTGGGAAAGGAAGTGGAATGTGCCACATCTAGGATGGCCAGAGGAAAAAATAATCTGTCACTCCTGAGTTTCTATGTTCTTTCCCTTTTTTGCTGGTGTGATCCAAATAAGCACAATGACCTTAGGAGCCATTGGTTGAAAATGGCAGAGCCCCAGAATGAAAACTGTCTGGCTCCCTCAATCACCACCTGAATCAGTGCCAGCCTCCTGTCAGGACATCCACTTTGGATATGTAAGGAATAAACTTTTATTGTTTTGCTTCATTGCACTGTTGGTTTTATTGAAGCAGCTAGTATTATCTCAACAAATACAAGTTAGAGCTTAAAATAGGTGTAGAAGGAGGTCATATTTTGAAAATGACTGTGCTTTTTTTCTACTGCCTTATGCACACAAGATCTTCACCCAAATTACCCAGAGGCAGTCATATGTTCAGGAACTACTGAAGAAGGAATACAAAGAAAAAGAAGGATGAAGTTCTTTTTCTAGCACTATGGCAAAAAAGATACCTGTCCAATCCTTGAAACAACTAAAGATTCTGGACAAAATACTTCTTCAAAATAGTTTGAAATATATGTATGAGCCAACAAGAAAATGAGGCTTACTCAGAGCATAACACTTACATCAGCTTTCATCTTGAAGGCATTTAACAAACTGGGAGAACTTGAGCTTCTGATTTTACAATATAGTGGAACATAGGGGACACCAAATAAATTTGGTAGCACTAACAGAGCCAGAACTCACCAAGGTACAAAGAAAGTATACTAGGAGGTGCTCTGCTATAGACAGGACTCCAAAAGGCTACCAGAATTTCCTGTCTCCAAAATTAGTGTTGCATAGAGGAGAGAAAGTCCTTACTGAAAATCTGTTATCACAAGAGAGCCCTCATATGAGTTTTGAATATGAACGGATTATGTGATTGACAGCCCAAAACTCAAGTTGAGAATTTTAAGTCCTTGCTTTACAGATTGTTTATGATACCATGCACCTGGCAAAAGCTAGAGAATTTACCTCAATACAAACCTCAAAGAATTACCATTGATAAAGTCTCAAAAATAATTAGGTCACAGCAAAATAAAACAAAACCCACAAACAAGCATGCATAAGGAAACAAAGATCATGAACAACTAGCAGAAACAAGAGATAGTAGAATTGAACCGACAAAGATTTCAAATTTTAAAATCATGAGACACACAATATAAAATAAATGTTTAAATAATAGAAGGAAACAAGTATATAAGCTACAAGCAAGATCAGAAAGATTGACTAGAGAACACTGAAAATATCTAGACTGTAGTACATAAAGATAATACAGAGACTGAAAACATGAAAAAGAAGTTAAAATACAGAGAAGACAGGGGCGCCTGGGTGGCTCAGTGGATTAGGGCCTCTGCCTTCGGCTCAGGTCATGATCTCAGGGTCCTGGGATCGAGCCCCACATCAGGATCTCTGCTTGGCAGGGAGCCTGGTTCCTCCTCTCTCTCGAGCCTGCTTCCTCCTCTCTCTCTCTGCCTGCCTCTCTGCCTACTTGTGATCTCTGTCTGTCAAATAAATTAAAACACACACACACACACACACACAGAGAAGACAAAGAACAAAAGTCTAATATATACTTAATCTGAAATCCAGAAGTAGAAAAGAAGAGTACAGAGCAGGGACAATATTCTGAGAATTTTCCAGAACTGATGAAAAAATCTAACCCATAAATTCACAAAACCCCAAAAAGCCCATACAAAATAAATACATAAAAGAGAAATGCACATATAGATACTTTATAATAAAATTGCATAATACCAAAGACAAAAAAATATCTAAGAGCAGCCATAAAGTACTATTGAATAAAGAACACCCTTCAATGACAAATGACAATTAGATTTAGTATTGACTTCTCAGTGGAAGAAACCAAAAAACAACAGAATATCTCTAATGTGTTGACAGAAAAATAACTAGAATTCTACACATAGCAAACACAGGTTTTATACCTAGCAAAACTGTATTTTTAGAAAGCAGGAAAAAAATACAACTTTGCAACAAACAATAACTGAATAGTTTTCCCTTAAATGATTCTGACTAAATGAAATCTAAGAAGAGAATTACTCTAGTAAGGTACAACTGGGGGCAGAGGAAGAAATTATAAGCAAAGAAAGTAGTAAATATGTGGGTAAATCTGAACAAGAATTACTATTTTTAAAATGATAACAGCAATGTCTAACATGTGACGTTAAAAAAAAAAAACATAAGACACACCTAAAACACTGAGCAAAAGTGGGACCTAATTTGGGGAAGCGAGGAGCAGTGACTGGAGCATAGGTTGCCTAAGATTCTTTCACTGCTTGAGAGGAAAGGAAAGATATGAATTAGTTTTAGACCTTGATGAGTTTACATGCCAAAACTTCCAGAGAACCACTAAAAGAATAATAGTATAAAACTTCTAAACTACTATAGAAAAATATATAAAATAAGAAAGGAATGCTCATCAATTCAAAAGGTGGCAAGGAACGAAAGAAAAAGAAACATAGAAGAGGCAGGACAAATGGAGAGGATAAAATAACATGAAAAAATAAGTTGAAATATATCCATAATTACAATAAATATAAACATAACATATTTCAGTTTAACGATATTTACAGACTGCCTAAAAACGGTTATCTACCTATATGTCACATATAAAACATACATCCAAAATACTATGATACAAAGAATTTGAAAAAAACAAAGGATAGAAAATCAAGTAGCAAAAATTAATAAAGAAGAAGCTGCTATGTCCCATGGTTGTCTAGTGTTGACGTATGAACAGCAGACAAAATATGCTTGAAGACAAAAAACAAAAAAGGTAAGCATTAAAGTGCATTCCTTCATGATAATAAAAGATTCAATTCTCCCAGATGACAGAAGAAGTCTAAATATATACACCAAATAATGTAACATAAAAATATATCAAGAAAAGTGGTAACAGTGAGAAATTAATATACTTCTTTCAATTAAAAATAGATCAGCAAAGTATTGATAAAAATAGTAAAGATTTAAAAACTAGGTTAACAAGCTTGACTTAATGTTCCATAATTGACATCATAAGACTGTGTTCTATGACAAAAGTGCACTTGTTAGAAATCAATAATGAAAAAATAACTTGAAAGATATAAAACACTTTTAAATAACCCATAGAATAAAAAAAAGCCATAATAAATTTAGAAGTTAATTAAAACTGAACAGTGAAAATTTTACATACTATCACTCCTGAGATAGTACAAACTCAGTACTTAGAAGGTCATTTATAGTATATTTTTGTATTAGAAAAGAAAACTCAGGGGTACCTGACTGGCTCAGTTGGAAGAGGTTTTATCTCTTGATCTCAGGGTCATGAGTTCGAGCCCCACGTTTGGTGTAGAGATTACCTTAAAATAAAATCTTTAAAATTAAAAAATAGAAAACTTCAAAAGCTGTCATCTCAGGAAGTTAAAAAAATAAAATAATAAACACAAAAGTGTAAAAGCAATAAAGATACAAGCAGAAAGTAAAGAGAAAGAGAGAAGACCTCAGAAACTAAAAATTTTTAGGAAAACTCTAGATAAAAGGCAAATAGGAACTTCACAAAGAAAAATACATGACCAATAAACTTATGAAAAGGTACTCAAACTTATCCATAACCAAACAATTTAAATAATAATGAGATTATTTCACACTTATTATACTGGCAAAACTTTTAAAGTCTAACAATAATAAATGTCTTGAGAACATGAAACAACAGAAAAACACATTCACTACTAGTGGGAATGTAAATTGACACAGGCACTTCTGAAACCAATTTGCATTAAGATGCTTATACCCTATGACCAGAAATTCCTTATCTAGACAGTTACCATAATGCGGAGGCTTTCCATTTTTTTGTTCCCATTTATAAGAAACATATTTTAAACCATGAGATAGTACACACACACACACACACACACACACCTATGATGTTTCCATTTATATGAAAGAAGGCAAAACAAAACTATATGTAGTTTGGGGCTAAAAAAGATAAAAAGTATATAACAAAACTATAAAGAAAAACAAGGACACAAACCAGACAGAAACCTCACATGTCTACTCACATCCCAGAAGCTAGAATTTTGCCATACTTAGCTACAAGTGGGAGCGGGGAACACAGGTGGGAAATTGGTAGATTCTGCCACAGGCAGAAATTCCACAGCCTTGAAAGTCACGCTTTGTCCTGGGACAGGATTTTCCACCATTTACCAGGAATCTGGAGGACCCAACTCAAAGAATCTACTGGAAGACAGTGGAAGACCCTACTTTCACCCAGCACGGACCCGGAAGTCTCTAATCTCCATGCCTTGATGGTGCAAGGACGAGGCAGTGAAGGGGAAGCTCAAGAAGAATCTACCCCTTTCTGGGTCCCAATAATTATGGGAAAGAAATAGGAGAGAAGAAAAGAGGACAGCGGAGTGGCCTACTCCTGGGTGACTCGGCCTCCTGACTGGAGAAAGTCCACTGGGTGGAGAAGGATGTCCTTGCGCCCATCTTCCTGCACCATGTGGAGCCCTGAGAAGAGACAGCCTGCACCAGTGTGGGACACAGCTTCATCAGCCCAGTGCCACCGTGTGCTCAGGCAGAGGGAGCAGGGAGGTGAGGGGTTGGGGTGGGAGGAGGAGGAGGTTGAGCTAAGAACCACACACTCGTCTTGAGCTGGCTGTGGCCACAGGAAGGGACCCCTTGCCGAGACCATCAGACCAGTAGGCTGATGGAGGATATGGCTAAAACTCAGAGTTTGCTGCTCTTGGGAGCTGAGGTGGGCCTGGGTCAGCAGGGAGTATCACAGTGAGGTTTTTTAAATTAAATTAAAGAATAAAATAAAAGAGGGGCACCTGGGTGGCTCAGTGGATTGAGCCTCTGCCTTCAGCTCGGGTCGTGATCTTGGGGTCCTGGGATGGAGCCCCGTGTCGGGCTCTCTGTTCGGTGGGGAGCCTGCTTCCCTCTCTCTTTCTCTGCCTATTTGTGTTCTCTCTCTGTCAAATGAATAAATAAAACCTTTTAAAAAAATAAATAAATAAGTTTTTAAAAAGAATAAAATAAAAGAGAATGGAGGAGATCAGAGTGCTTGGGGTGTAGCAAGAAAAATACTATCTTTTGTATGGTCCATCCATGTATACAATGTCCATATGTGCTTACTAGGGTCTCCTGACAATGTATCTGTATCTTTTTTGAAAAAAAGATTTATTTAGGGGCGCCTGGGTGGCTCAGTGGGTTAAGCCGCTGCCTTCGGCTCAGGTCATAATCTCAGGGTCCTGGGATCGAGTCCCGCATCGGGCTCTCTGCTCAGCAGGGAGCCTGCTTCCCTCTCTCTCTCTCTGCCTGCCTCTCCATCTACTTGTGATTTCTCTCTGTCAAATAAATACATAAAAAAAAAATAGATTTATTTATTTGAGGGGGAGGGAGGTGAGGGAGGGGTAGAACATACAGAAAGAGAGAACCTCAAGCAGACTCCCTATAGAGTGTAGAGCCTGATGTGGGACTTGATCCTACAACCCTGAGATCATGACCTGAGCCCAAACCAAGAGTTGGATGCTTAACAGATTAGCCACTCAGGTGCTCTGACAATGTCTGTATCTTTCTGTGGGTCTTTGAAAACCGCTGGATTAGATTACATGTAGTCAGAGTCACAGGCTTCAACTGCTAGTATAAAATAAGCAGCACCAGTGGGCAAGAGGCCCAGTGTCCAGGAACAGAGGTCACCCCACCTAAGGAGCCTGAATCTGCTCATCTTCGGGAAGAAATACAAGTAAGAAGCATGCTTGACACTTCTTCCCCCACACACACACCCTCACAGGCAAAGGATCGGGGACAGCATGAGCAAATGGGCATTATTCTTCTAGGAAGACGAAGAATTACTATAAGGGACTGTTTGGATTATCTGACCACACTGTTTTAAAATACATGGGATCAGAAGTTACCATTCTTTTTCCTGCTCATCAGCAGGTGCACACCAGGGAAGAAGGTTTGCTGTAGGAAAAAAATGAATAAATTGCACTTTCTCTATACACTGGAATTGCAGGATGGCTGAAACTGCCGTCTTCCCAACATGTGAGCAGAGGAAGAAGGCGGCTATGGTCAGGGGATCACAGGGACTAGGACCGATGTAAACAAAGGCAGTGGAGCTGGAAAGGTCAGGGCAAGTCTGGAGACCAGGTCTAGGAACATTCCCTGAGCCCTAATGGGTAACGCCAGATCATAGAAGCTCTTGCCGGACAGAGGAAGACAGGCTGGGTAAGGTGAGCCACAGCAAGTCACCACAGGTTCTCAGGAGCTGAGGGACACAACACTACAATAACAACACAATACAAATCGCTAGGGTAAGTTGCAGCTACATGCCAGGCTCTGGGCCAAGCGCTTCTCAGGGATTCTATGATTAACCTTCACAATAATCCATTCAGGATTTCCATGTTACTGGGTCTTCTTTGCATATGACTGGGTCTTAGGTCAAGCTCTCAGTGGGAGAGGCCCTTCCAGAGTGTTTGGGGGGGGGGGGAGACAAGTCTTAAGGACTACAGAGGGAGGAAAGGGACCAGGACGGGGACAGAGCCCCTTCGAGGTGACCCGCAGTCTCCCTGGTGTTAGGCACTGGCCCTCAGGACAAGGAGATGAATAAAAGGTAGATTTCCAAGAAAGCAGCAAGCAGCTCTGGTGATAAATGAGCTACATGGATGGAAAACAAGGAGGTGTCCAAGTTTTCCAACCTGGGAAACAGGATAATGGTGGCAAGAGAGAAAAACAGCAAAAAACGAATGCCCTGGTTGAACATTTCTGCCTGAATGCTGAGACTCCGAACTGGCTTGCCTTCTCTTGTTCCCATTTGTTTGGACTAAAAACCACTCTCCCGGAGTCTTCATTCATTTTCAAGTTCAGAGGATTATTAAAAATGATTCTTCTCCTAAAACGTCTACATTTCTGACCCTGTGGAAAGATCTAGAGAGTACAGTGGTCGCAGGAGCTGCTGATGCTCTGGCCACTTCCCTTTTGGGCCTGACGTCCTAGTGCTCGCCAGCCCAACCTTCCACGGCTGCCACCTGCTCAAACAAGTGCCCATGAACTTTCTGTGGCTGGAGACTGTTCGGCCAGCCTGCAAGGAGCAGAGCTCTGGGCTTAGATGAGGAAGTCAAAGTGACTCCATTCCACTCGGTCTGTATCAACCCATGTGGGGTTTGTATGACTTGGGGGTAGCAGAGTCCCAAGAAGGAGATACCAGACAGCCCACTGATGGGACAAGTTAAGCCCCGTTTTTTATTCCAAAAATAAAGGAGATGTCATTGTATTTGCACCTCTGAGTCTGTTGGGCAGCCCTGTGAATTACAAAAGCGAACACTGAATAGGAAATCCATTTCTGCAGAGGTCACAATGGAAAGATGCAGTGTAATATAGGGGTAACTCAGGAAAGTCATATCCCTTTCTTTTACCAAGTAGGTGAATGCGCTCAGAGATAGATGAAGGAAAATTCAAAAGATGAAGAGGAATTGAGAAAGATAGTCTCTGACAAAGGAACTAAAAAGTTCCTTGCAGGGTGCCTGGGTGGCTCAGTGGGTTAAAGCCTTTGCCTTCGGCTCAGGTCATGATCCCAGTGTCCTGGGATCGAGCCCCACATGGGGCTCTCTGCTCAACAGGGAGCCTGCTTCCCCCTGTCTCTCTCTGCCTGCCTCTCTGCCTGCTTGTGATCTCTCTCTGTCAAATAAACAAATAAAATCTTTAAAAAAAAAAAAAAAAAAAAAAAGTTCCTTGCATCCCTACTGGTCAGATGTGGGAACACAGAATGTCAAGAAGCAAAACCCTACTTCTTGCCAAAGTTCCATCAAATATCCCCTACCCCTACCCTCCTCCCAAGAGGAGATTCCATTTTGAGCATGGAAGGGGAAGTCATCAACCCTGGAACAGAAACAGGTGAACAGTTCAGAGGTAGCCATGGGGTGGAAAAAACGCCTGGAATTTGGGAGTCACGAGAACTGGCTGGCTACCAAGGAGTATGTGGCCCTAGGAACACAGGGCTCAGTTTCTTCATCTGTAAAATGGGACATTAATGCATACTTATCGTTACTTAGTAGTAACAGTGGTAGTGGTGTATGAATACTAGGTTATTACAAGAATCAATTAAAATCATATAGGGGAGGCAACTTTTTAAAAAATTATTTATTTATTTGAGAAAGGGAGAGAAGAGAGCAGGTAGAGAGCCTGTGCATGAGTTGGGGAGGGGCAGAGGGAGAAGGAAAGGGGCAGGCTCCATCCCAGGACACTGAGATGAAGACCTGTGCAGAAGTCAGACACCCACCCCACTGAGCCACCCAGGCGCCCTGGAGAGGTACCTTTTAAAGGACACCTCCTTACTAGTGTGATTTTATTTTTTCTATTACCCAATACAGCCAAATTTACCCAAGAGCAAGTTATTTCTTTTTCAAGAGACCACTATAAATGCTAAATCGAGTCCCACAAAACAAAATGACTACCTTAATTTAGAGATCTGTATTAACTCGTCATTAAACAGCGACTGTTTTAAAGGCTCCGAAAATGTTCAGTTTGCCAAATCAGAAAATGTCAGGGTGTGAAGAGATACCTGAGATTATCTGAAATCTAACCTTCTATAATATACTAACATCCCCTCTTCAAGGAGAACTTGCTATGATCCAAATCCTAAGAAAGGTACCTAGCCCACACTCCGCATAACCTCTGATGTCCTACGTTAGCATTTCTGCCAGGTCCCAGTAACTGGACCGCATCCTTGATCTCAAAACCAGAAATCCCCAAGAACATAAAAGTTTAAATGCTCACTCAAGAGAAATCACTGGTCTATTTTCATGAATATGCCTTGGGACAGTTCCACTGGTTTTCTGCGTACACACTCATTCTTCTTTGAAATGCAGTGAGAGGAGGAATAAGATAGCTTTAAACAGCCTACGCATGAAAAGCTTTCTTCCACACAATTCAACAAATAAAAGTTACCCACAATCATTTTCTCTCCATCCACTACCACAACCAACTATTTTGTGCTTGTACTAGTTTCATCTTTGTAGTGGAAATATTTTCTTTAAAAAAAAAAAAAAAAAAAAGGGTTCCCTGGAGTGCCTGGCTGGTTCAGTGGGTAGAGCCTGGGACGCTTGCTCTCAGGGGTGTGAGTTCAAACCCTACCATGACTGTGGAGCCTACTTTAAAAAAAAAAAAGAAAAGAAAGAAAGAAACAAAGAAAGATAAAGAAAGAATTCTGGCCCAAGTTGCTGGGAAACCTGCAACTTCTCTAATCAGAACACCGATTATTCTAATTGCCATTTCCAACCCCATGCAGGTAACAGGACCCGCCTGGCGGCAGTAATGGGAACATAGAGAGGAGTCGTCTGTCCTTTCTACTTCTACAAACACCCACACTGCCCATCCCCCAGGAAACGATGCAGGGAGGATGGTTGTGGCCACAAGAAGCAGGATGCACTACTGTCTGCCTGAAGGGTGCCCTGATTTCTCCTCATGTCCATAACCATGTGCATGTGTATCAAGGGGTCATGAAAATCCAGAGTGGAACTGAAGGGGGCTTTCTCTGTCCACCACCCCTAGAAATCTTCATATGCATAGTTCCAGGATGTAAGCGAGGAGAACTGAGCCCAACCCCAACGTTGTCATCTCAGTCAATTGTACAAGAAAGGAGATAACGCAAATATATTTGATGATATTCAAATATCATCTGCGTGTTATCATTTCACTCAACACTCAAAACACGACTGATTCTGCCAAGCGGATGATATAGCTTGGCAAACCTTCATTTCATGAGCGACACTTAATATGAAATAATTTTCAGTGACAAATAGAATACCAGTGATATAACAGATCCCGGGGTGACAAAAGAATAAACCCACGTATTCTGGAATAATCATAGCCAAGGTCTCTCAAATACCTCTGTGCGATGTTGCCGGAACTGACAGGGAAAGGGGGTCCTGGTTTGTAAATAACCCTTAAAGACATCCTTTCCCTTCCCTTATCAGAGACTGGTCCAGGGCTTTGCCATATTTATGGCCAGCCGAATCATTTGCTAGACACAGGCTGGCTTATTGAAGTACCTTGTAGTACGTGCCTTTTTCCTACTCACTCTGAACACAAGCGCCTCTTAAATTGTCAAGGCAAAAGTTCTCCTCGCCAGCTAAGAGGTTCCACAGCTCTGCAAGCCATTCCCTTGTGCCTTCTTTGGAGAATATTTTGGACACTTTAAAAGCAGTGATTTTCAAACTGTTTCACAGAGGTAGTAGGGTTCTAGGGTGAGCCCCAGGCACAGCCCAGGGGAAGACATCAGGCTCTGGGCTCCTGGCTCTTGGATCCTCCCAAGTAGCTCTGTTCCTATTCAGCTCATGTATTAGGGTCTTGCATAAGATTCCATTCGGTGCTAAATATAAAACAAAAATGATGTCTTCAAAAATGTGTGAAAACCATTGCAACGAACCATTCCCTCCCTCCGACACTCTTACGCATCCTCCCAGGGCTGTTTCCGTCAAATGTAGGTTTCAGTACTTATTTTCCTTTAAAGCACCCTTGGTTTCTCTTCCAGAATCGGAAACATGCGCAAATTAAAACAACCGAATGCGTTTATTTTCAATATCCAAAAAGTAATCCAGAGTTTTGCACCAAAAAATCTCTTCAACGTTAAGATCTGTTTTTCTCACATGGATTGTACACTGGATTTAGCACACACACACACCCATTTCTGACTCTCCCCCCCTACACCAATCTTTTGCCATCAGCAGAGTAGGCATAGACCTGACATTCAGTCTTTTTGAATTTTCTTCTGATAAGCAAAGAAAAGAAGGAAGCTATCTCTCTCCCTTTACCTCTCCATGAAACTGGCATTTAGTTGGTATTCGGGATTATTAGAAATTTGGCATAGCTATCCAAAAATGCCAGCTTCAGTGAGTATGTGTGTATCTGACAACTGAAAACGAATTAGAATATTATTGAACGTCTTGTTCATTTGTATTGGTAAAATAAGTTGTACACAGTAGAATAATGACCAATTTTTCTAATCCCAGAGTCAAAAATAAATAAACAGAAATGCCAAAGATTTGGAGTAGCTTTAGAAATTCTGAGCAAACTATTTGATAGACAATGGAGAAGGCAGGCAGATTCTAGAAACCAACAAATCCCATTCATTTCCTTTGGTTTGTAAAAACAAGCAACTGACTTGCTTCCTGCCAATGACCATACTTATAGATAAGAAAGCTCCCCGCAGGAAATTCTTTGCTAAAAAAGAACCCTTGTTGTCATTAAACACAATCTTTTTCACCAAATCCCAATCAGTTAAATATCTGACAATGGGATCATGAAATGTATATGCTGAATCAACCCAACAGGTGATTGTTGTATTGCTGTATTTCTTCTAAAGCCCATACTCCTCTGACGTGGGGAAGGATATTTCATAAACATTAAAACACAGTCAGGATTCTTTCCACTTTCTCTCTTCCCCCATGCAATCAGTTCATAAAAACAAAGAAAATTTGCTCCTTTTTAAAAAGATCAAAGTGTTAATTAAGTAAGATTTAAAACTGACCAGTTTCAATTAAGATAAAGCAAGACAATGCTATGAATCATGACTGGAAGGAAGATATCACTAAATGAATATCAAGAATTTTAGAATGTAAAGACTACCACTGCCCAGATTAGAGAAACGTTAAGAAACACATTGGCCGTGATATTTACAAGCGTCCACGTTGACTGTCCAAGTAAAAAATCAAGGAGAAGGCCTCCTTGGTTATTTTTCACTCAGCAAAGTGAAAAGGAGGAGGGTCTCCAGGCTTTTCTCCCTTTTCCGCCCCTCCTCACTGAAACCATTACCAAGATATTGAAAATAGTCGCAACTCTGATTTTGAAAACTTAAAACTACACACACGCTCCTCATCCACAAACGGAGAGGAAACTTTTCTAAGTTAACCAGATCCTAAACCGCAGTTTTGAAACAGTTTAGCTCTGTTTAGTGGGAGTTTTCCTCTCCCCGCTGGGCTGTTGAGAACACCGTCCCCTGTACTTTGCAAAGCCCCAGACAGTCAGTGGATTTATCCCCACTCACGCAGCCTTAGTCCAGGGCTCCAAAATGCCAGTCTTTGAATTCAATTGCTACGGTTCAACTTCGAACCGTCTTGCAAACAGTCTCTTCATTACACCTTCCCCAAGTGACTCTTCATCTATGGGCAACACTCCAGTCTTTACTACCCTAAAAAGAGCTTTGTCCTAACCGTAGGACCTACAAATTAAGTTTGATTCCACAATTAAGGGCTCAAATAAGGGCTCAAAAACCTTCTTCGCCCTTCCTTATACAACTCAGAGGCAGCCAACTGCTAAGTAAGCACGTGTGCTCATCCTTGCTTTAACATTGTTTTACCCCTCACGTATTTTTAATAAAATACAGTTATGAAATCCAGGACACTGCATTTTTGGTTGTTGTTGTAAAATGACCTTGATTTGACAGGCACGGTCTCGGGTTTCAGCAGATGCTGTGGGAAAGCGTACAGAAGCCAACATGTTCTCCAGGCATCTGTGATGACATGCAGGTTTTTTTTTTTTTTTTAAGTGGTGGTTATGGTAGCGTATGTGTGCGTTGGGGGGGGGTTACTATTCTCGGTTTCCATGACAACCATGTCTCCACTCATCGGTTATTAGATACCATCCACTTCCTGTGTCTAAATTTTTAAGCCAATCAGAAAAGTGTTTATACATTTAACAACTTCTGAGATACTTCTTCTTTAACTGAAGTGCTTTAAGGCTCACATGAAGATGTCCACGGGTTTTATATATTTTTTGGTCTTACAGACACAGAATTCCACAATATTTATTAATTTCTGTTCTTAAGCGGTGAAGAATGGCCCTATTCTTGGATGCAAAATGCATTCTCCCCAAACAAATGCCACAACTTCCTATCACAGTGTGCAAGCTGATTGTGATTGTTGGCTCTTCAGTGCCTTTTTCTTTCACTGGTGCAGACTTAAATTCAGTGCGTGGAACATGTTAATGCACAGGGCACTTAAATGATCAAAGTAAAGATCCAGCAAGACACCCGTCTGCTGATGGTGCTGTTTAAATATTCAGGTCAAAAACCGCCTATGAAAAATTATTCTAACTTGAACAACTTTGCATTGTACAGCTCCCAAGGAGAAATCATGGAGAATGTATTGTAAAGTGATATGTCTATAAATGTAAGCTAGTAGCTGACGTCTGCAAAGAAATTTGTCACCAAAATGGCCTACTTTATGCAGATAGAAACAACAACGAAAAATTAAACATAAAGATTCTCGCGAGCAAACTGCACCCGAAACTAAAAGGCCGTCTTGCAGGAATCTGCGCACGAGAAGGCAAATCTGAAAATTACAGCAGGATTTTAAAAGAAGGTTTGGGGTGGCTGTTTTCCTAAGTCTCAATCTAGCTGACCAATCAGTGTGAGAGTTTAAGCGGTTTGTAGGCATCTGTGCAGTCTTCGGCTCTGCACTCAGAGCTGCTCTCCCCTCTCTAAGGCAGAGCTGGCGATCAATGAAAAACAGGGAACAAAAGGAATAGAACAGGACGTCTTCCTTAGCGAAGGAAAATGATTCCCTTTTTCCTCAATGAGCCAGGAGCATCCTACCTACACCAGCGCCACATGGGAGCTCCCAGCCGACCAGTCCACAGGACGCACATTTTTACATTTGCAGTGTGTCCCAACTGCTACCAAATGTGTCACCTTAAGCACATCATGTGACAGAGGGCTCCCCAAGCCCCACCGACTGAAACTAATAAATTAAGTCAATTAATAATCCACAATTAAAAGCTGCCCAGAAAGCCTGCCTTTCCCTTCCCCAAACGTCATCCCAGGAGTATAAACAAAGCATGAAAAATAGTCTCCTCAGCTTCCCAGCCAGTAATCATGGTTTTTCTCCTCAAAACAACGCTTCTCCAAAAAGAGAAATATTCTCGCTGCCCTCAAAGGAAACTCTCATCTCTAGATGTCATATTAGGATAACCGGCTACAGTGTTGGAAAAGAGGCTGAAAACTGCCCACAGATCTGACACTGCTTATAATTGATAGCAAAACAGTTGCGACAGCAATGCTGTAAACTCTGCCCGAGCCAAACTCCACATTTAACACGTTAGTTCCTTGAAAATAAAAGTAACGCCTGGGGAGCCCACAAAAGTAAAGCCCTGGGAAGTAATTAACAGAATTACATCCATTATTTGACAATTTTTGAAATTATTCATTTGTCTGCTATTTTAAAAGAAACATTTTTTAAACGGCTAATCACAAATTCCTAAGAAACTTTTTTTTTTTTTTAATGAACTTACTTTCGAGCCAAAACTAATGAAAATATTCAACTTGCTATCCCTGGATCTTTCCCATTCGGGCTGCAGGCTATAAATCAATCTGAAACCAGGTGGAAATACGGGGGCGGACACCTTAAAAAAATCAAAGGGTGCCCCAAAATGCAGCAGCCAGAACAGTGAGGGCTTCTCGTGACAATGCTGAGCCAGAGCAGAAGCTCAGGAGGCAGGAAATGAGCCCCATTTTCGTTACCTTCGATCGCCGGCCCCCCCACCGCTGCTTCTCGCGGCCGCATTGGGGGGCTGCGGCGGCGCTGGACTCGCCGGTGGCCCCGCCGCCGGGTCGCGCCGTCTCCCGGCCGAGCTGCAGCCGATCGCGGCCGGAACCCCGGCTCCAGCCCCGGCGCCCGCCCGGGGTCGGCGGCGCGGCTCCCACCCGGGCCCGGAGCCCCGCTGGGTCCTAGTGCGCGCCGCGCGCCCGCCCGCTCGCGGCCCGGTCTGCAGCCCGCACGTCCGGCAGGCAGCACCGGGAGCGCCGGCAGTCCCCGGCGAAACACAACAACCCGTCGGTCCCTTCCAAAACCGGACACCGTGTGCGCGGATGAACGGGCGCTCGGTGTCAAATCCTAGCATAAGATGTTAAAAGAAACACGCTGGCTACAAGTGAGGGGAGGCGGATGTTGGTGTCTATCTGCAGCCCCCGTGGAAAGCACAGGGCAGTGACTGGTTTCCGCACGTTTGCCTGGTGCACTTGGGATTCGTTACCTTCACAGATGGTTAAGAGACAGTGTGGGGATCCACAGAGACAGATTTCAAAAATATAAGGCAAAGGGGGAAAAAAAAAAAAAAAAGGATTGAAAATGGGTGTGTTTATAACAGTATTTTTCGCAGTCTTCCAATTTTTTGTGTTCTAACAGGTCCCTCTTGCATTTTGCTTTCTGTTACTTTATCGTATGCTATTTTAAATAACAAAGGCCCATATGGCTCAACACGTAGTCGTTTGATTTCCAAAAGACCTCAAAAATTGCATCAAAATATGCACTCCTCTATCTCCTAAGAAATCAATGTGAATGAATTAATGGTGGCATATGGTGTGCCTCATAGAGAAAACTTAATTACAAATTAAAACAAATGTGAAAATTTACAAATTCAGTAAACTGAAAGTAAATTATCGTCCTAGATGTATACACAAATCAGCTTATGAACAATTAGGAAAATCTAAGTTCTAGGTTTCTCTTTTAACTGCAGGAAGGGTGTTACATGAACCCCTACAACAGATTCCCCTCACTGTCCCCAAAAGGGCTTTCAGCCACCTCTCAGCACGTTCATTTACTGCAGCCCACCTGGAAGGCAACATTTAAACTTGCAAGTGCTCATTTAAGAGGACAATTCTATTAGCCCATAATTCAAAATAAAAGTGCTTTCGTTTGCAGGCCCTGTTTGAAAGGCTTCAGGACTGGGAGCTCGCTTTCAGTCTTTGATATCACCAAGTTTGAAGGTCACAATTCTGTAAAACTGCTAATAACAATGGTGCTGTGGTTTGACACCAAAAGGAAAATCAAATGTGTGTTTTCTGAGTTCTATTTCGGGAGCGGAAAAAGTCCCTTTGAAAATTACTCGTGCCCACCTCCTTCCCGATTATAGCTAAATAAAAGTAATGGAAGATTTTTAGTATTAATTAAACATCAAAGACACCTTTTCTGCTGCCTTACGTCCACACAAAAAAAACTAGTTGTAATACGTTACACTTGTCGATCTTCAAAGTACTTGCACGTACATCTCAGGTGATCTTTACCACACCTCTGTGATAAAATAGACATTTGAATCCCCAATTTTCAAATCAGAGAGTGGAAGTCCGGAAGGATAAAGCAACTTGTCCGAAAACACACAGCTGATATACGGAGGTGCTGGGGGATCTAAACCTCAGTCCCCAAGATTTCTAACAACCTCTGCTTTCTCAAGTGTGCCATCTGCCCTCCCAATGATTCCCCCATCAAGCAAGTGGAAAAGGAAGTGTTGGAAACCAAAATGCAAGGAGGTTTCTGCAGCCACCATTTCTTACCTGCATTAGAAGAGCAACTAACCAGGATGGGAACCAGAGGAAAGTTGAGCATACTGTAGTCTCTGCTAAATGAGAATACTGGCTGGTGAGATTTCTGTCCTGTGGTTGTCCAGGGTACTCTACCCAGGGCAGGCAGAAAACAGGAAAACTTTGGGGTTGAGGAATGCCCCTGTGCCCTAAGCACCTTTGTTTCTTATCAGAGACGAGATCTGCGGGGCACACGGAGACACGAGGCAAGCGGAACTTGGTTTTCTACGTGCAGTCTTGGCACTGATAGTCCTTTTTTTTTTTTTTTTTTTTTGGCACTGATAGTCCTTGAACCTCAGGTGTCTCAGAGACCAGGTGTCCTATTAGTGAGCTCTAGGGCGTCCTGGTCCAGACCTGGTGACAGCCGGGTGTGACTCCCCTGCCCTCCAGCACCCATGGGAAAGCAACAGTCAGTTCCGTTTGTGGCGGTCCACTGTCTCCTCCCCTCCGCTGCAAGGAAATGCAACTTCTCTGATGATGTGTCCCACCCACTTGAATACCAGCAGGTGAGGGCTGGGTGACATTTAGCTGAAAAGACAGAGACATTTTATTCTTAAAAATTATTCATTCCTTTCCTTGGGCAGCTCACAAGGAAGAGGCTGAGCATGGTGGCATCGTGGGAAGATACGATGACCTTCCTGAGCAACAACTCAGCAGGATGAATGTAAAACTTGCCTACTTACTTCCTTGATGAATGAATTGGATCCCTTTGTTGAAAACTGGTATAATTAGGCTGTAGTCACACAGTGCATGGCCTCCAAAGGCTGCACATGGGAGGCTCAGACTAATCTCACAGCAATAGGAGGTTATGAAAAGCTGGAAAGTCATGCTGGTGGGGAGCAAGTCCTCAAAGCTGGAGCATACCAGAAGAGGAGCTGGTCCAAAGAAACTGTCATGCATTCATTCATTCATTCATTCATTCAAGTGTGTATACCTCAAATACTGAAAACCTAAGATGATCAAGGTACTGTTCTAGGCTCTGGGTATACAAACCAAACAATATCCTCAAAGCCCTCCTCGTACGGAGCCCAAGCTCAGGCAAACAGGTGCACGACCGTGATGCTAGTGTCACGGGCACTATGGGTTCCAAGGCCAACTGTCCCCATCACCGGCCACTTTGTGTTTAAAGCCAATTCTCAGTGGCGCCCTCTGCTCCGTGCTGCTAGCAGAAGATCTGCAGGCTGAGTCCACAACGCCCTGGGCTGGCTAGTTAAGGCGAGGTTTGGTCAATGAAAAGAGTGGAGGGTGGGAGCAAAGAAGATGAAGAACCGGGGCACCTGGGTGGCTCAGTCAGTTAAGCATCTGATTCTTGGTTTCGGCTCAGGTCATGATCTCAGGGTCCGTGGAGAATCTGCTTCTCCCCCTCCCACTGCTGCTTCCCCTCCCCCTCTCGTGCTCACTCTCTCTCTCAAAAAAAATCTGAAGAAGAAGAAGAAGAAGAAAACAAAGAGTTTCTTCACCTCCTTCTTGCCTCTGATGACATCTGCCACAGGGGTGGCAACAGGCTGAGGTTTCTGCCAGGGGACCCCAACTCCTGGCCTGGGTGACTCTGTCACATTCTGTTAACACCCCAGTTTAGGAATGTTAATGGCTTTCAGCGGCAATGAGTCTTTGGGTAAATTAACCTTCCCCTGTCTCCCTCCTCTACCACCCGTGGGCAATCCGTGCATTAAAGTCCTTCTATCCACATCAGCGAATGCCAATGGAAAAGCATCTCACCAAATACCTGAGCAGCACTTCCTCAAGGCAATCAAAGTCAGCAAAACCAGGATATGCTGAGAAACTGAGAAATATCACAGCAAAGAGGAGCTTAAGGAGACATGACAATTAAACGTAGTGTGATAAGGAGCGCCTGGCTTGCTCAGTTGGCAGAGCATGTGACCCTTGATCTTGGGGTCATGAGTTCAAGCCCCCCGCACTGGGTATAGAGATGACTTGAAAAAAAAATCTTTTTTTTTCTTTTTTTAAGAGTTTATTCATTTATTTGACAGAGAGAGACTCAGCGAGAGAGGAACACAAGCAGGGGCAGAGGGAGAGGGAGACACAGGCTCCCCGCCAAGCAGGGAGCCCGATGTGGGGCCTGATCCCAGATTCATGACCTGAGCTGAAGGCAGACACCCAACGACTGAGCCACCCAAAGGCCCCTAGAAATATTTTTTTTTTTTTAAAGATTTTCTTTATCTGAGAGAGAATGAGAGAAAGATAAAGAGAGAGCACGGTGGGGAGGGGCAGAGGAAGAACGAGAAGCAGGGCTCCATCCCAGGACCCTGGAACCAAAAAACAAAATCTTCCAATGTTAGTATATGCGCTGCCGAAGCGAGCACCCAAAAAACAAAATCTTAAGTGTATTGTGGTTTGCTGGATGGTTCCTCGGGCCAAAAAAACTAAAGAAATCTGCATGAAGTATGAACTTTAGGTGGCAATAATTTATCAGTGTTGGTGCATTAATGTAACACATGTACCGCACATTAACATGTAAGGGGATGCTTGGGTGGCTCAGTCAGTTAAGCATCTACCTCTTGATTTTGGCTCAGGTCATGATCTCAAAATCGTAAGATCGAGCCCTGTGTCGGGCTCCACTCTGAGCATGGAGCCTGCTTGGGATTCCGTCTTTCCCTCATACCACACCCTACACCCCCACCCCCCACCTGCATGCATGCTCTCTCTCTCTCCCTCTCTCTAAAAAAATAAAATAATAATAAATAAAATAAAAATTTTAAAAACGCACTAACATGTAAGATGCTAATAACAAGGTAAACTGGGGATGAGGTATGTGGGAGCTCCCTATACTGTTCTCTCAATTTGCACATTTAAAACAGTTATAAAAAATAAGGTCTTCACACATCCTTCTGTGGTCAACACAGAAGTGGCTTTGTTCCCCCGCTACAGAAACCCCATTGCCTCCCTTCCCAAGAAGAGCCATACGTCTGGTCCAGCAGGTCTGGGGCTTGCTTACAGGGAGGTAAAGCACAGAGTTGAATAGTCCAAACATCAAGAAATACCCAACCCACCAAGGGATGAGAGGCTCTGGGAAGCCAGGAGAACACCTGAGTCTTAAGCGAGAATGTGGTCTGGGGTGAGGTTGATGAAAGGAAAGTGGGAGCTGTGAGCGAGAACCAGGACATCCGGCCAGGGTGTGGAGCGGGGCTGGGAAGGCAGGCTCTTCTTGAAAGAGACCGGCCATGAGGGGCAGGCCTTGGGGTGTCTGGGAGCACAGGGAGAAGAGGAACGGGGGAGGAGGGACATGGGAACAATAATTACAGCTGCGAAGAGTCACGGAGTCCTGTTAGGTACTTTTTTCCTCATTTCTAGCCTCTTAACCTTCTAAGCAGGGAATGGTTTTATTCTCATTTTAGAGACGGACAAACTTGCCCCAAGTTGCATGATACCTAGGGGGACAATTGCAGCTCAAATCCAAATCTGTGGGACACCAAGAAAGGGTCAAGAAATCACTGGGGTAGGTATCCTTGGTAGAAGCCATGAAACGGATCTTCCCAGACAAGAAGGGGTTAAGATGTACATGAGTAGGAGAAAAAGTACACAGAAGACTGTGTAGGCCTGGGCAAAGGTCAAGGTAGGTAGGTCAGAGGGCTGCCTGGGATATGTGTGGCTAAAACAAAGGTTTCTAAAGAGGAAGCTCCCGCAGATCCTACTGGAGATGTAGCGAGGGCCAGTGTCCTCCACTATGAACTTTATCATAATGTCCACATGACAAGTCGCTTTATTTCCCATAAGCCTTTGTTCAAATGTCCCCGTTTTGATGTGTCCTGGTCCTCCACGTCCTGTCTGCTTTTTCTTCTGCCCCTTACACTAACCACCTTCCAACACGTTCCTAATCCTCTTATTCCTATTACTCATTATCTGTCTCCCTCCATCACGGCCTCCACCCTCCACACACGAAGAAAAATTCCATGGGCCAGGATTCCTTGTTGTGTTCAGTGCTAATTTCCAATAACATGAAATGTGTCCAGTCAATAGTAGGTGCTCAATAATTTTTTTTAAATTAATGGATGAATGAAGTTAGTAAATAGGAAGGTATTTGTATAGGTCGGGATTCTCCAGACAAACAGAGCTAGTAGGATATAATATATAGAGAAAGAGATTTATTATAAGGCATAGGATCACAGGATTATGGAGGCTGCCAAGTCCTGAGATCTGTAGCCAGCACGTTGGAGACCCCAGAAGGCCAATGGTGAGGTTTCATCTTGAAAGCTGGGGGGCTCGAGAGCTAGGAAGAGCAGATGTTTCAGTTCCACTCCAAAGGCAGCAAATAACTCATGTCCCAGCTCAAGGCATTTGGGCAGGAGGAGTCTCTTCTTAATCAGCTCATTTGCCCTATTCAGGCCATCAACTGATTAGATGAGGCCACCCACATTAAGGAGCATAATCCCCTTTATTCAGTCTACTAACTCAAACGTTAATCTCATCCAAAACACCATCACAGACATAACTAGTATCTGACCAACTCTCTAGGCACCCCATGCCCCAATCCAATTGGCATAAAATGTGCCATCGCAGTATTAAAAGGGACTATGTTTTGTAGGGGACTATATTTTGTATGACTTGTAGGGAGAATGATTTAGAAGGGAACAAGGTGGCGACGAGAGACTTAGGAGGTCATTATTATGCTGGATCAGGCAAGAATCGATGCACACCTGAAGGACACCATCATTGGTGGCTTCAAATGACCCCTCAGTGATCCATGGGCAACACGGGATGCTACGTGTGATGAAGCCTTGAGCAGACACAACTCCAGGGGGAATCCATCACAAATGCAACACCCAGAAGAGAACAAACTTGATGTCCATCATGGATCCTGGCCATGGAGAAGTCCTCTGCTGCAGGCTGGGGACAACAACATTTTCAGGCCTCTCCCTGATCAGCTGGAAGAGACGGAGATAGGACGGCTACCTGGCTCTCCTTGGGGCGTTTTCCATTTCACTCGACGGTCCTGGTGTTGAGTGAGAGAAGGCAGTTTTGAGGGTGACCCTCCCTCTGTGACCATAGGATTGGCCCTAGAGTGGACCCCTGACCCCACGCCACCTCCTGGAGTCCTCTGGAATTCTCAAACGGAAGTCAGGGGCAGCAGGCTTCCTGTTCTGGTTGCCAAGCTGTACGGGACTGCCAGCAGCCATGACCTCGCTTTGTGGGCTCAAGAGATGGAGAACCACCCAACTATTAGCCTAAGCAGGACATAAAAACATGATGAAAGCCTAATATAAACTTTGAGTTATCCAAACAAATCTTTTTCTCCTCCATCACCGTAAACAGTTTAGAAGAGGCTGTATACATAGCCACCGTTGATATACACACAGATGCAGACTTCTTCGCCCTGCTGGAGCGAACCACGTAACGCTCTCTGATTTTGTAGATACAGGTGGTACCAAGTTATAGTGAAAGAAAGTTGTTTCACTTGCTTCTTTGTGTGCTTTACATTGTAATAAAATACCACCAGCCTTCACCCTATGATGTCATGAGGCTGAATGTTCTCTGTAAAACCAGTAGCCTCACCCTGTCGCTAACACACACTCGGGGGATGGTGAAGTAGCACATGACTTAGACTTCATTATTTTTGCCTATCCCTTCGTAAGGATTTATTGCCTCGCACAGGTGGCAATACTAAATCACTACTATGAAACCATGCTCATCGAAAGGAATGAACAAAGCTCACTTTACGTCATTCGTAGCTTCGATACTGCCCACATTCGCTCCTTCACTGAGCAAATCCAGGAATCTGCAGACGGTCCTGCGTTGGCAACAGTAGAGGATGGGGGGGCATCTCATTGTCTGTAGGACTGGTCACAGGACTGGCTGCACTTTGGGTCCTCCGACCCGTTTTCCCCAGCTTTGGCTCCGTCCTGTAGGAATTCTGAGCAGGACTGCCGTGGAGGCCTTGAGACAGAGCTTGGGGCAGAGCACTGCCAGAAACAGCCCCATCTGGCTCTATGCCAACCAGCTGGCTGCCGAGCTGAAGGCCTCGCCTCTCCCCAGACCCCCTTTGTCTCCCTGGGCCTCCCTCTTTCAGCTGTCTCACCTCAAGTAATGACCAACACTCTGCAGCTCCCCAGCTCTTTTTATTCCTGCATTTCAGATCACTTTACATGCGTTAATGGAGCCCTGAAACACAAGCAAAAGGCACGTGGGGATGTTTGCCCTGTGCTCCCCCACAGCGGCTCTGGGAAGCGCCATGCTGCTGCTGGGGAGAGTGTCTTGTGTGCCTGTGCAGGGTCAGGATGTTGAGGATTGGAAGGATTCCACACATCACAGGCAACGCCCCCTTCCCTTAGAGTCACATGTCCTCATTACAGGACAACCCCCTCCCCCCCTACCCTCCACCCCACATTGGGATCACCTGCTACAGCTGATTCAGATGACCTTTGAGAGGTGGGTCCTGAGCAAGACTGCAGATGGAAAGGTAGCAGTAGTATCACACCTGTGACAAATGCCCTTCAGTCGGTACTGTAGCGGTGATGGTCAAGGCCATGGACTTTGGAATCTGAGGCCTTAGTCCACATCCTGACTGTGACATTTCCCAGCTAAGCTATCTGGCAGACATTGCTTGGAATCCCAAATCCCACTGTCTTAGCTACAAAGTGGGTATGGTAGTATCGACCCTCTCGGTTTTCTGGGGAGGATGAAATCAGAGCAGGCATGCAAGATATTTGGGGCCAAAATTTAAAATACATTTACGTTTGGCACAAAAAATGGTAGAGTTTATAGTCTTTCTGAGCCCCTTCTGTATCTAACTCCAGTCCATCTGAATTAATGTAGTTGCATAGCTGGGTGGGACCCTCAAGTTCAAATAAGTACTAAAGTTTTGCGTTGACAAGAAATGGTAGGGAATTCCAAAGAAGTGTGTAGTTTAATTGACAGCTTGTATCAATGTCAATTTCTTAGTTTTGATACACAGGTCCTGGTTATTTGTGATATTAATATTACAGGAAGTTGGGTGAGTGGTATATGGGAACGCTTCTTTCTCTGCAACAAAGGCTCATCTCTCAGTAATAATAATCTTTTTAAAATACATCAAAATCAGTAATGCCTACACAGTAGGTCTAATGCTTCACTTATACTTCTGGCATATGACATGAAAATTCCTCCTTAGGGATGCCCCCCCCAAAAAAAAACCCACCAAGTTTTTTGTTACCAAAATAAGAGGCAATTTATGTTATCTCTAGCAGTTATCACCAGCAAGAAACTCATTGAGTTTCTAGTGTCTGCAAGGCACCATATTGTACGTTAAAATGGCAAACATTACTGTCAGGAAGAAAACGTTGCCTCTGTGGAAGTCATTTTAAGGTAGCTGTTTGGATGTAAGATATTTGATAACTTTACCATTTCAGTCCCCCGTGCTTTCCTTATTTCACAGAAAATGGATGGCTTGCCAGTCAATCAGCTCCATGCTTTCTCTTTCGGTGGACAGTGATGAGGAAGAACAATCTTGTCAAATAACACTACAGATTATATCGCTTGCCACCCTGAGTACACTTTGGAGATGTTCATCTTAAAATGCTGAGGATATCTTTTCTCTCTCTAACTTAACAGAGACCAGAGGGTTTAAACACTTTTATTCCCTTAGTTTTTATACCACGTAAACTGTAATGTACTCATGCAGGTCAGAAGGAGATTTTCATCAAGTGGATGGTGAGTTTTGTTAATGACTTTGATATAGATCCCATCAAAAAAAAAAAAAAAATGTGGATCTATGGGTGCCTGGGTGGCTCAGTTGGTTAAGCATCTGACTCTTGATTTCGCCTCCGGTCATGATCTCAGGTTAGTGAGATGAGCCGCACACTGGCTCCATACTGGGCATGGAGCCTACTTAAGATTCTCTCTCCCTCTGCCCCTTCCCACATCCTCAAAAAAATGTGAATATAATATGGCCACATTACCATGGGTTCAACAATGGAGCCATAGCTTTAAAAAGCAAAGACTGCCTGTACTGTCAAGTTGCTCAGCGCTGTAGGTGAACGGTAGCCTGCGAGGTGTAACTCACTCCTGAATGGATGTTGGCAGAGCATTCATAACCAAAATTTTGTTGGCACCTACGCCGTTCAGGGCACAAGTCTAGGCCCATGATGAAGGTGAAGACATAGTCCGTAGTCTCAAGTGCAAGAATGACATTTGTCTTTCTGGTTGCCCAGGATGAGACCCCCTTCCTGTGTCTGGGGAACCCCCAACATTGGGAGGCAGAGCCGCCTCCCCACCAGAAACTGGAAATGCCAGAAACCACCTCCATAGCCTTCCTTATGGTGGAGGGGAGGGTCGTAATCTAGGTGCCCCCTGTGGCTGGTGATAGGAAGAAGTGGGAGCTACCGAACAGTGGCCATGGCAGTGGCAGCAGCTTTAGCACAGACGGCAGCATCCTTGGGGTCTATGGCAGGGCCATCAACAGACCAGTCTACAGCATGACTTTGAGCCTTGATGCAAGCTGTATCACCTTAGAGCTGGTTTCCAACCCTCCTGAAGATGCCTGTGGGCCACCCACCATGCTGTACATGAGTGCATTTTCTGCTTAGATCATCCAGAGTCACTTCTATCTACTGACACCAGGGCCTTGTCCCATGGTCTCTCTCTTGGTTCCCAGTTGTACCAACCTAGGCATTGTTTTTCAAGCAGTAGCACTGGGATTGTGCTGATCCTCTACTCTCTCTCTCTCCTACCAGATTCCTCTTGCCCTAACACTTGGGTGTGGGGCCACCTGTGGCCATGAAATAAGCCAGTTGCTCCTATGGTGAATTTGACACCTTGGCTGTTGGTAATACATGATACCTTTCTGCGTGGGTAAAATAGGGTGGGTTTTATACACATGTTTCTAATAACACAGTCAGGGTAGAGTCTTTGACTCCAAAGAATGTAATACATTCAAGGTTGGGTCAAAATAAAAATAAAATAAAACAAAGCAAAACAAAACCTCCACAGTGACAGGAAACACATCATTTTTGCTGTTTTTTTTTTTTTAAAAAAAATAGAGAAGAAAGTGTTTCAATATTCAGTTCATCCTCTTTATTCAACCTTTTCTCTTTATCTTGTAGAAATCACAGCGCGGTAAATACTTGTAATTCATCCATTGACTCTTCTTGATGACAATGAACTTGACGAAAAGAAACTTCCAACGTGAGATGGATCATTTTGCTTCAAAGAGCTAAGAACTGATTCCTTAAAAAAGAAACTTCCAACGTGAGATGGATCATTTTGCTTCAAAGAGCTAAGAACTGATTCCTTAAAAGAGTGAGAAAATAACGAACTTCCATTGACAAGAACCAGGATGGCAAGTTTTTCAGAATATTCTCCAAACAAGTTAAATGTGGAAGTAATAATTTCTTACAAAACAAGAAGGCAAAGATATCATTAAGGCTTTCACTTATACTACCATCAACAGCCCTGGACAATTGCAGGAACAAATGGTCAGGGTCTTAAAGGAAAGCAGGGTGGATTAAAGAGAATTGGAATAGATGTCTCAATGAAAGGCATCACCCTCTATTGTGTTAAATTCCTTTGAGTTCAGTAGTCCCGAGACTGTTACTTGGCGAGGAAGTGATCATCTGTGGACACTACTGCAAAGAGTGGGGGCCATAGTTTCAATCACCTCCCCTCCCCGCTGCCTTCCTCAGTCTGGTTCCCATTGATGGCTTCCACCAATGCATTAACAAGTACCCTATGGCTTACTCTACCTACTTGAGCTGTGTGACGCTGTTACTGCCATTTCTGGAAACTCTTGCCTTTCTTGAACTCAACTTTCTCCTGGTTTTCCATCTAACTTTCCAGCCAGTCCTTCTTGGTTTCTCTTGCTGGCTCCTCCTCCTCTGTCCATCTCTTAACCCTGGTGTTTGTCATTGACCCTTTTCTCTTTTCCTTCCACCTGCTCTTTCTGGGAGATCACATCCATTGCCTTGCCTTCGAATGATCACGAATATTCAATAACCAGCACCCACCTTCCTCCTGAACTTCAAGTCTCTGTCTCCAGTAAGTTCCAAGACCCCTCCAGCTGGATGGATGGAAATTTTGCTATTACTGCAAATTCAAACTCATTATGTCCCAAAGTGAATTATTTGTCCTTCTTCTCTAAGCACCCTATTTTTTTAAGATTTTATTTATTTATTTGACAGAAAGAGAGACAGAAAGCAAGAGTGGGAACACAGGCAGGGGGAGTGGGAGAGGAAGAAACAGGTTTCCTGCTGAGCAGGGAGCCTGATGCAGATCGATCCCGGGACACCAGGGTCATGACCTGAGCCAAAGGCAGACGCTTAACTGACTGAGCCACCCAGGTAGCCCAAAGCACCCTCTTTCTATAGCTCTATAATTAGCATCCAGAAACCTCAAAACTATCCTTAACATGCTCTTTTTTCTGCTCCACTTTCATTCACCAAATTCTATAGGTTCTGTCTCTTAAGTTGTTCTTATACCTGGCCTTTCCTGACGGTCCCCACAGCCTCTGCCTTGGTTCAGCCCTTTTCATCTCTTCACCACTGCTTCTGTCCCTAACATCCTGAGCAAAGCTTCCCAGTTACCCTTGCATCAGATGAAATGTGCTCCTTGGGTAGCCAAAGGAGAAAAGCCCATCAGACTTGGGAGTCCAAACAGATGGGTGCCAGAAAAAGAATAAACCTTTCTTGGCAGAGGGGGGCAGGACTCTGGATGATTCTGATGCTTGAGTGGAAAATCTCCCCAAGTCCTGCCCCAACTGACCAAGCCAGTCCCTAACTCTTCCCAGGGTTCGGCACAGCTGCCTGTGTCCACTCACTTCCTCCTCCTGGGAAAGCTGCCCATGGCCAAATAATTGGTTGTCCTAAAATCCGTTCTGATTCCATCACTTTCTGGCCTCCCATCTTTAGTGACTCCCCACCAATCACAGAATACACAGCATATAGTTTATAGCCCTCTCTGAGCCCTTGAGAACCCTGCTCACTTGCCTAAATTATCCTTTCTCTCCAATACACTTGACTATTGACCTTGATTTTCCCATCACTAAAATTTTGCCTCTGTCCCTTCTCCTCCCAGAACCCAGTCTTAGACCTCCTCAAACCTGTTTAGATCACACACAGTTACTCATTTGTTCAGTTAACATTTATTGAGAGCCGTCTGTGGGCTGACTCGATTCCAGAGAAGAAGACAAATCTCTCCCCTTGGGGAGCTCCTAATCCACTGGAAAGATGGGCAGACAAGGAAAAGGAAGTCCTTCCAGGACGCCCCTATGTCACTGTCACATTGGCGTTTGGTCACCTGAAGGAGGAAACATCTTCTGTCTTCGGAGCTCTGAGGCACGGGTTCTTAGCTTTGTGGTGCAAGGATTCACCTGGTGTGCTTTTCAGTAACACAAGTTCCAAAGTCTCCCTTCCAGAGCTTCTGTTTCAATAGGACTGGGGTTGGGTTTGGAAATGAGCGTATTTAATAAACTCTCAATGATTCTAATACAGATGACAGCACGGGTCATACTAGGGATAACATTACAAATGTGTTTATTGTTTTTGCAATTCACAAAAGCTACCAGATACTGTCCTGCGATCCATATGCTTACATGCATGGCTTCTGTTGTTCGCTAAGTGATTGCTCTTTAAAAGCAGGGTCCTGGGGCACCTGGGTGGCTTAGTCGATCAAAGGTCTGCCTTGGGCTCAGGTCATGACCTCACGGTCTTGGCATCAAGCCCTGTGTCAGGGACCCTGCCCAGCAGGGAGTCTGCTTGTCCCTCTGTCCTTCCCCCTCCACCCCTGACTCGGCTCTCTCTCCATCTTTCAAATAAATAAATAAAATCCTTAAGAAAAAAAACAGGGTCCTTTCCTTACATCTTTATATTCCTCCATAGTCCAAGATCAGAGCATGAGTAACTGCCTATCTTTGCACTTTCATAAATCCTTAACAATTTTAGTAAAGTCCTTTATTTGTGTTTGAATTTTCATAATAACTATATATTGTTTTCATAAACTAAGAAAAAAATTTTTAAGAAGATTGATCTGAGGATGCATTGCTGCTGAGAGGCTCAGGGTTATTAGTGATGAGGCAGGGTGGGGATGGGGGTTGCAGCCATATCCCTGAGGTTCAAGCCGCTCACTGAAGGCAGGGCGCCTGCTGCATACACCACTCGGGGCCAGCCAATGCTGCACAAGCATGGTGTGAAGTAAATGTTTCCAGAAGATGCTGTTGGGTCTTGGAGGAGGCTGTTCTTCAGAGCTGAATCCGATCTCCTCTAGCACAAATAACACACCGTTCTTTCAAACAGGTTTTTCAGTGGCCTCTCATGGGATCATGGAGGGAGAGCCAAGAAGTCCATGATTCCCTGGGCTGGCTGGAGAAGTCTGCCTTCCTTTGCTTGCAGCCCCCCTCAGGGCACCATGCTGGACCATTCCTACAGGACCACAGAACACCCTGGGATGCTGTGCCGAGACTGTCCCAAACACTGGATCTGACTGAGTCCTCTCTAGGGTCTGAATGGGTCCTTTTCTAGATGTGAACATGACTTGCCCCAATGAAGCCACATGCGCTGGGCCACTGGTTGTGGTCATGTTATCTCCACAGTGTTTCTTGGGATGTGGTCCCTGGACCACCCACATCACTCATCTCACATTGTGCGTCTGAGCCCCACGTGGGCCTGGGAACTACCAGAAGAGAGACAAAAGAGGAAGATGAAGCTGGGATTAATATCCTCTTCATTGTTTTTTCCTTCATTCTCTTCCTGTTCTCCAGAGAAGCTTAGTTACTACTCTCCGACAGCCCCCGCTTCCCCAGCTTCCAGCTCTCCTCCCCTTACAGCTGAAAACATTAATCCTACCTGTGCAGCCTTAGCCCTACACCTATTTAGAGTCTAGAAAATTCTAGAGACTAGAACAATTCCAGATCTTGGGCAGGGGAGTTTTAAGGATATGTTCTTGAGCAAGACCTATTTTGTACCTCAGAACCCAGCTGGATGCAGCCTCGTGGCTATAACAGGATGGATAGACTGGGAGGCATCAGGACCCAGAGCAAGACTCAACATTGCACCCAGAAGTGAACCAGGCTGGCACCAAGTCATTCACAGGAGCTGTGATGATATCCACTGCAGCTGGCACCCAACTCCGCTGTGGTCGCCATCACAGGGCACGCTCACATACTCAGGTACGGAATTGGCAAAGCAACAGGGACCCAGAGATTAGACCAATAGTCCGATTTAAGGTACTTCATTGGTGAATAAAGAGTCCCTAGCATCCAGGCTGAGATTGACGGGCTTTCTTTAGACAGCCTATGCTACTAGATAATTTAGCAGGACAGGAAAGCAACACAAGAATCCAGTTATCAATTTCAGGGAGGGGGGTGCTGGTCAAGGCACATACCATGGCTTTGAAGCAAAGCTAGTTTTGATATTTGAACAAAATTCAGAGGAATAGAGACATATGCAAAGGGCTGAGGTTTGGAGATTGGCTTCAGAGATCATCCTGGTCTACGATCCTTTTTAAAGGATTCAGAGCAGGGAAGGAATGCCCCATTAGAGGGCTAAGGTAGAACACAGAGAGGGAAAACCAAGAAGCTTTGAATACTTGGCTGTGTTCAAAGACCAGCCACTGTCTCAAACATGTAAGCTTTCCCTTGCTGTGAAAATGGCACCCTCCTTATCCTCACGTGCCCCGGTTCATGCTATCTGATAAGTGGGATTGACCACTATGTGTGTCTCTTCAGAATATCTGCCAAGTAAAAGGGGAACTTGGATTAGAGACAAAGTGAGTAATGCAAACAAGAGCCCTAAACTCATTCCCTTGGGCAGTGTTTCCTTTTCATAGGAATTTGGCAGAAGTGAGTACCTGTAGAGGTACTCACCTCTCAATGTAGTCCATCCCACTATGTAAGCTAGGGCTCCATATAGACTGTATCTTAATTTCTAGAATGGACTTCCAAGGGCAGATCCACAGGTGTGGGCTAGGAAAATTTTTAAATGGAAAGTTCATCCTTTCTCGGTAGTCATGAGCATGAAACACCATGATGTGCTTACATTTGTTATTAGCAGGAGACTGTGTAGGCTAGGTCATGTGGTGGAATTTGATTTTGGTGATGTCAAAATAGAAAGGCTAGTTTATTTGGGTGGATGTGTTTTCACATTGCTCTAAAAATTATTCCTAGGTCATCGTACTAGGGTGTATGTCACCACAAAGTCTCAGCCTCAACTCTCCTCAGTGACTTATTCTTACAGCTCATGGATTTAGGAAATTGTGCCTCCTTACCTCCCCACTTCCCAATTCAGCTCACCCTGCTTTATATAATCTACTTATTCCACCATCCTTCTCATTCTCAGTGCCAATAGAGGGTTTCTGGTCATTTCTTCTCCTTACTGCATCTTTGAAATTATGTCAATGTGATTTTTACTTTCTATTTCCTTTAAGATGTTTGTTTGCACTAAAGAACTCATACAGAGATTTTTCCCCCCTCCCAGGGGAGTAGCATTTTAGTAAGAGTAGAATAGTAAAACTGGATTGTGCAAGTCTATCAAAAATGTAGTGATGCATGTCTTACTTCTCATAATTCCCCCAGAATGATTAGGATTGAACTTCGTTGTTGTTGTTTTTGTTGTTCCAGAGTGAAAACAGGCACTTTTTCTGTGCCAGGCCACAAGGATGACGCCTCACAAAATATAAATTCTAATTTTCTAGGTAAAAAAGGAAGATGCAGAGAAAAGTGAGATGGGGCATCAATAAACTGGCCACCGGGATGACTTTGAATGTTTCTTAACCTTTTGTGGATCTCACACTTCCTTGAGAATTTGAGACAATCACATACATCTATAAAGACATATAAAATATGGCAACCATTTCAGGGGAATTATGGGCTCCTTCGGGTTCAATCTTAATCCAGAAGTTAGGAGGGGGTATAGCTCAGGGGTAGAGCATTTGACTGCAGAAGTTAGGATAAAGAGATGATGCTTAGATTCTAATTAAGCTGCAAATATATAATGACACTCAGCATTGTGCTAAGTACAAGAGAACGCAGAAGAATGTCCAGACCTCATCCTTGAGGGCTTTGAGGAAGACCACACAAATTCCTTGGCGTATCTTTCAACAAGATAGAATAAAAAGTGGTGCTAACTCATGTGGAACAGTTGGGGAATGCTATCGGCCTTCAGGAGAAGAAACCTAAACCTTCATGGTTTAGTCAAAGAAGAGCTCAGAGAGAATGAAGTATTTCAGTTGCACTTGGAAGGATCTGCAGGGTTGGGATTAACAAAAGGGAAATGTGATGACTTTCCATAAAGACAAGGTGGTCCAGGAGAGGGAATATGAACTTTGACATCTGACACATCTGGGTTTGAATTACCACTCTGCTATTTACAGGCTCTGTAACCATGCTAAATTTACTTAATGTCTCCTCATTTAAGTTTCTTCATCTGTAAAATGTGTATTTTTGTAGAATGGATAGGAGTAATAAGGAAGACTTTCTTTTTTTTTTAAGTATGTGGGGCCGTGCCAAGAAGGCAAAAACTGTATCTCTATCCCATATCCCAAGAGGATAACCCTGGACTGACACATACAAGGTGCTTAGATGAATATCTGCAAGAATGGTTGAATTGATGAGTGAATGAGTGAGTGAATCAATGAATGAAAACTATGTTGATTAGTAAGTAACAATGATGAATCCAATATGTGATGATATGTAATTTATTTTTTCAAACCTATTGTTACAAATAAAGCTATAGCTATAACTAAAATGAATTCACATTGTGTTCTAGATTATTCAAGGCAAACCTCCCAGTTTCTGGGTTGTCTAGGTCCTTTACAGCTTCATCTAACTTCACAACTCTGACTGATTTTAATATTTTTTTCCTTTGTTTTTGTTTTTCAGTTTTCAGCAGTTTAAAATGATGCTCCAAGGTGTGATTTCTTTGTATTTATCCTACTTGGCATTCACTAAACTTCTTGAATCTGTAAATTGATGTTATTTACCAGTTTTGGAAAATACCCAGCTAGTACATTTCAAATATAGCTTCTGTCCTGTACTTTCTCTCTCTCCTCTCCAAGTCTCTGATTACCTACATGTTAGAACTTTTCACCATGTCTCATATCTCTTTTATCTTCTCTTCTGTTTTCTTTCCATTCTTTTTTCTGTGCTTCAGTTAAATGTTTTCTATTAATTTGTCTTTCTTGTGTTCTTCTGTGTCTAATCTACTATTAAACCCATTCAGGGGCGCCTGGGTGGCTCAGTGGGTTAAGCCGCTGCCTTCGGCTCAGGTCATGATCTCAGAGTCCTGGGATCGAGTCCCGCATCGGGCTCTCTGCTCAGTGGGGAGCCTGCTTCCCCCTCTCTCTCTGCCTGCCTCTCTGCCTACTTGTGATTTCTCTCTGTCAAATAAATAAATAAATAAATCTTTAAAAAAAATAAAAAAATAAAATAAATAAACCCATTCAATAGGTTCTTAATATTAGACAGCAGGTTTTTCAATTCTAGAATTCTAGAATTCTCATGTTATTCCTTTTAAATAGATTCTAAGTCATCTTTTCTATTTTATTGAACGTAGTAATCACAGTTATTTTAACTAACTTTGTCTGCTCTTTCCAGTGTCTGGATTACCTATGGGCCTGTTTTTATTGACTATTTTTCCTCTTGATTTTCAATCATATGGTGCTTCATATGGAGCTTATAACAACTGTATTACCTTATGCAACCACCTCTATTAGATAAATCCTTAAGAGATCTCAAGATATTTTAATGTGTCCATAATGCAGAAACTTCCTTCCAAAATCACTATTCACTTGTAAGCAAATATTTAAGGGTACAAACAATATTATCTGGTTAACACTATATGGGTTTCTTAAGCTTCTGAGAGATTTCCTTTATTCAACATTAATTCAACAAGTATTTGAGATCCTATCAGATGCCAGTACCATTCTGGTGCTAGGGATATTTTGGTGGTCAAGATAATTTATCTGTCCTTATGGAACTTACATTTTATGGAAAAAGAGAGCAAAGAAGAAATAAACAAATAGCAAGAAAGCTATCAGATAGTCATAAATGTTCTGCTGATAATCAGAAGGGCACGATAAATAGTAACTTGGGTGGCTACTTTATGTTGGATGGTTAGGGAAGGATTCTTTTGGAGTCAGCGACTCTCAAAGTGATAATTGAACAACAAGAAGGAACCAGCTATGAGATAATGGGAAAAGAACTTGAGGTGGATGAGAGAATTATCACAAGGACCCTAAGAGAGAAGCGGGGTTGGAATGTGTGATGGTTAATTTTCTGGGTCAACTTGACTGGGTCACAGTACATTTGGTTGCCCAGATATTTGGTTAAGCATTATTTCCAGGTATATCTGTGAGGTAAGGTTAACATTTGACCTGGTAAACTCACTAAAGGAAATTGCCCTCCCCAATTTGGGTGGACATTTAATCAGTCTACTGAGGGCTTGAAGAGAACAACAGGGCAGAGAAAGGGAGATCTGCTCTCTCTGCTTGACTACTTCAAGTTCACCACAAGGTGAACCACTGGTCTTCACTTGCTCTCAGACTGAGATTAGACTATCAGCATTCTTGGTTCTTAGGTTTTTGGATTTAGGATAGAACCCACCACTGGCCCTCCTGGGTCTCCACTCCTGGGACTTCTCCGCCTCTGTAATCCCATGAGCCAATTCCTTATAACCAATCTCTTTATAAATATAAATGCAAATGTAAATATAAACACAAATATCAATGCACTGCTGGTCTTCTCTGGAGAACCCTGACTCAGCAAGGCATGGGAAAGGAAAGGAAAGGTCAGAGTTACTGGAGGGAACTGGGGGAAGTTGAAAGGGAAAGATGCAGCAGTAGATAGAGACGGGAGCCATATCATTTGGAGATCTGTAAGTCAAAGTAAGGAGTTCCAGTTTATCCTAGCTGTGATAAGAAGCCACAGAACAGTGTTAAGCAGGAGAGGAACAATGTCTGATTTATATTTTTAAAAGCTCACTTTACCTTTTGTGCAGAAAGTAGTCTACAGAGAGGAAGACCAAAAAACTGGGCTGTGTTTGCAATGGTCTATGAGAGGGATGTGAGGGCTTGGTTGAGGCTAAGGGGAGTGGAGAGGAACATGAATGGAAAGACTCAGGATAGCTGTTGAAGGCAGAGTCAGTGGGCTTTGCCAATAGCTGGACGTTGGTGGAGAGGGAGAGAGAACTAAAGATAACTCCTAGATTTCCATCCTAAGCAACCTGTGGTTGGTAAAGCCATCCCCCAGATTTGGGGAAACGAAGGGAAAGCTCATCTGGAGATCAGTGGGGTGGATTGGGAATTCCTCTATGGCCATGTTAAATTAGAGATGCCTACTCATCATACAAATGGAGATAGCAAATAACTACATTGGTACATGCATCTGGCATTCCAGAGACAAATTAGGCTACAGATAAGAGGTTGGGAAATCATTCACATCTAGATGCCATTTGAGGTCTTGGGACTGGATAAGTCTCCTATCCTGCTTGGACAATTCAAATATAAAGAGACATTAGAGACATGACATCTCAGACTGGAAGACACATTAAAGATCCTCTAGCCCAACTCTATTACTTTATAAACATGAACAATGAGGCCCAGTGAGGTTAAGAGCTTTCTTCATGGCCATATAGTCGATTGGAATCTAGAATTTCCATACCTGGTTGAGTGCATTTCTATTTACCTTGTGCTCCTAAAATAGTACAATTTAATTCCAAAGTCACGGCAAATATTCGTTGAAAAAGATAATTACGCCCTGCAGTATTGGATTTTAAATAATCAAAAAAAAAGTTAAAGAAGAAAAGAAACCACAAATCTATTGCTTTAAAATATTTCCCTATCAATTGGAATTCAAGTAAAGAAGCAGCTTGGTTGGCAGACTGGTTGGCTCAGTGAAAAATTAATTAGCAGAAACATTTTTATCTAGAATTTATTGTAGTTGATGCAACCTTCTTTTTAAGGAGAAGACTTTAAATTAAAAGACCAATCGTTTCTTCATCATAGAGAAGGAAAAAAAGCTTGTAATGTAAAATCCCATTTACTGAGTTGTTAAGCTAGGTAGTAAAATTCCCTGGACCGCTAGGTTTTACACACACACATGCATGCACACACACATTTGCAATTTTATTAGATAAACAGCGAGTGTGTGTCCCACTGCTAAAGCGAAGTGGTACAGAAGGAAGCTGTGAAATTCAAAGGAACAACCTTGGACATTTTGTGTTGGCACACTTAGAGCAAAGTAAAAGAGGCAAAAGTTGAAAGTGATGTTAACTGCTATCAAATCGAGCAGAAAAGAGCTAACCTAGGCACTGCAGATAAAACAATGTGGCAACAACTGATCAATAATTCCTTTTATGAAAGTACCTCTGACTTGTTTATGAAACTCTCGACAGCCATAGAAGATATTCCAAATAGCGTGTTCCAGATGTTGTGCTGCCTGAGAGCCTTTTCTAAGAAAAAAACAACAGCTGTGCCTTTCCCCCTATGTCTGTGTCCAGTAAATTCTCTGTTACCAATACAATAGACAACCATAAGCATCACTTAACCTTTTTGAACTTCAATTTCCTGATCAGTAAAATGAAGCAGGTGATCACTTGAGAATCCCCAGGGTCTCTGAGACCATAACTCCAAGACTTGCCAAGGCCAAAATCAATAAAGAGAAGAAAATAAAGCCTAAGATAATGTGAGACTAACTTTTTTGTTTCCTTCTTCTACGCTTGGGCAAAGCTGTGACAAGCCCCTTGAAATGTCATATAACTTTGACCCTTTTCTTTATACCTCAAATTAAAGTAACTTTTCTTTGGTATGTTATTGAGTCCTTAAAGTAGTAAACACTGTTTTATGTAACTACAACATACAAATCCATCTTTCAAAACTGATCTCAGATAAACTCTTCAATGCAAATATAAATATAAATAATGAGTATTTTTTCAAGGTGTTATTAAAGTGTTATTAAGATATGGTAGAAGACCTGCTCTTATTGTTAAGCAAAATACCACTTGTCAAAGCCAGGGGTTGTACCCTTTTAGTAAGAAGGACCTTCTCTCTTGTTGACCAAAAACCAATCTGTGTAGTCTTTGCAGGGACTGATGTCATGCTAATGCCTGACAGTAGAGTAAGACAGAAGTCTTCTGTGTGTTGATTGCCAACTCAAGACCAAGGCCTCTCATCCCATATCTTCCTTAGTTCAGCTAATTCTCTGTATTTGGGAGGAAATTAAACTCAACACGAATTTGAGAAGTGCCTATGTGGCTCAGTTGGTGGAGCATCCAGCTCTTCATTTAGGCTCTCATGGTCTCAAGGTCATGGGATCAAGCCCTGCATGGGGCTCCATGCTCATTGGGGAGGCTGTTTCTCTCCCTCCCTCTTCCTCTGTCCCTCCCCTCCACTCATGCATATGAGCTATCACACACATGTATACACACTCTCTCTCTGTCTCTCTAAAATAAATAAATAAAATCTTCTTTAAAAAAGATTTTATTTAGGGGCGCCTGGGTGGCTCAGTGGGTTAAGCCGCTGCCTTCGGCTCAGGTCATGATCTCAGGGTCCTGGGATCGAGTCCCGCGTCGGGCTCTCTGCTCAGCAGGGAGTCTGCTTCCCTCTCTCTCTCTCTCTCTCTGCCTGCCTCTTCATCTACTTGTGATTTCTCTCTGTCAAATAAATAAATAAAAAATCTTAAAAAAAAAAAAAGATTTTATTTATTTATTTTGACAGACAGAGATCACAAGTAGGCAGAGAGGCAGGTGGGGGCCGGTGGGGTAGGGGAGCAGGCTCCCTGCTGAGCAGAGATCCCGATGTGGGGCTCTCTATCCCAGGACCAGATCATAACCTGAGCCGAAGACAGAGCCCCCACTGAGCCCCTCAAGCACCCTAAATAAATAAATCTTGACAAAACAGAAAACAAAACATTAATCCCAATTCCCTGTCACCAATGAATGCTGACCCAATTTAATGTCAACTCAAATCGGATGCATGTCAAGTGTTAGAGTGGGGAGCTTCCATATGTCCCAGGATTTGGGTGGTGGTTGAACAGGAAACATTCATGATACTATTTTTTGAACAACCACAATTACGTCATTATTTTATCCCCAACAGCTAATGCTGTGCCTGGTATGTAGTAAGCACACACATTTGTGGACGGCTGAGAGAGTCAGTCGTGAATGAATGAATGAATGAATGAGTAGAAATCCTTAGAGTATGGTGAGGAACTTTCTGTGATCTGAAGCGGAGAGCTGGACTGCATTTACAGTTCACTCGAAAATCCCCCAAACCGGCTCCACGTCATACGTCATCTGGGACATGCAGGTAAGGACAGCAGTGGACAACCACCACATGCCTCATAGAATGGACAGAATCTGGAACACCGACACCACCACATGCCGGTGAGCTTGTGCAAGACCAGGAATGCTCTCTCATTCACCGCTACAGGGAATGCAAAATGGTACAGTCACCTTGGAAGACAGTTTGGCAGTTTCTCACAAAACTTAATATGTTCTTACCATAGGATCCAACAACCGTGCTCCTCAATATTTATCCAAAGGGGCTGAGAACTTATATGTACACAGCACCCTGCACACGCACGTTTATAGCCACTGTTTGTAACTGCCAAATCTCGGGAGTAACCCAGATATCCTCCAGTAGGTGACTGGATACAGAAACTGTGGTGCATTCAGACAACAGACGATACTCAGCACGAAAGAGAAACAATATCAAGCCAGGAAAAGACATGGAGGAGGCTTAAGTGCAAATGCTGAAGTGAAAGAAGCCAGTCTGAAAAGGCTACCGACTATGAGACATTCTGGAAAAGGCAAAACGGTGGAGACAGTCAAAAGATCAGTGGTTGCCAGGGGTGGAGGGTCAGAGGAGGGATGAATAGGCAGAGCACAGAGGAATTTTTAGGGCAGCGAAGCTTCTCTGTATGATACCATAGTGATGGGCACATGTCATTATACATTTGTCCAAATCCATAGAATGAACGCTAATGTAAAATACGGATCTTGGGTGATAATGATGTGTCTGTCAGTAGACGTTTATCAACTGTAACAAATGGCCCGTTCTACAAGGGGATGTTGACCGTGGGGGAGGCTTCGTATGAGTGGGGGCAGGGAGTACGTGGGAGATCTCTGCACCTTTTCCTCAATTTTTTTAAAAAAAGATTTTATTTATTTATTTGCCAGAGAGAAACAGAGAGCGAGCACAAGCGGGGGGAGCAGCAGGCAGAGGGAGAAGCAGCCTCCTTGCTGGGTAAGGAGCCCGATGGCCAGACTCGATTCCAAGACCCTGGGATCATGACCTGAGCTGAAAGCAGATACTTAACCAACGGAGCCACCCAGGAGCCCCTCTTTTCCTCGGTTTCGCTATAAACCTTAAACTGCTCTAAAAAAGTCTATTTTAGAAATTTTAAAAAGAATTTTAAATAATACCCAGAAAAGGGGAAGGAGGTGATATGCTTCCTATATTCCTTTTTCCCCAAATTAAATGCAGAGACCAATGCAGGCACCCAGTGTCCCCACTTAAGGTCTATATCTGAGTCTATAGACCTTAATTAAACTGCGGGAAGCAAAAATATCTGTTTTACTCCAAAGCCAGTCCTAGTCTCATTTTACTGTATTACTTCCATTATCTAGGAGTCTCCCAAAATATGTTATACATTCACTTCTTCTAAAATGGAAAATATTGAACATGAAATAAACTCGGTAATTCAGAGACATAGTTAGGAACACGATTTCCAGGGTAATGGAGATTACTGCTATATGTAGGACTATCTGACCGAATTTCAAATGGCCTCTATTTGCTACAATTTTTGCATCCTTGAGCTTGGTACTTTTTCTGTCTTTTGTCACCCGCCATCATGTCGATTTCCAGAGGCCTCTCAATCTCCTTCAAATTAGTTGGTTCTGCTTTCTGTGGGCTAAGAAACTTGGTAACCATGTTTATTAAGATTATGTCTGGGGCACCTGGGTGGCTCAGTGGGTTAAAGCCACTGCCTTCGGCTCAGGTCAGGGTCCCAGGATCCTGGGATCGAGCCCCGCATGGGGCTCTCTGCTCAGCAGGGAGCCTGCTTCCTCCTCTCTCTCTGCCTGCCTCTCTGTCTACTTGTGATCTCTGTCTGTCAAATAAATAAATAAAATCTAAAAAAAAAAAGAAAAGAAAAGAAAAAAAAGATTATGTCTAAAATGGAAAAAGCCAGTTGCTGAATGACAGAGAAGGAAGTTGCAAATAAAATGCATGAGCTTAGAGACTGAGATCTACAGTGTTCATTTTAACTTCTCAGAGGCCTTTTTCTTTGAGCCGTGTTCTCTATGACTGACATGATTGAAAAAATGACCTCTGGGCAGGTGAGTTATTGCTGCAAAAAAGGCACTGCTCCTTTAAAATGGATAAGAATAGCAGCTAATACTAAATCCTATTTTCTTCTTAGAATGGATTCTTTGTTTAAAAATAAGTGAAGGAAAAAAATCCAACCATAAATAAAGGTGGAACAATATACTATAGGAAAGAAGACCTACTAATGTGAGTCACATTATGTGAACAGCTAAGTTGATAGGAAAATAAATGTTGTTTTGCTCATAACACTGAGAAGTCAATAAGCAGTAAATGAACTTCAGCAGGAGGGCCAATATTCATTGAGACGTCCTTTGTAATTAAAAAACAACACCCAAACGAAACAAAGCACTAATGGTAAGCACTGACGCCTAGAAGGGTTACTTAGGCTGGGGAACAAATTGGTGTACTAACAGATCTGTAAAACTTATTTCCGAGACATCAATAGCTCATTAATGGAGAAGATGAAGAAGAGGTTCCTTTATTCAGGGGAGGTTCCATTATTTTAGAATTCTGTCATTTAAAGTACAGTAAAGGAATTCAGAAAACAGAAACCTACGGTAAAATATGCAGAACACCAAAATGGGAAGAAAACGCCTAAAAGCTCAGATACTTATATTCTTCGTAATTTATTATTTGTTGGTAATTTATTATTTATTTTTGGTAACTTATTATTTATTATATTATCAACATGGTATCAACATATGATTTGTTGGTACTTATTATTTATTATTTATTGGTAATTTATTGTTCAATAAAGACTTACTGGCCTTTTTGTGCTTTTACTGCCGCTCATTCTTCACCTGCCCCGTGACAATTACATCTCCTTTACCTCCATCCTGCAGGATTTCTTATGAAGATCTTCAGGTGACCATAAGGACATTTCATTTTAGATTACAGGCAGCCTCTTATCTTTTAACCACCCTCTTGGATTCTAAACCCCACTTTGCATACCAGAGATGTTAAGTAGGTCTTATCTCGTATGCCAACTCCCATCACTTGAGTGTGCCTTCCTGAGAGCACTTACATTTGGAAAGCTTCTGAGCTCACTCTTGTGCTCGGCAGGAAGGAATCCCATGGTTGATTAATGATGTGTGCCATGGGCAAGAAGAGATGATGGAGATATGCCTGCCAAAAACTCAACACCCGGCTCCTGAGTCCTACCTACTGGGAACCAAGAGAGGCCTGGTTCATGCTAACCTTCTCTCTTTGGCACTGAACTCTCTGTTAAGTAGACAGATCAGCTACCTCTATCCAAAACTTGCTCATGGAATAAACCAGCACTTTGTTTCTGCATTTTTTTTTTTTTTGGTCTTTCTTTTTTTTAAGATTGTATTTATTTATTTGACAGAGAGAGACGCAGCAAGAGGGAACACAAGCCTGAAGAGCGTGAGAGGGAGAAGCCCAATGCGGGGCTCCATCCCAGGATCCCTTGGGATCATGACCTGAGCGGTAGGCAGAGGCTTAAGGACTGTGCCACCCAGGTGCCCCTTGTTTTTGCATTTGAATAGGATGAAGTGTTGAAGTGTTTCTTGATCACTTGGTGACCACATTACATAAAATATGGACATATTTTTAGGTAACTGAAGAATATTTAACACAAATATTCTTTTTTTTTTTTTAAGATTTTATTTATTTATTTGACAGACAGAGATCACAAGTAGGCAGAGCAGTCAGAGAGAGGGGGAAGCAGGCTCCCTGCTGAGCAGAGAGCCCCATGCGGGGCTCAATCCCAGGACTCTGGGACCATGACCTGAGCCGAAGGCAGCGGCCTTAACCCACTGAGCCACCCAGGCGCCCCATAACACAAATATTCTTTTGTATGACCAATACACACACACACACACAGAAAACCAATCTCCCTCCTCCGAATATTTTTGACCAAATCATAGAAAGCAAGCTTTCAACTAGATTATGACAGAGAAATACTAACAACATTGATCAAAAGGAAATATTATGATTCATATCATAGTAACAAGTTAGCCATAGAATTCCATAATACTGAAGGTACATTTGACTGAAACCTACATGAAAGGGAGACAGCTCTTCTGAAGAAATCGAAGGAGGAAAGAAAGAGAAGGAAGAAGAAACGTTCAGATATTCAGTATTTCAGGGAATGTTGGCTTCCTGCCCTTGAGGAGTTTATAGTCTAGTTTAGGTTAGTACAGATGTGTACCCGGGCCATGCATGGAGGTCAAAAAAAAAAAAAAAAGACAAGTGTATACAGATATTTCAAGACCGAAATATCCTATCTTCTTCTTTGATAGCCTTGTTCCTGATCTTGTCATGCTCTGGTAAGTGGAAATTTCTTCCCGAAAAATCTAACAGACTTTTCTTAGCGACCACCGTCATTGCATTTTTTGATACCCAGAAAAGTTCAAAAGAACTATGTAACTCTAAGTCAGCAAAGTAAACCCTCACTCTCTGCTGTGCCACTTAGATGGGTTTCGTCATGCCCAGTTTCACAGGTGATGGACTCTCTTTTCCATATTTACTCTGTGTTCTGGTTAAACGCTTGGAACCATGAAGGACTAGCCAAAGGGTAGGTGTGGTAAGGCTGGACCCAATTTCAAGGGAAGAGTATCACTAGGGGTTTTAAATGTCAGTTTTACAAGGCTTAGAGGCACCGTCATGGAAACAGTCAGGGAAACGGAGTGCAGATCAGCAGACCATTGGGACTGGCGGAAGGCGTCTGACGCCGCGAATGGCATCATGAACATCGCTGCAGCCCAGGATGGAGACAAACCATGGTGGGTGGTTTGTGCTCATTCTGGGGATTTGGAAAGAACAGACGTGAGGTTTGCAGCACGGTGATGTGTGATGCTGGGCACATAGCTCCATAGGAACTGGGCTGCAGTCTCTTTCCATACGGGTTGGGTAGCAGTGCCATGTCTAGAAAAGCAGCCTCTATGATAAATAAGTCTGTGAGTAATATGATCATTGAAAGTATACTTATAAAGCTTTTCCAGTTTGTTTTGACATATAGGACATCTTTGGACCTGCTTTAATAAATGTATTTTAAAATGTAGTGTAACTTACATGTTCCATTAATTATATAGTCTACCACCTAAATGGTTTGAACACAGTTTGTTTTCTAAAGCGGGTTTAATATTTTCCTCTGAAATATTTTTAAGCCATTCATTTCCATGACAGACCCTGTAATACAAAAGTAATTTCTGAACTGATCTCTGACCGAATCCCGGCAAATTTTAAATCAGCAGCATCTACATTAGCGCTCATGCCAGCATCAGTCATTAATCTCCTTGTAAAACGGCTATTTTTCTGTTTAAAAGAAATAGTAAAATTGTGTTTTTTCTAAGTTAGGGTTTAAATTTGGAAAGGGATATATGATCTCTTTAAAGAAGATCGTCTGCTTCAGGAGGCAGTCTGTATTCCATTCTGGGTTAGAGATGGTTACCAAGGAGACAGCTCAGCATCATCAGTAGGCCTATAGGATCAGGAATCTAGTGGGCTCTCAGGAAATGCTTATAGAGAGAAAAAGAAGGAGAGAAGGAAAGAAGGAAAAAAAGGGAGGAATAGTAGAGGGTGGGAAAATGAGCTTTTTTCTATTAGAAAAGAACATTATGATGGTTAATTTCATGTCAACTCAGTTAGGCCTTGGTATTCATATGTTTGGTCAATCATTACTCTAGATATTTCTATGAAGGCATTTTAAAAGATAGGATTAATATTTAAAATCAGTAGACTGTGAGTAAGTAAAGCAGATTACCTGCCACAATGTGGGTGGGCCTTATCAAATCAGTTGAAGATCTTAATTGAAAAGGACCAACCACCATCTAGGAAGAGAGAATTCTGTCTGAAGACTGCCTTTGGAATCAAACTGCAGCATCAACTCTTCCCTGGGTCCCCACTCTTGCTGTATGGCCTTCTCTTCCCAGCCTGCAGTAATGGCCTCATGGAGAGTTCCATGTGATCACTTGGAAGAAGAGAACATATGGGCCTTGTTCACAATAGTTCTGTGTGATATGTAGCCACTCCCCAAAAGTGGACAGCTGCAGCACTTCAGCCCTTTTCTGGGACATCTGTGAAGGGCAGTGGGAGGTGAAATACCCTCAGGGGGCAGACCTTGGAGCAGTGCACTTGGTTGCCCATTTGACTTGGGAAGGAGAAATGTCCAGACATACAATTAGATACAGATTCATGGTCTATGGCTATATGAGGTTTGATGTGGAAGGGGTTATAATTGGAAATTTGGTGAAAATTGGTCTAGAGAAGAGCTATGTGGGCAGACCACTCTGAATCGGTAAAAAATGTGACCCCAACAAAGAAGGATTTTAATGAATAAATGATAGGATGAGTGATTCTATGGATACCAGTCTGTCTCTTCCCCTGCAGCCAGTCTTGTCATGGACCAATGGGTTCATGAACAAAATGGCCAGGATGGCAGGGATGGACGTTATGCATGGGTTCAGCAACAAGGACTTTCACTTGCCAAGGTTAGCCAGGTGACCACCACTGCTGCTGAGACCAACACCACATCCTTGATACAGCATCCTTCCCCAGGGTGATCCACTAGCTATCCAGTTGATGACATTGGCTGGCTTCCATCATGGAAGGGCAATGTTCTGTCTGCAACAATGACTCCTCTAACCTGGAAGTTAAGACAGCCTCTCAGGTGCTGGGGGCTCCTCAAGTTTTGGATCAACACACAAAGAAGGAAGTTCTGTGCTGAATGGGGTAATTAATCCTGGTTACGAAGGGGAAATTGGACTGCTGCCCCACAGTGTATGTAAAGAAGTCTATGCCTGGAGGATAGAAGATCCCACAGAAGATCCCACAGGTCTCTGTAGTCTTACCATACGCTGTGATAAAGGTGGGTAGAAACAACAGCAAGCCAACTGTGGCAGAACTATTAATGGCCCAGACCCTTCAGGAATGAAGGTTTGAGTCACCCACCACGTGAAGAACCACAATCCGTGTTTCTGAAGATAAAAGGAATATAGAACAGAAATAGGTATTTCCTGGTAGGTAAATACCTGGGAAAAGGTATTTATAAATACCAGCTATGACTGCATGATCAGCTACAGACACAAAAGACTCATTGTTGTGTTTATATGTATACAGTTATAGAGAGATATATAAATATCAAATATCTTTGTTTCCTTCTCCCTTCTCACCTTATAACTTAACATAAAATATATTGACTTTATATCATAGTATTTATTTATTTACTTATTTAAGATTTTATTTATTTATTTGATAGAGAGAGATACAGTAAGAACAGGAACACAAGCAGAGGGAGTGGGAGAGGGAGAAGCAGGCTTCCCATTGATCAGAGAGCCTGATACGGGGCTCCATCTCACAACCCAGGGATCATGACCTGAGCTGATGGCAGAAGATTAATGACTGAGCCACCCAGGCGCCCCTATATCACAATATTTAAATATTGTTAATTTTACACCATAGTATTTAAATGACAGGCTATCAAAGAGAAGAGTAAATACCACCTAAGGACTTTGCATACTTTTCTGGGGTAAGAGTTAATGTGATTTCGGTTGTATGCAGGATAGTTGTGGCATGTCAGGTGTGGCTACGACCTTGTCATTGTTTTTATTTGGAGATGAAGTACGATTTAAGGGATGTGTGTGGGTGCCAAGTATATGAGAGGTGGATATGGGATGGTTCATTTTATGGGTCAACACACACATATCTATACACATCCAACCACTTCTGTTTCTCTGGAGAACCCTGCCTGATACAAACAGGATATAAAATCCTATCATGCTGATATAACTACACTCTACATGTCTATATGTGCTTCCTTTCATGGTTGCTGTTACATGGAGAGGAAAACCGGGCAATGGAGAGCTGAGGAAAAACCAGGGGTAACAGCAAGTGGTCAGAGGTAAGGCTCTCCTGCCAAGAGGCATCCCAGCTTCCACTGACCGAAGTTCAGGATGAGTCTTAGATTTTTTTTTTTTTTAAGAATTATTGATTTATTTGACAGAGAGAGACACAGTGAGAGAGGGAACACAAGCAGGGGGAGTGGCAGAAGGATAAGCAGGCTTCCTGTCAAGCAGGGAGCCCAATGTGGGGCTCGATCCCAGGATTCCGAGATCACAACCTGAGCTGAAGTCAGACGCTTAACAACTGAGCCACCCAGGAGCCCCCAAGTCTTAGATTTTTAATAAAATGAAGGATGAACCCACCATTCACAACCTTGCAGCAGGTAGGTGAGAGCAAAGGAGCCCCATGCACTAGAAAGCCCATCTCTTTCATTAGTCCTGCCAGACACACACACAGATCCCCATGCTAGCAACTCTGAGAATCAGGAGACTGGGGAAAGCTCTCATACTAGTCAAGGGGAGCCAGAAGCTTTGATCGGAGGTATAAAGACTCCACCAGATGCACCTGGGTGGCTCAGTGGGTTAAAGCCTCTGCTTTCGGCTGAGGTCATGATCTCAGGGTCCTGGGATTGAGCCCCGCAATCAGCCTCTCCGCTCAGCAGGGAGCCTGCTTCTTCCTCCCTCTTTCTCTGTCTGCCTCTCTGCCTACTTGTGATCTCTGTGGAAAAAAAAAATAGACTCCACCAACCAAAAAAGAAATTGTCTACAAAGCTTTAACAAAGCTAAAAGCTAAAGCTAAAACAAAGATGAGCAATGATTGATAAGGCTCAAGGATGAGTGAGAAATGTAGCAAATGTACTTAGGTATATATTTTCTTTTGTAATTTGCCCTGTGGGGGTATCTTCTTTGCTTTTTAATGTTTGCTATCTGTTTTAATAAAGAGATCTCTTCTTTGTAAAAAGAAGTTATAATTAGGTTGTAAAATAAATTAATCTTTTGGCTAATCATACCTTCGGGAGATCTGGGGTTTTTAGACTGTAAAGCACTAATGTAAGAATCGTCACTTACGTGGCGGCCAGTACCCTAATCACATGCAAAGTACTAATAGAAACGAAATGATCTTTTGAGTACTTACAAACTCAATCCTATAAAGAGAAAGAAATAGCAGAGCACTGAAAGCATCACAAAGTTTCTGTGTCTGTGCACTTCAGATGCTGCACTGGGTCTCCATTATAACCCAGTAGCGCTCCAGACACCCTATCTAGGATTGGGAGCTTTTTCAAGCATGAAGACTCCCTATAATATTTCCAGAATTTCCGGGATCCCCTAGAGAATGGTAGTCACATTTTAGTTTCTGATATAAACACAGAAGGACAAAAGGTTGCTAAGAATTTGGAAGTTATTTTAAATGATGATGTATATTATTACCAAAAAAACATCTGCATACAATGGGAGCAGTAGTTCCCACGTGTGTGAGTGCCAGGATTTATTGAGTCTAGGTGAGTACATGGATTCATAAGCCCATTGTAGTAATTCTTCAACAGCCTCAGGACTCCTCCGCCACTGATTAGGGAATGAGGTGTGAAACCTCTTGATAACTCTTGCTCCTTTAAGGTCTCTGTGTCTGACTCCTAGCAAAGAGAGCTCCTTGCCGTGGATCCCAGTCGCTATCCTGGCTCGCGCGGACACTCTCTCCAGTTTCCCAGAGGTCTCACTGCCTCGGCTCACACCCATCCTCTCTCCCAGTTCAAATCCATGCTCCACATCGTGGCCAGAGACATCTTTCTCAAAATCTCGATCTGGTCCAGCCACTTCCCCACTCAAACATATTTATGGCTCCTCGTGACCAAGAGCAGTGGTTCTCAAACTTGAGTTCTTGTCAGACTCGTTTGCGGGACTTGTTAAAACACAGATCGTGGGGCTCCATTCCCAGAGTTTCTGACTCAGTTAGTGTGAGGTGGGGACTAACAATTTGCATTTCTGATAAGTTTCCCAGTGTTGGTGATGGTACTGGTCTGAGCACAGCACTTGGAGAAACACTGCCCTAGAGGGTAAGTAAGACCCAGACTTCCTAGAATAACAAGTAGGCTCTTCACGATCTGGACCCTGATATCTCTCAAATTCACCTCCTGCCTGGTCTGCCTTTCCTCCTTATCCACGTGTCAAATTCCTTCTTGTCCAAAGCTTAAGTACCACCTTCTTCTCAGACATCCTCTGGGCAAAATTAATCAATTCATCTTTCAAGTCCTCCCTGACGATGTACACATCTCTGCATCACACTTCTCTGGAATCAATTACTTTTGCCTGTCCGCCTCCCCTAGGAGACGGTGTGCCCCGTGAAGACAAGGAACTGGTGTTTACAGCCCTAGGAGATAGTAGGTGCTCAATAAATATTTCTGCATGCTTTTACATCAGTATATACAGCAAACGCACACGTTTTAGGAGACATTGTGTCTCAGGCAGTTAAAAACCCTGCACCCTGCTGGCTCACATTGCTATGATTAGACTGTTGTCAGTGACTCAGAGTTCAAGACGCTGCTTGTAGGAAAGAAATACATCGTAAACACCCTGCAGCTCTTTGGGACCCTGATTAAAAGGGACATATATACGCATAAGTATATCGTGCATGCAAATAAAATGAAAAAACACATGAAGACTTTCCTGGAATCTAAGATTGATTAGACCAACACCAAACCAAAAACCGGTGCTTGCCTCTGAAATTCTGTATGGTTCAGTGACCATCAAAGATACCTCCACATTCATCCCAGCAACACAGCAGCTAAGCAAGGGCAACTGTATTTCAGTGATCCTTTCCATATGCTTTTTATGAATTCCCCGATAACAAAGCTGAGAAACATCGCAGAGAGTTCTCAAATGACAGAACAATTGGGAGCATAGCAATAGGAGACAGAGGAGCTTTTTAAATTTTTGAGACTCTGACTGGCCATGAGGTAATGAGAAAAAGAGAGAGAGAGAGAGAGTCTCTGAAAACATCTGATATGGCTGCAAATCAGAAGTGGACTTTCTGTGTGCTGGGTCTTAGGATTATTGTATTATTAGAGACATCTGCCCAACTGAAAAGGCGCTTCTTCAAACATAAACCGTATTATATACACAGAGCCTATCATTCTATTATTGGCTCCTACAGGAAGTAGAGTCTGGTTGATTACTCATTGGTTATTAGAGGATTCTGGATTATAGTTCCTCAGACAGATACACCTGGTCTGTGATTGTTACAACTTGTCAATTCTTTTTTCTTTTCTTCCTTCCCTCTGTCCTTCCTTCCTTCCAACTCTCTTGCCTGTAATAGTCGTGCATACACATACAAATTTTATACACACACGCATTCTCATTTTTTTTTAATTCTCTTGACTTTCATAAATTAATTTGTTAAATATCTCCTCACGCTCTGGGAACAGCTGCCAAATTCGGCTTAACCTTTAACTAGCTGTTATCAGACCCTGCCCATCAGAATGCACTCAGCTTTCAAAAGGGTCCTCAGACTCATTTACTCAATAAATAACAGAATGTCATAGGTTCTGGTGACCCAGAAGTAGATAAAATAAATATGATTCTTGGCCCCCTGAGCTCCCCATGTTGTGGGGAGGCCGCCAATGAACAAATCACATCACAAATAAATACAGAATTACCAAACACTACTGTCTTGAAAGAAAAGTCTCTCCTATGGGATATTAAGAACAAGGGGTCTAATTTAAATGAAGGAAATATGGAAGATTCCATCAGGGCCCGATTCTTTATACCTCTCTGTCTTCAAGCCCTCTGTCATAGGACGGTTGCTGTGCCTCTCACTTCTCACCCTTCATCTCTGGCTTTGGCTCTCTGACTTGATTTGACCAAGAGGAGGCAAATGCTGGGTCAGTCTTGATCCTAAGCCTGAGCACCCAAGTGTTTATACTTGCCTGTTGTACTTCTCCCCTTACCCAGAGAAGAGCATGCCCAGGCTAGCCCACTGGTCCCAGGAGGAGGAGAGTTACCCAGAGGGACCAGACCCTGCTCATGTGTTCCAGTCACTTCCAGTTTAAAGCAGAGCCTTTCACCATCCCACAGGCACATGTGTGAGCCCAGCTTTTATCAGATGACTCAGGGGACCCACAGGTGCATGACCCACAGGTGCAATTAAAAAATGATTATTTTTTTCAGCCACTGGGTTTTGGCATTGTTTGTTACACAGTAACAGCTAACTAATGCAGGGCATCCGGGAATTCTCCAAGGAAGAAGGACTCAGGTATTAAGTAGGTATAGACAAAGGTGGAAAGAGGGTCCTGAAGACTTCAGCTGAGAACAAGCTGGCCGCCCTCAGGTGAGTGGAGGAAGCCTTATGGTTGGGCAAGGGGAATGGGCTGAAGACAGAGGCCAGTCATGCCTGGCCAGGGCTTATGAAAAACCATATGAGATGGTCTTCCTAGAGAGTTTGTTTGAGATTCAGCTCTTGAAAACTGAATTCAGAGAAGAGCTATTTGTAATCAAGAACGTTAAAATCGAAGGATCATTGTCTTCCTTATTATTGCTCCAGAACCGCACTGCCCCATAGGGCAGCCAACTGTCACATAAGGCTACTTGAGTTTTATTAAAATAATAGAAAATTTGAAAATGCAGTTCCTCAGTTTCACTAGCCTCCTTTCAAATGCTTGATAGTCAAGGGCTACCATATTAGCAGCACAAACAGAAGACATTTCCATTGGGGGGATGTTCTATCAGATAGTGTATTCATTTATTACTGTGTAACAAAGTACCACACTTAGGGGCTTAAAACAAGACAAATTTATTCTCTCACAGTTTCCAGAGGTCAGAGGTCCATGTGCACTTCGCTGGGGTCTCTGCTCAGGTCTCACCAGGCTGAAATCAAGGTGTGGGCTGGGGTCTCCCCTGAGGTTTGGGGGTCTTCTTTCCCATTCACCAGTTGTCAGCAGAATTCATCTTGTTGTATCTGTACCACCCACTTACTGCTTGCAGCTCCTAGAGGCTCCCCCGGGTGCTTACCACGCATTTCCCTCTTTTCAGGACATGACAGTTTGTTTTTTTCCTTAGGCCAATAAGATCTTATCTCTCTGGCCCTTCATCTTCTTCTAAAGAGTTTCCTGATTGGGCCAGGCCCACTCAGGATATTTTCCCTTTTGAGAAACTCCAAATCAATTGATGAGTAACCTAATCAAAGGGGTGATAGCCCATTAAACCCACTGGTCCATCCACACTCAAGAAGAGGAGGTTCTGTAGGGTGTGCCCACTGCCGAGGGGTAGTCTCTTGGGGACCATCTTAAATTTCTATCCACCACCAATAGAAGCAATCTAGAAAGCAGAACAAGGTTGAATAAATGAACAGAGAAGACAAATGGGCGGGGGAGCATTTGGACCCATTAGCACAGGCTTAGAGCACAGGTGTAATAGCTATTTAAATAATTTCTACATCGTGGAGGTCTGTAACAGTCTGCTTGTAATTAGCGGCTGGCAGCAGCTGGGATCAGGGTTTAGCCTGAGCAGTTTCACACAGAGCATCTGTAACTACTCAGCTGCAAGCATCCAGGGAGGAGTATACACATGCCCCCTAAAAGCAAACATGAGTCCACTCACCTTAACCGCTGACACTCCTCTATTCTATTTTCCTGCGGTTACTAACCGCCCAGAATTTTTGACCTTCTGCGAGTCTTGGTCTGCAAAACCTGATGGCTGCTTCTCGAATGAACTCATTTACTGGCTTGACACAGCCTGGCTTGGCCTGAGCTCCCTGGCTTCCAGACGCTTGGCCCGGCTGACTAGCAACAACCACGGAGCTTCCATCCCTGGCTCACAGACCTGAAAACGGCCAGATATTCTTGGGCACAGTCCCCACCGCTCACAATCTCTGTCTGGCAGCTGCCTGTCCCCCTGGGTGATGTGGTGGGTGGGTGGTGGGAGGTGAGGATTGATCAATTCTCAGGGAGCAGAGAAGGGGGAGGGGACAGAAAAAACACCACCCCCTTTTGACTTGTTTGCCCTGAATGTAGATTTCCATCACTACTTATAAGGACTCTGTAAGGCTAATTCCTCATTTTTCAAGCGCTAATGAAAAGTTATGAGGAGGGGCGCCTGGGTGGCTCAGTGGGTTGGGCCTCTGCCTTCGGCTCGGGTCATGATCTCGGGGTCCTGGAATCGAGCCCCGCATGGGGCTCTCTGCCCAGCAGGGAGCCTGCTTCCTCCTCTCTCTCTGCCTGCCTCTCTGCCTACATGTGATCTGTCTGTCAAATAAATAAACAAAATCTTAAAAAAAAAGAAAAGAAAAGTTATGAGGAATATCTTTATCATTCGACAGAGTGGTATCTATATAATTTTAAATTTCACAAAGGACTGGTTTTTAAGGTTTGCATTTAGTTATTTTTAAGCAATTCTATTTCAGAGCTCTACCTTATTCTACAATGGCCTGCATAGTAGCACTTCCTTTAAAATTTTTTTTTTCTTTTTTCCTTATAAGTGAAGAATAAGTGTTTGCATTCTAACTACAATCAGGGTTTCAGCGGAGTGGAGATATTTTAATGCCTTCGGTGGGCATTTATCTTCTTGCCATCAGCACAATAGGACAAAAATGTACCCATATTAGCATTAATAATAAAACCAAGTCCATTATGCAGACTTTCTTGTCAGTTAAATTTGTTGCAGGCTCAGTTTTGGATTCAATTTCATACATTTGGAAGTACTTTTGCTGTCAAGCAAATTTTTGTTTTATCATTTTAATTTTGGAGGGTTTTTTTCCCCCCGTCTCTCTCTCCTGTGTCTGAATTACCTTTTTTAGAGGTTGGAAAATGGCTCTTCCCACTGATAGAGGAAGGGTTTGATTTGGCCAATGTAGAGATTTTCCCTGTGATGTGAATAGAGTTAATTTTAACAGAGCCGTTTCATTTTAACAGACTCGCACAGTGCATGCCTTGCCAAACAGCTTTGTGTATGATCGTCGACTGATGTCAGCACAGTTCTAGAAATAGTATTTGATGGTTAACAGCTGCCACAGAGCCAGAAGGGGAACACGAGACATTGTGTTTCAGGAGGGTTTACAAAACTAGTGGCTATTGTTTTTATTTATTTATTTATTTTATTCCTTGACAATGGAGGAAGGATTTCAAATACCGAGTGTTGGCTTTTTAAAAAGACATTGATTCCTGGGGCACCTGGGTGGCTCAGTCGTTAAGTGTCTGCTTTTAAGCTCAGGTCACAGTTCCAGGGTCGTGGGATCGAGCCCTACATTGGGCTGCTGCTCAGCGGGAAGCCTGCTTCTCCCTCTCCCACTCTCCCTGCTTATGTTCCCTCTCTCGCTGTCTCTCTGTCAAAAAATAAACAAAATCTTAAAAAAGAAAAAAGGCATCAACTCTTAAATAGGTCAAGTGGATCCTAGAACTTTGACACTATATATATTATAAATATTGTGCTCTGAAATGATATTTCATTAATTGAATATAGGCTTTATTCATTTTGCAGTTATGGATATGGTCCTCAATTATGGAGCAAAGGTTTTTCTTTAGATCAAGAATTGGTAAAGTTTTCGTTAAAGAGCCAAAGAGTAAATATTGTTGGCTTTCTAGGCGATACAGTCTCTGTTGCAACTACTGAATGCTGCTCTTACAGGCCTAAAGCATCCACAGATAATATGCAAATGAGTAGGTGTGGGCGTGTTTCAATAAAACTTTATTTACAAAACAAGTAGTGGGCCTAACATGGCCAGGAGCTATAGCATTCTCACCCTTGGTTTGAATAGGAAGTGAAGCTCTACCATGCGTTTCCACGCAGCATTCCAGAAAGGCTAATGGTACCCACACTCTCTTAAAGGCTTAGGAATCAAGTTCCTTGCACACTCCCAGTGGAAACACATGCCATCCTTTTATGGCCACAGAGGGGTACTTAATTATATATGTATATGTGCTCTACAACCACGCTAATAATGGTCTGAGGGTTACTGAGCAACACATATGCTTTCACAAACTGAGGGGATAAAGATCATGATCTCTGGTGTACAATGAACCTGATTTTTCTTCCCTTTCTTATTTTATTTAAGTTAATATCACTCTTAAAGTTTGAATTATCTTGCAAGAAGGCAGGTTCATTAACTCTGGTTCAGCTTGTGCATCAACTTAATGGGACATATTTTGTAATGATGTGAATCACAAAACAGTTCTGTGCTCCAAATGACCTATATGTTTCATTGAAGTCATTACAAGAGACGCACACGAGCAAGAAAGAGGATTTTATTATTTAAAGATAACTTACACAGGGGGAAAAAAATCCTGGGAAGAAAAGTTAAAGCATGATCTAAAAGGAAAAAAAAAAAATCAAAGAATATGCTAGTTGTAAAATGTTATTGCAAAAACCTTTATATGACCTCTCTGTACCCACTCTCAACTATGAATGTATTATCATGAAAATGACCAATTTGACAGAATACAAAGATGGTGGGGGGGAAACGTAACAATACCTTCCACTTTATGTTTTTCTGAATTGTATCTGCACTGATTCTGCATGTACCACATTTGTTCCAGAAATGCCATTTTAGCCCTTGGCATCTCAAAGGCAAAGTGGCGGTCTCGGGTTTGAGAATGTCTGCTTAAACAGGATCCCATCCACTAACAACTTTCTGAGAAGCGGTTACTCTTTCCAAACATGCCTCTGCTTCTAGGCTACATTTTCCTCTAACAGTAGTGTTTCAAGAACTTTCCTCTACTAATGCCACCATTGTTTCTTTGTTGTCTTGTCTTTTCTTGTTTCTCCTATTTGTAACTTCCTGGAGATGGAAATGTTATCTATTTGTCTAATGGAATTCAGGATGATTGTAATACTGTGGCCTTTCTTTTGAACTTGGTCTGTTACTTGCTGTCAATATCTATGCCACGTAACCATAGTATTGTGCACAGCAGATGCTATAATGCCAACTTGGTCTTTAAGGGGTTTTTCTTTTAGCAATTTAAGTTGAATAAGTAAATCATTGTACTCTAAGTTATTCCTATCCATGTACATAATTTATAAAAACTATGCCTGTTATTGTGTTACTCATTTCCTAATTCGGTTAAAGCCATCTGTAGATCTCTTTGGCTCTAAGTTATCTGAAGGATGCTGTGTTGTCAGCAACCATTTTTCAATTTACTCTCACACTGTCATGAATAAACATTAGTGGTCTCAATATTGATTGCTAGAATATCTCAACCCTAACTTCATCATCACACTCTTCCAATGACATGGAAGTGTTTTTATGGGCACTCTTCTCTTTTCCAAACCATCCATTTCATCCTCTGGAAGCCCTGTTAAGTGCCAAGCAGATTTCCTAACGTATTCCATTACTGCACAAAATATTCCCTCCACTTCCTAATTATATCTGAAACCTGCTCTTTCTTAAGGATACAGATGATTTTCATAGGATCCTCAAGAGAACTTGTCCGTTCTCACAGGACTGACATGTGACAGGGAAGGAAGCTGGAAGTGGATGAAGGCAAGAGGGCTTGGTACAGGCATACCCCGAAGACATTGCAAGTTTGGTTCCAGACCACAGCAATAAAGCGAATATTGCAATAAAGCAAGTCAAATCAATTTTTTAGTTTCCTAGTGCATATAAAAGTTATGTTTACACTATACTATAGTCTATTAAATGCACAATAGCATTATGTCTGAAAAAGCAATGTACATACCTTAATTAAAAATATTTTTTTGTTAAAAAATACTTACCATCATCTGAGCTTTCAGTGAGTGGTAATCACTAATTGTAAATTACCATAATAAATATAATAGTTTAAAAGTGTAAAATATTACAAGAACTGCCAAAAATGTGACACAGAGAAATGAAGTAAGCACATGCTATTGGAAAAACAGTGGTGACAGAATTGATTGGTGCAGGATTTCAACAAACCTTCTGTTTGTAAAAAAATGTAGTATCTGTGAATAGTATATCTGCAATAAAGTGAACTGTAATAAAATGAGATATGCTTGAATTTTTTAGCTTCCCATTGTGGCAGCCAAATCACCATTCCTATATCTGCATGTGGACTTCTCTTCCTTTTTGAACCTCATGCCATCTAATTGTATAGCTTCTTACTATTCTTCATGTCTGTCATCTACTGGTACAGAGGCCACCATGTTTGGAGGCATAACAGAGAGAAAAGATTCGTGTAATAATCAGCCTAATTCTTCTTTGATCCCCATATTCATCAAAGACAGTTCAGCCTCCCTCTCTGTCACAGGTTGCAGAGTCATTTCAGGGATCCTCAATTTCCAAGTGGTTTCTCTTTTTTAATCTTTCCCTCACTTTTCATTTACACCTCACCTCCAGTGACTTTTATTCCCACATTCATGAGTGTGTCATGTTTATTATCATCTAGAGCACGATATCAACTTTATCAAAAAGTCTTTGAGTTCATTCTCAATCAGTCCCTGGCTGTCTTTACTTTGCTCCCTGCAAAACCATTTACTTCAGTGTCTCTCTCAATTTTGATATCTGCAAACAACTTTACGGCCACACAGGACACAGACAGATATTCAATTGTAGTTAAGTTGTTCTTAAAAACATTAATCAAAACTTCTAACAGTGGCTAAGGAGATGTTTTATACCAATGCTGCTTCTGAGAAAAATTAGAAGAGCTAGATAGCATATTAAAACACACACACACACACACCCCTAACATCTGAAGATATCATAGAAGTATCAAAGCAGAGATAATTTTTAGGATCAGAATTTGAATAAGGGAAAACCTATGGGAGGTAAACCTGGTATTTGAAGTGAGTGAAATGATAAGATAAGATAAAAAGATTTGAAGTGAAAAAATGATATTAGATATTAGTAGCAGAGATATTAGTAGTTTCATAAATTCAAGAAGTGTTACGAACACCCAAGAAATATATATGTATAACATACATATAGTTATATATTACTATAAACAGATATAATAAAGATGCTAAAAACTGAAGACATAGAGATATTTTTAAAAGTATCCAAGGAAAAATAATAGCTTCAGAAGCAATACTATAAGACTTACAGCTGACTTTTCATCAAAGCAATGGAATCCAGAAGGCACTGGAATCATACATTCCAAGTGCTGAAATAAAATAAATGCCAACCTAGAATTCTATGCCCAGCAAAAATATTCCTCAAAAATGAGCCTAAAGTACATTTCAGACAAACAAAAATGGATACCATTTTTTTTAGCAGTGGATCTACTCTAATGCAAATATGAAAGGAAGATTTTTTTAAGAAGGAATAAGACCCTAAATGGTATCTGCAAGAAAGAATGAAAAATAAACACATGGATAAATTTAAATATATATTTACGGTATGGAGTAATAATAACAATGTCTTTGGTGCTTGAGAGCCCCCTATATATATATATATTATATATATTATATATTTAATAATCATTATATATAATTCATTATATACTATATATATATATATACATACACACACACAATGTAAATATATACATATACCTGGAAAAACAGTCCAAAATGTGAGGAATAAATGGTATTAATGTGTTTTAAGTTTAAAGCACTATCAGAGAAGAAGTAAAAACAGTCATTTATATCATACTTTGAATAAATTAAAAATGCACGTTGCAAAATACAGGACAACCACTAAAAAGAAGTGATTATTTATATGTTCAATATTCATAAATAATAAGCAAAGAGAGCTGGAAAATGTAAAAATGTTGGGGCACCTGAGTGGCTCCGTGGGTTAAAGCCTTTGACTTTGGCTCAAGTCATGATCCCAGGGTCCTGGGATTAAGCCCTGCACTGGGCTCTCTGCTCAGCAGGGAGCCTGCTTCCTCTTCCCTCTCTGCCTGCTTCTCTGCCTACTGTGATTTCTGTCAAATAAATAAATAAAATCTTAAAAAAAAAAAAGAAAATGTAAAAATGTAATAATAAAATGGAATTAATTTAAAATATGACAAAAGAGGAGAGAAAATAAAACAAAGAACATGTAGGATAAATAGAAAATAGGTGGTAAGGGACGCCTGGGTGGCTCAGTTGGTTAAGCAGCTGCCTTCGGCTCAGGTCATGATCCCGGGGTCCTGGGATCGAGTCCCACATCGGGCTCCTTGCTCGATGGGAGCCTGCTTCTCCCTCTGCCTCTGCCTGCCTCTTTGTCTGCCTGTGCTCGCTTTCTCTCCCTCCGTCTCTGACAAATAAATAAATAAAATCTTAAAAAAAAAAAAAAAGAAAAGAAAATAGGTGGTAAGTTGATAGATTTAAATCTACATTGGTCAGTAATGACATTAAAAGTAAATTGATTGGAGGTGCCTCGGTGGCTCAGTTGGCTAAGCCTCTGCCTTTAGCTTAAGTTCTGATCCCAGAGTCCTAAGATTCAGCCCCACATTAGGCTCTGTGCTCAGCGGGGAACCTGCTTCTCTCTCTCTGCCTGTTGCTCTGCCTACTTGTGCTCTCTCTCTGTCAAATAAATAAACAAAATCTTTAAAAAAAATAAACTGATTACATTTTCTAATTAAGAGACAAAAAATTTCATCTAAATTAGAACACATGGCTTACACTAGTCACATCTGAAGTATAAAGGTATAGAAAGGTCTAAAGTAAAAAGATGGAAGGGATGCCTGGGTGGCCCAGCCAGTTAAGCAGCTGCCTTCCGCTCAGGTCATGATCACAGCATCCTGGGATTGAATACCACATCGGGCTCCTTGCTCCACGGGGAGCCTGCTTCTCCCTCTGCCTCTGCCTGTCACTCTGCATCTCTCTGACAAATAAATAAATAAAATCTTAAAAAAAAAAAAAAAGAAAGAAAGCAAAAGATGGAAAAATATACACCCTGCAAACACAATGAAAAGAAACTATATTATTATTAATTATATTAATAATAATTAATTAATATTAATTAATTAATATTAATATCAGTCTATATTAATATCAGTCATAGTGGACTTTATTTTTTTTCATTAAACTTTTTTTTAAAAGATTTTACCTATTTATTTGATAGAGTGAGTAAGAGAGAAAGCATGGGAGGGCTCAGAGAGAGAACAGACTCCCTGCTGAGTGCAGAGCGCAATGCAGGACTCGATTTTGGGACTCCAGGATCATAACCTGAGCCAAAGGCAGACTCTTAACCAACTGAGTTACCCAGGTGCCCCTAAAAACATCTTATTTAAATTCAACTCAGTTAACATATAGTATATTACTAGTTTCAGTATTTTCACTAAATAGAATTTGGTGATTCATCAGTTGCATACAACACCCAGTGCTCATTACAAGTGCCCTCCTTAATGCCCACCACCCAGTTACCCCATCCCCCCACCCACGTCCCCTCCAGCAATCCTCAGTTTGTTTGTTTGTTTGTTTAAAGATTTTATTTATTTGACAGAGAGAGAGACAGCGAGAGAGGGAACACAAGCACGGGGAGTGGGAGAGGGAGAAGCAGGCTTCCTGCTAAGCAGGGAGCCTGATGTGGGGCTCAATCCAGGACCCTGAGATCATGACCTGAGCCAAAGGCAGAGGCCTTAACTCACTGAGCCACCCAGGCACCCCTAGCAATCCTCAGTTTGTTTTTTATAGTTAAGAGTCTCTTCTGGTTTGCCTCCTTCTCTGTAGACTTTTTAAAGCAAAAAGCATTACGGAGAGGAGGGATAGTTAGTTATAGATCTCTGTATGACAGAATTAAAATGAGAAACAGACAAATCCATAAAGATAATGGAAAATTTTAATGTACTCCACTCAATAACTGAGAGAGCAATAGACAAAAAAAAAAAAAAAAGGTAAAACTACAAAGTAATTGAATAGTATGGGTTAAGAAACCTAAAGAATATATAAAGAATACTTTACCTAACACTTGCAGAATACACATTCTTATCAAACACATACAGAGAATTTACCAAAATTGTTTATATGTTGTATCACAAATTTAAAATAATTAAATCATACCACATTCTTAGGCTGCCATTAAATAGATTCATATTAAATAGAAGTTAATAATAAAAAAATAGAAACACCTAAAATATTTAGAAATTAAACAGTATAGCTTCTGACTATACAGATTAAAAAGAAAGCACAGTGCAAAAGAGAAAGTATTTTGAAATTAATAATAATGAAAATATAACCTATCAGAACTTGTAGGACATGTCTAAAGCAGTGTTTAGAGGGAAATTTCATCCTTAAATGCATAGATTTGAAAAAAATAAAAAAAAAACTAGAAATCAATTAGCTAAGCAATTATCTCAATAAGTTAGGGAGAATCACCTAACTGGGTGCTTATTAGTTAAGCATCCAGCTCTCGATTTTGGTTCAGGTTATGATCTTAGTGTGATGTGATGGAGCCTGACCAATGTTAGATTTAACCCCCTTGGGGCTCCAAGCTGGGCTTCGCACTGGGCACGGATACTGGTTAGGATTCTCTTCCCCTTGCCCTTCCCCACTTTACATGTACGCACTCTTGCTTTCTCTCTAAAAAGAAGTAGTAGTAGTAATAGTAGTAAGGGAATCATAGCATAATAAACTCCCAAAAAGGAGAAGGAGGGGAAAAAAACATAAACAGAAGCAGAAATCAATGAAATAGAAAACAAGCATATAATAGAACACACAGTTTAAAAAAAGAACCAACATGGATCTTTGAAAAGTCCAAAAATTTTGATAATGCCCTAGAAATAATGAGCAAGAAACAAAAAGAGAAGAGGCACAAATGGCAAATACGAGTTATGAAGAGGTAACATCTCTACAAGGCTTATAAACATTAAGGAGATAATAAAAAGAGATTATACCAATAGATTTAAAACTTAGAATGAAATACACAGATTTGTCAAAAAACAAAACTTAACCAAAACTAACACAAGAAAAAATAGAAAATCTGAACAGTCCTATATCTGCTATAGAAATAGAATTTGTTATTTATATTTTCCCACAAAGAAAATTCCAGATGCAGCTGGTTTCCATGGTGACATCTACCAAATAATTAAGGATGTTTTAATGTCACTCTTAGTCAACAGCTTCCAGAAAACAGAAAAAATACTTCCCAACAATACTTTAAAAAGGCAATATAACCTTAATACCACAACCTAAAAAGTACATTATGAGAAAACAAAATATGAGGAAAATCTTACTCATGAACATTGAAAGAAAAATACTAAGCAATATACTAATAAACTGACTCAGTGATATGGAAAAATGTGATGCATGTAATGAACAAGTTGAGTTATTTAGGAATCAAGAGTATTACAGCATTGGAAAATCGATTAATATAACTCTTCGCATCAACAGAATAAAAGATTAAAGTCATAGGATAGTTTCTTTTCTTTTTCTTTTTTTTTGCTGGGAGTTGGCGGGGGGCAGAGTTCAAGCAGGGGGGAAGTGCAGAGGGAGAGAGACAATCTCAAGCAGCCTCTTCACCAAGCACAAACTTGGTGAGATGGGGCTCCATCTCATGACCCTAAGAGCATGACTTGAGCTGAAATCAAGAGGCAGATGTTTAACCAACTGAGCCACCCAGGCATCCCCATAGGATAGTTTTTTTTTTTTTAAAGATTTTATTTTTGTTTAATTAATTTATTTGACAGAAAGAGAAAGAACACGAGCAGGGGGAACAGCAGAGGGAGAGGGAGAAGCAAGCTCCCCACTGAGGATCAGGGAGCCTAATAAGGGGCTTGATCCCAGGACCTGGGTTCATTACCAGAGCCTAAGGCAGATACTTAACCAATGGAGCCACCCAGGTGCCCTTCCCCTGATAGGATAGTTTTAATAGATAAAACAAATGCATTTCATAAAATTCAATATCCATTTACACTTCTTGAAATATTTAGCAAACTAGGAATAAAAAGAAACTTCCTTCAGTCTTATGTATTTATTAAAAACAAATAAATAAATAGCCCCAAGGCAGACATATTCAATAATGGCATGCTCCAAATTTTCATTCGAGATTGGGAACATGATGATATTCCATACTATCCCCATTTCCAGTCAACATTATACTGAAAGGCTTAGCTAGTTCAAAAATACTGGAAAAAGAGATAAATGGTATAAAGATTGGAAAGGAAGATAAGTATGTGTCATTATTCCCAGAAAACATGATTTTATATGTATAAACTTCAAAAGAATTCTTCATTGTTAATTATAATTCATATGCAATTTTAGCAAAATCTCTGGATGTAAGTTTAATATTTAAAAATCATTTATATTTGTATAAAACAGCAATAAGCAATTAGAAACTGATGGTAAAAAAAAAAAGGCACCTGACTTTGTATGAACACAACTTGACCTCATATGATCAAAATAATTTGAGGTGGGTTATAGACCTAAATATAAAAACTAAATAATAATAATAATAATAATAATCTATAATAATAACAAAGCTTCTAAAATACAACATAGAAAAATATCTTCATGACCTTAAGTGAGGAGAGATGTATTTAAAAACATTGATAAATTGCATCGCATAAAAAATTACAATCTAGAGACACAAAAAAAGAAAGAGAGAGAGAGAAATACCAGGAAAAGACTAAATGATCAAGTAATAAAATGAGCAAAGATATTTCCAATATATGTAACAGATACAGTACTTGTATCCAAATCAATAGGCAAAAGTCAGGCAAAGCAATTAAAAATGAGTAAAGACTTGAAGTAACAGAGCACAAGAAGACATTCAAATTGTAAATAAGCATGTAAAAATGAGATCAACTATATAACCCATTAAAAAAATTAAAATTAAAACCACAGATAGATAAAGGGGATTAAGAGTACACTAACCCTGATGAACACTGAGAAATGTATAGAATTGTTGACTCATTATATTGTATACCCGAAGCCAATATAACACTGTATGTTAATTATACTTATACAATAATAATAAACTAAAACCTCAATAAGGTACCACTATATCAGAATAAATGGATACTGAATTTTGTGAAATGCTTTTGCTCTATCAATTGAAACTATTCTGTGACTTTAATCCTTATTCTGTTAATGTGGAAATTACATGAATGGCAAATGCTGAACCAGATTGCATTTCTAAATGAATTCAACTTATTCATTACATGTATCACATTTTACACATTCCTGGAGTCAGATTACTAGTATTTTTGTGTCTATGTTTATTAGTAGAATTGTCCTCAAAACGCCTTAAATTAAAAAAAAAAAAAGATTATACCAAGTTTGGTAATGATTTAGCCCAATGGATCCTCTGAGAAAAAATACAGATAGAGGGTATGAATTGGTATAACTACTTAGGAAAACAGTTTGGCATCATTTACTAAATTTATTTTTTTTAAGATTTTTTATTTATTCATTTGAGAGAGAGAGAGAAAGAGAATAAGAGCAGGGGCAAGGGGAGGGGCAGAGGGAGAAGCAGACTCCCCACCCAGCAAGGAACCTGATGCAGGGCTCCATCCCACGACCCTGGGATCACGACCTGAGCCAAAGGCAGACACTTAACCAATGGAGCTACCCAGCACCCTACTAAATTTAAACATACAGAAAACCTGAGACCCAAAAACCGAATCAAAGTCATGCTAGTGTCCCTGTTACTGTTCACATTCAGTTTCCTTTATTCTTCTTCTTATTATTATTATTATTCTTTTCTTTCTACAAAATTAGAAAGGAATGAATCACCATTATAGTTCATCTCATTAGTTATCAAGTATTTTATGGTTTTGTCGGGTAGTTCTGGGTGTTTGGGTTAAACACAAAAGAAGAAGGTGGGTGGGTAGGGCTGGCTCAGTTGATAGACCATGCAACTCTTGATCTGGGGGTCCTGAGTTTACTAGAAATTACTTAAAAAAAAAAAAGAAAGAAAGAAAGAAAGAAGGAGAACAGGAAGAAGGTAGGGAGACGTTCTCACTAGACACTCTTCACAGTGGCAGCATCTAGGTTAATCAGCAGGCATAACCAAAGCCAGAGGTTGGATTTTCCAACTTAGCAGAGAGCATGAACAGATCTGTAACCCATGCATTAGTTTTTTGTTTTGTTCTCCAGGAAATATTTGTTCATGTTCTGCTGCAGCGTTTAGATGAGACTTTTAAATACATCCAACCCTACATCTTTTTCTTCTTTCTTCAATATAATTTTTAAAAATCAATTGCCAAACTGAGGAATCTTCAAACACTTTGATGAAGTCCTTTAGAGTTGCGTTTGGGTTCCTAGGAAAATCTAGTCCTTCACTTTAAGAGCAGTGGTGTTGGAGTATGGCATTTCCTATTTCCTCAAAAAAAAAAAAAAAAAAAGAAAGAAAGAAAAGAAAAAAGAAAGTACTGTACCATCTAGTAATTCCACTTCTGGGTACTTACCAGAAGAAAATGAACACACTAATTTGAAAAAAAAATATATGCGCCTATATGTTTATTGCAGCTTCATTTTCAATAGCATCCTGTGTCCACCAGTAGACGTATGGATAAAGAAGACGTGCCATGGGATGCCTGGGTGGCTCTGTTGGTTGGGCCGCTGCCTTTGGCTCAGGTCATGATCCCGGAGTCCTGGGATCGAGTCCCACATTGGGCTCCTTGTCCAGCAGGGAGCCTGCTTCTCCCTCTGCCTCTGCCTGCCTCTCTGCCTGCTTGTGCTCGCTCTCTGACAAATAAATAAATAAAATATTAAAAAAGAAAAGGAGAAGATGTGGTATGTATATATACAATGGAATATTATTCAGCCATAAAAAGAATGAGATCTTGCCATTTGCAACAACACGGATGGACTAGAGGGTAGTACGCTAAGTGAGATAAGTCACTTATATGTGGAATCTAGAAAGCAAGACAAATGAACAGACTAACAAAACAGGAACAGACTCATAAAGATAGAGAGAAAATGGTGGTTGCCAGAGGGGAGCTGAAGTGAGGTGGAGGGCTGGGTGGGAAGGTGAAGGGGATGAAGAGGTACAGATTTCTAGTTATAAAATAAGGAAGTCACAAGGATGAAAAGTACAGCATAGGGAATACAGTCGATAATATATTAATAACTTCGTGTGATGATAGACGCTACCTACACTTACCACGGTAAGCATTTCATAAAGCAGGTAATTGCTGAATCACTATGTTGTAAACCTGAAAGTAATATAATATTTATGTCAACGCTACTTCAATTAAAAACAAAACAAAAACAAAACCAACTGTGGTATGGGGACCTGAAATGATGAGGGAGGAAAACCAGTTAAGCAAGTCACTTGCTAACATAAAAATGTCTTCACGGGCACTATTAGATTCATAAAGAGATCATTTCATCTCATCCCTCATTTAAAAATATTACGGGCACTTCCCCCGCACCCCCAAGGGCCAACATACTTTAGTGTGGAAAAGCAAGGTGCTTACTCCCTGTCTATTTTTCCTGTAGCCTGACAAAAAAGAAGTCTATATTCAGTGGGCTCAAGTGACTCATATTCATAATTTTCACTACGTTCTTCACCCCTTCCACAGTTGGGCTCCCCTCTTTGAGGTAGAAGTTAGCATGCAGGAGACTGACTTGGGGAGTGCTCTTGAGATGAACACCTGTGGGAGAAGGGAAGCCTAGAAGGCTGGGAAGAGGCAAAGCGGAGCTACAGTGTAGCCACAACTAAGTGTCAGTCAGCGGCACTGGAGCCGGCATGGCCCTCCAGAGTTGTTCTGAGTTGGGGTACTGGGGTTGGACCTTTGTACCAGGATGCCCAGCCGTTGGTTGCGGACTACCCTGGAAAAGGAGCATGACCTCGGATGAGACAGTTCTCTTCAGCCTCTGCTGTACAATCAGGGCAGTGCGGCCCAGCAACCAGGGCCAACACCATATCAATTCAGGAGGCATGTTATGGACCATCCATTATGCTATCTGGAGACACAGGCTTGTGTCTTGCCAGCCTTTAGAGGCAATGTCTTTTACTCGGGTAGCCCAGATCTTTCTTTGCTGTACTTAGAGGTGCTGATCTTTGAATCTTGGGCCCCAAATACTTAGCCCAGTTGAGTTCATGGCTTATGGAATAATTTATATGCCCCAATATAAGGCAAGTGTGTATAAGGCAATATTCCATGAGAAAAATATAAAACAGAAGGCTTTTGGCAATTTAAATATAATATAAACTTTTAGGAAATGTAGATGAAATGGCTGTCTACTTACAATACGTACTTTCATTATGTGTATTTAAAATCTCGTGTTACAAACTCTCATGCAACAATCTTCTCTAAAATTGTCTTCTCTTCATATACTTAACCATTTCCGTCCTCATGGGAGTCACTTTTGGAGTTTTTTAGAGTTTCCCAGAAACCATCACCTTTGTTTCCATCTAAATTGTTTAAGATACAACATTTCGGAATCTCTGTGTAATAATGACCTTGGAAATTGTATCCTAAGCCACAAGTAGCCATTTACTACTTGGGACCTCCACAATGCAATCTTTTAATTAATTGCTTCTTAAAGTTGTTTGTTTTTTTTTTTCCTTTTCTGAGATATAAGTGACACATAACATTGTGTGTGTTGAAGGTGTACAACATGTCGATTTGATAAATTTATACATCCCAGTATGATTACCTCTGCGCCGTTAGCTATCACTTCTATCATGTCACATAATTATCATTGCTTTTTACGGTGAGAACAATTAAGATCTAGTCCCTTCGCAACTTTGAAGCCTATAATACGTACTATTGACGATAATCACTCTGCTGTGCATTAGGTCTCCAGAACTTACTTATCTCCTAGTTGCAAGTTTGTATCCTTAGGCAACATCTCCCCAATTCTCCCACCTCTCAGCCCCTGGTGACCACCATTCCCCTCTGTTTTTATGAGTCTGGCTTTTAAAAATTCCACATGTAAGTGATGGCATAGAGTATTTATTCTTATCTGACTGACTGTGCTTCCTGAAGTGGTTTTTAAAAAGGCTTATTCTCAAAGGTTTCCAACACAGGTAGTCAGGAGGTCATCTTACTATTCGTAATTACTAGATCTGGGTTAAAGCGTTCCTTTTCTTTTTCACTGATGCCATAACTTCACCACTCTTGGGATATGAAACCACCAACATCTTCTCCCGATGGCATTTATGATTCGAGATGAAGCAACTCGGAGGACACCACGGAACGTGAGGGACTGGGTAAAGATTCTAACTTAAGGCAACAACTTCCTCTCCGAGGGAGTATACTGGGGAGGGAGGAAACCTTGATTTATATCTGGGTCTATGCAGCAACCAGGAACTGAATGAAAAACGTCCCCTCTGCATAACTGTTTCCCAAGATAAACAAACTGAGAGCTGCCCTAACTTCCCAATCTCCATGCTTCCATTTATCTTTATCTCGTCTTCTCTCCAGTGTCAGATGAAACTTACTAAAGGTAAGAAAAAGAAAAGACAGACTCATCATTCAAAGCTGCACACTTGTAGCAAAGATAGATCTAAGTCACACTATTACGGAGAAGCGGGGAACCTGGTAAGACCAAATAAAGCAAATGACAAATTGCTGAGGGGGGTTGGGGGGAGAACATGCCTGAGGCAACACTACCTTATCAGAGAGATCAATGATGTGACAATATCAGTGGTCCTCCTTTATCAGGGAAGTCAGTGATGTGGCTCTCAGCCTGGGAAAGTCCAGGTGACCCTGCCTGGCTTGAAAGCCCATGACAGAGCCCGAAGCCCTTCCCACATCTACCCACCCACTGAAGATCCCTGTGCCCTCAACACCGATACCAACACCAACACCCTTCCCAGTTGCTAAATCCAACATTAGGGTATCATTCCTGCTTCGCTTGGTCTCCCTACAAAAGGTGAACAATTTTTGGAAACGTGCTCCTCTCTCAAAATCATTAAGGCAGCTTCTACACAGCTTTCTTCTTCTCACCAAGCTCTGCCCTTCCATCTTTTCTAGGAAACCCTCTGCTCATGATCGACCAGGAAATGTCCCCATTCCCTAGAGTTCCGCTGTCTGCCCTCTGCCTAAGAAACTCACATATCCCTATGGACGTAGGCACATGGTTTGCTTTAAACCCCGAATTAGCCACATTCTAGCTAGGGAATCTTGGAAATGGTTGCGATAAAAGGACTGATCTCACAGGACTGACTGTTTCATGGTTAACTGAGATCATACATATAACACGCCTAGTAAAGTGTCTGACACATGGGGTAGCACACAAACTGTCAGCCGCCCATCTTAGTGTCTCTATTTCCAGCCTATTTCTCAATTTGGAGTGGTGATCTTGTGAATCATCATTTAGATTTCCCACAAACACTGCAAACGGAACTGGCCCCATTTAAAACTCACCATCCCACTTGCCCACCCCACACACACATACACCTAAGTATATTCTTCCTTTGGTAATGTACTCTAATGTCAGATAGCATCCTTGAAATGGAGAAGTCATCTTCAATACTTAATTTTGCTAAGTTACTCTATTCTTTTGTTTAATGCCAACACTATCCTCACACGTGTTCAAGTCAGAGACCACAGCATGATTCTTGACCCCTCTTTCTCCCTCTGCCCCCAGCATCCTCCCCTGCCTCAAAATTAAGAACTAAGGTAATAGGATGCCTGGGTGGCTCAGTTGGTTAAGCAACTGCCTTCAGCTCAGGTCATGATCTCAGGGTCCTGGGATCCAGCCCTGGATCAGGCTCCAGCCTGGATCAGGCTCCCTGCACAGTGGGGCGCCTGCTTCTTCCTCTCCCTCTGCCACTCCCCCTGCTTGTGTTCTCTAGCTCGCTCTCTGTCGACTAAATAAATTAAATCTTAAAAAAAAAAAAGAATTGAGGTAGCAGGAGAAAAGCCATTCCAGACAGAAAGGACAGCTTGCACAGGTGCTGAATGGGTGAATGGATGTCCCACGTTTATTTCAAAACTGCTGCCAATACGCTCTTTCAAGAATGTGTGTGGCAGAATTACAAGCCAATCAAAAATAATACCTAATACTTTGTGTTTGCCCCTTGTCATTTCCCGGGTACTTAAATACACTGTCTTATTTGATTTGCACAGCAGCCATGTGAGTTGGACAAGGAAGCTATTACTTTTCCTATTTTAAACATGAAGTTGAGCCCCAAAGGGACCTCAAAGACCTGCTGGGGTTGCCTGATTTGGGATGCGTGAATGGAGATGCCCCTCTAGTGATTCCAGGACCCCTGCTCTTCTCCGCTCTGCTCTTCTCCTCCCCCCACTCCCCTCACCCCCGTGCCAGCAGCTCATTGGACACTAATCAGGGCAGCAAAGGTCATATGCAAATCACTGCTTGCAAAACAAGGTCATGCATTGACTCTATTGGCCCGTGTTCTCCAGAGACACAGAATATGTATCTGTATTGTGAATAGTGCTAGTATATATAGAGTGAGTTAGAGAGATGGACAGGGAGAGAAAGATCTTAAGGACTTGGCTTACCTGATTATGGAAGCTTGGTAAATCCACATCTACAGGATAAAGCCGGCAGGCTAAAGACCCAGGAAGGAGTTTAGGTTGCCGCTCAAGTTTAGAGACAGTCTATTGGCAGAATTCCTTCTTCTCGGGCCTGGTGAGTCTTTGTTCTATTAAGAGCTTCAACTGAATGGATGAGACCCATCCACATTATCACCAAGGTGATCAGCTTAATTCAAAGTCCACTATTTAAATGTTAATCTCATCCAAAAAAAACACCTTCACAGAAACACTGAGAAGAGTGTTTGACCAAATAACTGGACATTGTGACACAGCCAAGTTGACACATAAAATTAACCATCTTAACTGTCTTAGTGTGGACCCCCCCCCAAAGCAGAAGTTGAGACAAAGATTCTGGGACAAGCAGTTTACATGGCAGAGCAGGTGTGTGCAAGGGTCTGGGGAAGAGGCACAGGGGAGGGAAGGAAGCCAATGAAAGGTGCATTGCCAAGCTGCGGAACTCTGGAGGCCTCTAGATTGCCAACCAGTCATTGAGGGAGGGGAGCCGTGGAGGGGAGCCATGGAGGAGAGGGGAGAGCATGAATTCTTCCTGTGTTTCCAGCCTGCCTCCAGAGGAAGCATTGGCTCTGTTGGCCAAAGATAGCCTTTGGACAAGGGAGTGTAGCACCTGGAGCTGGGGATGGGCCTGGAAGACATGACTGGACACCAACAATGTACACTGTACTCAGTGACCTCTTCATGGGGAGGGACTTCAACATCTCCCTAGTGTCAAGGCCTCTTCCCACCTTCCATACTCTGATGTACAGTAGGACCCTTGGAAGGCGAAGTTTCATTTTCAATATGTAATTTTGTGATATAAACCATGTGGGAACAAAGATGACAGCAACAGCTCAACCAACTGTTGGACAGGTGGTGTGAAACTTCAGGAACATGGCTGGGGTTCCAATCAATCAGATGCAGTTGCAGGGTCAGTGGTCTACTAGGTGAGGCCCACAGAACCTCAACCTGACCCAAACAAAGAAATAATCAAAAAAGCCCAAAGACAGGTTCCTCAAAAAGTTCCATGTAGAATCACCATAGGACCCAGGAAGGTACTCCTGGGTATCTCCCCAAAAGAACTGGAAAGTGGGACTCAAACATACTTGTACTCCAGTGTTCACACTTCACTGCAGCATCATTCCCAATGGTCACAAGGTGGAAACAGCCCAAGGGGCCATCAGCAGATGAGTGGATAAACCAAAGTTCAAACATTCACACGATGGTATTCAATCACAGCAGGGAAGGAAGTACTGATCCTGCCGTGATATGGGCCATGATATGGATGGGCGTCAACAACATTATGTGAAAGAAGTCAGATGCAGGGTGCCTGGGTGGCTCAGTGGGTTAAGCCGCTGCCTTCGGCTCAGGTCATGATCTCAGGGTCCTGGGATCGAGTCCCACATCGAGCTCTCTGCTCATTGGGGAGCCTGCTTCCCTTCCTCTCTCTCTGCCTGCCTCTCCGCCTGCTTGTGATCTCTGTCAAATAAATAAATAAAATCTTTAAAAAAAAAAAAAAAAAAGAAGAAGTCAGATACAAGAGTTACAAACTGTATGATTTCATTTATAAGAAGCATCCAGAAGAGATAAATGGCTAGTGGGACTGGGAGGAGGTGGGGGATGGAGAGGAGCTGCTTAACAGGTCCAGGGTTTTATTCTGGAGTGACGGAAATGATCTGGAACCAAAGATCAAGGCGGTGGTTGCACAACACTGTGAATGTACCAGTGCCGCTGAGTTGTCCAGTTTTAAATGGCTAATTTTATGTTATGTGAAAAAAACTTTAGTTTTTTTTTTTTTTTTTTTTAATCAAAGAAAAACAGAGCTCGAGGGCAGAGACAGCCCCAGATCAAGAAATCAAGCCAGTCCACAGTGTAAACCCAAGGCAGGAAATGGATCTAAACGTGAACCCCGTGTGACCCCTCCCTCTGGTCTGCCTCTTCTTGGGATGACTCCATAAAGTAACAAAGAAACCAAATCCCTTTTCAAAACATCTTCATTTTTACATCATTTTTTTTCTTTAAATGTTTTTTACCCAAGGAAAGTGTGCTCAGTGAAGGAAATATCAATACAGAGTTGATAAAATACTATCAATGGCTTATCAATGGGAAAAGCACACGCATCTCCCACTTTTGGTCCCTGAATTAAACTAACAGTAAGATGATGTCAATACATCATCTCAACTTCCCTTTTGATTTCCATATTTCAATTATTTCTTAGGCATGCGATCTGAAGTTTAACCTCTATTTCTCTCCCACAGACTTATCTCCACAGATTCCCTCTAACTGCCCCCCCACCCCACCCTCTATTTCATCCTTGAAGACAGTCTCTCCCATCCCCAGGACATTTGCACATGCTGCCTCTAGAGGCTCTGCCCATCCCATGCCCACCTTGTCAGAGCACATGGATCTTTTGGATCCAAGAGGAAGTTTTCCTTGATAACATCCCATCCCCTGACCCAGTCAGCTTCCCTATATACACAGGGAGTCCAGAGCACTTAAGCAGTTAGAACTTTACATTTATATGAGTCATTGTTTGATGAATGTCTGACATCTCAACTACAATAGAAGTTCCAGAAGGGCAACACTCATGTTTACTTAATTTTATTTTTCAAACTTTGTTATTTTTATTTATTTATTTATAAAAGATTTTATTTATTTATTTGAGAGAGCACATGAAAGAGAGCATAAATAGTGGGGAAGGGCCAGGGGAGAGGGAGAAGCAGTCTCCCTGCCAAGCTAGGAGCCCAATGTGGGGCCTGATTCCAGGACTCTGGGATCATGACGTGAGCTGAAGGCTGATGCTTAACTGACTGAGCCACACAGGCGCCTCTAATTCTTTTTTTTTTTAAATGTAGGCTCCATCCCCAGAGTGGAGCCCACACAGGGCTTGAACTCACAACCTGGAGATCCAAGATCTGAGCTGAGACAGGGAGTCAAATGCTTACCTGACTGAGCTACCAAGGCATCCCCAATCATGTTTACTTTAGTTCATTATATTCCCAGAACCCATTACCACATACTAGAAGTATGCCTTGTCAGCAGAAGCTTTGAAACAGATCCAGAATCTAACCATTTCTCATGACCTTGCCAGCTATCAGCCAGTATCTCACTGGGGCGGGGACACTCCCCTCCCACATGGTCTTGTGGTCCCCACCCTTTGCCACAACAGCCTGTTCTTCGCTCAGCAGCCAAAGAGATCTTTGGAAAAGATCAGTTTGATCTTGTGACTTTTCTAGGGAAGATTCTCCAATGCCTTGCCGGCCTTCTAAGAATAAAATCCAAAATCTTACCTCGGGCCTCTGACGTTCTCCCTGATCTGGGCCGAAGCTACCCTTGGGCTACATTCCCAACTTTGTTAATCTGGATTATAAACTAACTCGTGACTCTACCCCCACCTACCTCACCGATCCACACCATTCCTCACTCTTGCTTCTTCCCTTCAGGAGTCCTTGTACATAGAATTGGGAACTTCAAGGAAGACTTAACAAAGGGACTGTACAAAGTGATGGGTGGGGGTATAGGGAAGCTCGGGGAGAGCACAGTGCCGGAGAGCTGTTACCGCCTCTAGGAGGGAGCAGTTCCAGGATGCTGGAAGAGGGGGTTAGGTGGAGAAGTGTTCTAGCACACCACCCATGAGCCAGAAACCACCCTACAAGGACCTGAACACCGTCACCTTCCTCCACCCAGATCTCCTGGGGCTCCCCGTTGGCCAAATCCAGCCAACAGCCAGAAAGCACACTGGTACTCAACGAATGTGGGCTCTGCGGATGAGTCTCCTGTTAGAGGGTCAGGGGCAAAAGTGGAAAAGTAGAGAAGCAAATGGAACGAATCTGCCACGGTTATCCGAAACAGCTCTGGATAGCTCTCAAAAGATCTTGGCATACGAACATCCTTCCATCTGGATCGCCTTTCTCTTTCCTGCCCTCTCCCCAACGCTCCCTCCAACCCTAGTGCCCCTTCACCGGGATAGGTGTCCCTGCTATGCGCCAATGACACCCTGAACCTTCCCTTAGCACTGCACAGTAACCACATTAATTATCTTGTTCCTCCTACTGCATGGTAACGGCCATGAGGACAAGCGCCCAGTATGTCGAGTCCATCATTATATACCCAGCCTTATGTCTGTAGTCAGCACAGAGACACTCACTTTATATTTGTTGAACTAAATAAACCAGAGTTGTTATTTCATTTTTTAATCTCTATTTTAGCCATAGTTATAATACTCACTGACACCCGTATTCTTACCATATGTTTGAGCAAAGAATAGACCAAAGTACTAGCTTATACATATTCAAGTTACAAAGATATTGCAGTATTTAGTAAAGGACAGTATCAGCATTTTAAGTAACTGATTCATAATTTTTATCTTTACATGTATATCTATACACTTATCTACCATATACACGGAGAGTAACACACCCTTCTAAACCACTGTTTTCTTATCTGGGATAAAATGGAGTTTGGCCAGAAGATTTCCATGGCATCTTCCAATTCTAGATTTCCCCAGTTCTAAGTGAAGGGCTGCGTTATCTCCAGAAACCCAGCATCCACAGCTTACTGAGTTCCCAGCACCCAGGAGGAGGAAGTCGAGAACACAGCCCTGTGGCTGTGTCTCTGTTCAAACCCAACTGGTCCACAACCTGGCCAGGCAGTCGGACAATCGCCTTAGCCCCACAGAGCCTCAGTCCCCTCCTTCGAAAAGTGGGGAGAACGATGGGCTAATGCTTGCAAAGAGCTCAGCACAGACCTCGACTCATGAAAATTGTCACAGAATGTAGGTGAACAGGTGAGCCAATGCATCTGGGATTCCAGACAAATTGCCTAGATTAATAGCAAACTGTGTCTTATTTCTTCAGTTTCACGTTCTCTAAAACACCGAGTGATTAACATAACTTTCTACTCTCTAGTTCAAAAGTAGATATAAATTAGATCCTTGCATTGGGGGGTAAAACATTGAATATTACTAAAATGTATGGTTCAGTAATTATGTAGATGTTCCAAATACTTCATCATGCAGGGCAGATGCTAAATTTGCTTATTCTATATTTTATATAGAACCATAAACAGAAATTTATTATTATACATTTAAACGAACAACAGGACGAGCATGTCCTGAAAGTTTTTTGTGGACAAGAATTTTCTGTTTCTAATAAAAACAGTTACCCAATTATCATATTGTTACCTAATCATGCCAAACAAAATAGAATCTGAACTTTTATGGGGTCAAATCAGAGCTCAGGAGTTACATTATCTTATAAATCGAGTTCCTGACTATCTCGTTACATAAGAGAAGGTAGGAAAACAAATGTAATTATCAAATGTGACTACTTCTGCCAATTTTTTTCCTTAACTGTTTACGTTTTTGGCTTTGCCCATCTGGTTTTCATTTGAGGAGAGAAATCACTAATCCCACAAAGCATCCACTGATTCATAATCCTAGAAAAGACTGGTATTACTTTAGCCGCATGATTTGTTTCTCTCTCCTCCTGTGGAAATAAATGTGTAGCTTCATAGTGGATTAAAAAAGACAATTGAGAAATTTCCTATTATAAACATGTATGGTATCTCAATTTCCTAGTATAATAACAGGCAGACTAACATAATTAATTATATTTTAAATGCAAATTGTTGACAACGGTTCATCTGGTTGAAATTATTGAAGCCACATCAACTCTAAAGAAAGTCCTGCTTTCTAGTTCCTAATTTTTTAAATAAAAATAATTCTATAGTCTCTCCCGTGCCCAGCAAGCTCTTAAAGATTTCACATGATATTTAAAACACCATCGCCTCAACCCCCATAGAGACAAGCAGGCAAATATAAGTGATTTATATGCAGATTTCAACCTATTTACTGAGCTTAATAGTGAGAGACAAAATATTATATGCAAAATGCGTTCATTTAAATTTTTGATCAGATCTTTCTGCTGTTTGATGGAACAAGAAAGTTATATTGGTGTAGCAGCAAACGCATTTCAGAATAGAAGTCTCAAACCACCTTTTATCTCTAATGAGAGGCCTGGACAACGGTACCATTAGTTTCACTCATTTTGATTGACAAGTGTCACCGCAGTATGAATCAATCCTGAAATTTCCACAGCGAGCGCTGAAGGCACTGAAATTATGATTTGGCTTGCAAACCAACAAGGCTGTGGGCCCCACAGAGATCCCGTTATCCACAGGATGCTAACCACATGCAGCACATTGGACAATTTTAGGAGCTACACACGCCATGGTTAAGTTGAGACTTATATTTGTCTATCAATGTGTATTAGAGAAAAAATAACCGGTGAATCAAGGCTATGATTTTATAGATGTTACTACTTAGGAAAAGGCTTGGTAGTTAGGTAAAATGTGTGAGCTGTTTTAAGAAAAATACAGAGAAAATAAGAGTGCAGGTGACATACAGAAATGACGAAAATAGTGATGGTCATATATGAGAATGAGTAAGATCTGGGCAACACCGAGCTAGTCCAGCCCCTAGTTTTACAGTTGAGGAAGATGAGGCCCTTCCTAGTTTCAAAGGGTTTGCCCCAGACCCTATGGCTTCTCATAGGTACTTCAGACTGTAACTTAGCATCCCACACTCTATGTGTCCCATTTAAGATGGACTATGTTGCCTTAATACCATTTATTTCAGCCTTGCAAAGGACACTCTTTTTTTTTTTTTTTCTGGAAGAATGGGTCAATGAGAAATTCAGATAAATCATCAAGCTCTGTATGTATTTGATATTGTTTCTTTCTATGGAACAATGGATAGTCCAGTTGTCACCTGACCAGAAGGAAAAGGTGCTAATGAAAGCTGATTTCACTTGCAGCACTTTTTTTTTTTTTTTTAATTATTGGATACATTTGACACGTAACATTGTGGAAGTTTAAGGTCTACAGCAAGTTTTGTCCATCCATTTATATATTGTTACATGACTGCCCAAGCAGTGATATTTATCACAGCACATAATTATAGTACAACTTTATTGTCTATAGTTATTATTCTGTGCCTGAGAGCCCTGGGGCTTCTATACTACTGATTTCAAGTCTTCCCGTAAAAGCCATCCCTCTGACCCCTGCCCAACCCCCCAGCCCCCACCCCCTTACCCCCCTCCCCTGGTAACCACCACCGTGTCCTCTGTTTTAGATCATGCATGGGAACAATGGCGAACAGTCCTGCCTTTCCCGGTCTGACTTACCTCGCTTGTCACTTTCAGCTACATTTCAACAGATCTAGGCGTGATGAGATCTGTATTGTTAATTATGAGTACAGATGTGACATAGAAGAATGACACACTGATAATCTTTTAGATATTGTTTTAAGCCGTGAGCCTTCTTACTAAACTCAACCATGCTTATGATCTCACTTTTACCCAACACACGGAAGCCTTGGGACATTTTTCGCTTTGCATGGAAAGCATATTCTGTGATACATGCTAGAGATTCCTGAAAATGGGGGGAATTCCAGAAACTCTCCACTGTGCTCTGGTGACCGGGAGGGTGATCCTTTCCTGCTGGTAGCGAGCATCTCTCCCCACCTCAATGATCAGATGGGTCACACTGGTGGCTTGTGATGGCTGTCGGGGAGGGGGGGGTCTTCACCCCCAACCAGCTGGCAAATGCTGCAACCAGGGCCTCCGCTTCCAGAGACCTTGGGGGAGCAGTTTTGGCGGTGGGTGGAAGGCAGGCCCCTTTAGAACGAGACTTGGGAGCTTAAAGGAATGAGACGCTAATTCATTCCAGCTGAGAAGTTTCGCGAGGCAGGCAGCACAGGTGTTTTCCGGAAGAGCGTCTGACTGGGTTTTCTTCACTTTCAGGGACCCGCGGTGTAATTGGAGCCGAGGAAAAACAGGTCCAAATAGTCAGAAATGGGCTTTCTTGTTATGCTGACTAGAAAGACACCGCCTGAGGCTCTTTGGAAAGTAAAGATGACAGGTGATGCCTTCTGCAGAAAGACACGTGTCCAGATAAAAATCCTCATGAATGGACTGGGTACGTGCTGTCCAACAGAACTTCCTGCAGTCACAAGCCACATCTGTGCTGCCCAGTAAGGCAGCCACGAGCCACAGGCTGCTGTTCCGCGTTTGAAATCAAGACTCATCTGAGCTGTGATGCGCCATTAGGGTAAAAAATGCACGCTGGATTTCCGAGGCGCGGTATTAAAAGAAGAACGTAAAAATCACATTAAAATGTTTATATTGATTATATGTTGAAATGATCCTTGTTTGCATATAGTTTTAAACATTACATGTAGTATTAAAATGAATTCCACCTCTTTCTTTTTACTGTTTTTTTTTCTTTTTAAATATTTTATTTATTTAAGAGAGAGAGCAGGAGCATGGGGAGAGAGGCAGAGGGAGAGGAAGAAGCAGACTGCCCAATGAACGGAAAGCCAGATGCAGGGCTTGATCCCAAGACCCTGAGATCATGACCTGAGCTGAAGGCAGAGGCTTAACCCACTGAGCCACCCAGGCACCCTCTATTATGGTTTGAAGTTAGTCTGGTTTTACTATTTTTTAATGTGGCTACTATGAAATTTTTAATTACCTCTGTGTCACACAAATTTTTAAAAAACCTTTTTATGTGAGTGTAGTTGACACACAGTGTTCACATGAATTTCCAGGGTATGACACAGTGATTTGACAAGTTTATACACGATGCTATGCTCACTATAGCCTCCATATGTCACCATATGACACTATTATAATGCCAGTGACGATGTCCCCTGTGCTGTGCCTTTCACCCCAGCATTGCACACACATTTTTATTAGGCACATCGAGGCTGGATCAGGAAGTTCTGAATCCATCCTGGAGAGGGAAAAGAATGGAGGGAACCAACAGGGAAGGGCAATGATTTACAGACAGCTAAATTTTGCTTACCTCATGAGGCAAATTTTGTAATGTAAACTCCTCTCCCAAACTGAGTGTTAGAGTGTTAGAAATGTCAGGGGATCACCAAGCACATGGCATTGATGGAGAAAGTGACACACTCAAATATTTGAAACCATGAGCAGTAAATCTGAAAGTCAAGGATAATTTGTACTTCCCCTAAACCTTCTTCCTTCAGTGGATAGGATTATGACACTGTTTGAAAAGGTTCTGTGGAATTCTATGAGAAATTAGGGTCACATTTTCTGTCCTGCTTCCCATATATATGTCCTGTTTTTACCCCAACAGAGAAAGAACATTATTGTGCTTGAGAATTTATGTCAGATTGTTACCTACCTTGAAATCTGGCACCTCTTTTCTCAGATGGGGAACCATAAGGCATAGACTAAGGTGTAAGCACCCAGTAAATCAGGAGGATGGCTGAGGCCAGATAGGACTCATATTTCACTATTTTAATTTCAGAGCTTCCATTTCTCTAAAGGTTTAAGAAACACAACACATTTATTCAAATACACTCGATGTTGAAGATGTTATTTTTGTGTCCATTTTTCAGAAGGAGGCTTAGCTTCTGAATCAGGGCCTCTCACTGGGGGTTAGTGCAGCAGCCAGTGGAAAACAAGAGTTTAATTTCAATGTTGAAAAAAAAAAAAAGGAATGATAGGGAGGAGACATTTATTTTTTCTGCTGTATAGAAATCCAAACCTTCAAGCCTTCAGCTATAAAGAATGCCCACTTATAATGAGACAAAGATCATGTTCCAATTAGGAAACTCAGGTCAAGTATAAGTTAAGTAAGTTCCCATCATCCACATCACCCACAAAACCATGAAGGAGACACACTCTGGAGGCCTGAGCACCAGCGTGGCTGGTACATAAATCCTTACTTTCTAAGCACGCTCCTTCTGGGGCTTTAACATTTGCCACAGAGAGTGGGAACTGTAAAAATAGACGATATGTTTCTGAAGAAGTGAAAGACTTATTGCATAATGGCGGTAAACTGTGTCTAGTAGAACGGAACGACTGTGCATGCAAACACGGGACTCAAAAAATAGCTACCCTCCTAGACAAATGTATTTTCGAAAAGCTTCAGCCTCAGGAAAAAAATGTGTGCCTCCATCAGGGGAGTAAAAAGCCTTGCGACCTGATCTTGGGGACACTGGAGTGACAGTAGCTAGTCTAAAACATATGGCCAACCAATCTGGGCAGTCTGTGTGGACCTCTCCCTAACCGTAAGTCTCAGGTTCTCCCTCTCTTCTCTACTTCTTTTTCTCTTTGAAAGACCTCTACATAAGTGGAAAGGAAAAAATTTGTAAACAGAAGGTATCGATTTTTGCAAAAGCCTCGTAAGGCAGAGATCTACTGCTTCCTTCCTTCCTTTTCATCACCGGGAACAAGAGGAATGAGGAGAACGTTCAGACACAGACTCAGCTGTCAGACAGAAGAGGCATCACCTTTGCTTGCAGCCCTTCCCTTTCCCTGTGTGACCTCCTGAGGTTTCATGCAGACTCTACGGATCTCTGCACAGCCAGCCCTCCCTTGATAATTACTCATCTGCCGATTCTGTCATCCATGCAACAGTAGGTGCAAAACCTGGGCTAGATGCTGAGCAGGAGATGGTGGGGAGGAAGAGAGAGAGAGAGAGAGATGCAAAGACAAAGAAGACCCACTCACTTTCTTAAAGGAATTTAAAGTCTAGGGGAGATAGATACGGAGACTAGAATTAAACAGGGAGCATATTAAGTGCTGTGAATGTGTGGCAGGAAACCAGACAATCTCAGTGTGCCTGCGAGGGCCACATGCAGAAGGCTATATGCTCAGTGAACCGAGAGGCTTTTGGGGAAGGAGTCGCTCTAAGAGGAGAGGGCAGGGTGATGTAGAACATGGCTGCAAATTCAGTGCTTCCAGGTCAGAGAAGAAGAGACAGGCTAAGCACAACATGGCCTTTAGTCACATCCTGAGTTTTAAGGAGTGAGGCCCGAGGGGACACAGTCTTTCCATCAGTCTCATGTCCAGCGCTCAAGTTCACGTTGTTTCCTTGCTGGGGCAACAATTTCGTCTCCCACTTGGGTTGTGGTTGGAACGCCTATGGACAAGGCACAGACCCACGATTTCGAGCAACTGGACAGTCCAGCCAGAGTTGGATCAAAGAAGAGGAACATGTGCATCTGCCATTGTGATTCTCAGTGGCATCCTGGTGGCCTCAGGTTGCCAAAGGCCAAGGGCCCTTTGAGAGGTTTTGGCGGATGTCGGCAATTTTGCCCTCACAGCAACTGGCAGCATCATGGCTGGCAGAACAGGATAGGAGGGAAATGAACGAGCCTGGAGAGCAGGGCTAACTGTGGGATGAATGAGCCTAAGGCACCCATGGAGGCTGTGTTCAGTTTATAACCCAGTCTTGGCTGGGCATCCCCTACGTGCCAGGCACTGAACTAGACCAACCAGTCAGATACTGGTTCCTGCCCCAGATGGCTTCTGATCTGCTTGGGGCAAACAGATGTTAACTCATACTTGTATAAGGGATTATTTCATTGGGTAAGTGCTGCAAAGGAAAAGTACAGAATTGGGAAAATACAAAGAGGTTAGGGTCAAGGTCGTCTGAGAAGTTATAAAATGTTTCCTTGAGGCAAGAAGTAGTTGGGCAAAGGAAATTGGGTGGAGATGTTCCTGCAGCTTCGGGGACAGGACTGGAGAAAACCTGGTTGTGGCTGGAGAAAAACTGCTGTGGCTCTGTTATTGGACCAGGTCTCTGGACCCTGGAAAACCCAGCTTACAAAGTCTATAAATAGGTGGGAACCATGGGAAATCAATATGCAAGGTTTCAGGAAGCTTCTTAGAAAATGTGGCGTTTTAACTACACTTTGAAATATGAGTAGGGTTTTGACTGGTGGAGGACAGAGGCAAATAGCATTCCAGAGTAAGGAAGAAATGGTAAAAGGAAAGACACTAAACATGAAGGCAAGAGGTGAGCAATTATACATACATACACACACACATATATACATATATATATATACACACACACATATGTACATATACACACATACACACACACACATATATATACATACACACATACACAATTTTATAAAACATATGCATATACACGTATATATCCCAATACCATGAGTAGCTATTAATTCCTACTTTTGGAATTAAAAGCTTTGAAAGACTTGCCCAAGGTCACCGGGGTATTGGGTGACAGAGCCCAAATTTAACCCCCAGTCTAAATCTACCCGTTTCCTTCCTAAAAGCACATGACACATAACAAGCCCTCAGGAAGGGGCTTTCATTACAGATATAAATGTGGAACAACAGAAATGATCAGGCTGATGACCCCAAGGGCAGGTGCACGGAGAGGGAGGTAACAGCAGATGGGAGGGAATGGCAGGAAGAATCCAGTATTGACAGGTTCTGAAGGCCTGGTAACGTGGCCCAGGAGGAGCAGGCATGAAATGGCCAAACACCGAATCCATTGTCCCCAGATCCCGTAAGGCTGGACCTGCTGTTTCAGTGCCTCGTAGGATTTGTTCAGAACCAAGAACAATAAGAAATAGGAGTGAATGATCAAGATGTATTCATGGTGGTTGATGGACCTCTGGAGATGAGGCAGGAAGACTGAGCTTTAAGGTCTGAGGCACTACAGGTGAGAGAGTTTGACAACCTAAGAAGGTGACAGGTATCAGGTGGACATGCTTAGGTTTCCGGAAGTGAAGAGCAGTGGTGGGAGCCAAGAACAATGACCACAGAAACAGAGGATGTTGACTGAGGATAGAACGGTCAACACCACGGTTGCGCTACAGAACACGGTGGATCGTGTCAGTTACATGCTTTGTTTCAGTGGAAGCTTGTTAACATGCTCTTCAGTAATTGTGTATAGAGATCAGCCATAGTTTCTTGGGAAATTGTGCAATAATCCCTTCTGACTGTCACTCTGATTTTATAAACTCTTACAGATTTTTAAAGAAGAGCTATCTCTAATCGACCAGTATGGTCTCTATGCTCTCGCCCTGGTAAAAATGCTTGAGAGAATTTACTCCCTGAGTGGGGGTGTTGGGATGAGGTGGGGGTGGGGCAGTGGGCATTCTTGTTTGGGTGAGCTAGATTTTACATTATGGAATGTGGTATTTATTCTGTAGGAGATAGAGTCGTGGGAAGCATTTGAAAGGGTAGGGAGGGAGATAACCAGCTCTGTGTTGGAGGACGACTATCCCAACAGCGATGCAAGGCGTGCACGAGGCCTTTCAAGCACCTTCTTTTGTCAACACTTAGCTGTTCCCCTTGGACCAGTACAAAGGGGATGTGTGTGATAGCGGGTCTTTTAGTGCCTTGTTCCTCAGTAGCTAATTAAAGTTCATTTAATTGATCTTCAACTGAAATTGAATAGTTGCGAGGAACGTAATAACAATGGCGTTCTTTCAAAGGGAATTTACAAGTTCTAGGAGAAGGGAAAGTAGAGGAAACCGTTGGGTGGGGGAGGGGGGGAAACATTTGGTGCTCAAACCACCACCAAGCAAGTCAGTCTTTGCTCCCGCCACGCAAGCTTTTTTCACGGCCACAGATCCCTCAGATGCTTCGGCTTTGCTGTAGGATAATGCACGCATTTGAATATTTACACTTAAAAATAACAGAAATAGATTTTTTTTCTTGGACTTTTTTTTCCAGGATAAATTTCTGAAAAACGCAGCTATCGCTGTATTTAAAGCAAGCTGCTATAACTATGTGCTTGGATGTAGCTCACAGCTCTTCCTCCTTTCACAGTTTTAACTGGGACTGTGGTTTACTCAGAACTGACATATACTTTGGGCAAAAATCTGTATAACAGATCTCTCAGTGGAGTCTGAAAAATGGATTTCACTTCAGGACGTCGTGTATAAATTGTTTGAATGAGTGTTGGCTCTCTTATTTCTCACTTTCTGAAACCTGCTTACCACCTGCCACTTTTTTTTTTTTTTTTAACCTTTCCTTCTCTGAATAGTCATCCACCCGACCATCCATTCACTCCTTTAATTGTTCATTTAATAAATATCAGGTGAGGTACTGCACTGGGGATGGAGATAGGAAAAGTCCGCTACTTGCCATCTAGAACTGTGAGGTCTACAAGGGAAGATGATACCAGAGAGGCCGGAGAAGGTTCTAGAAGCTCAGAGGAGCCATGTCTAACAGAGACCGCAGAGTCAGGGAGCAATTCTCCCAGGAACTGGTACTTGAGCTTTGTCTTCAAGATGAGTAGATGCTAGTGACATCAAGAAGAAGAGAGAATTCTAGACAGAGTCAAAGGGGTGCGTTTCCTCTAGTCCCTTTCAAACTCTTATCCTGACATCTATTTTCTTAAACATTTTAAAGAGTAATCATCCAAAGTGGATCAAGATGGAGGGGGAAACACTAGAAACTAGCAAAAGAAAAATATTTTTGAAAATGCTTGTATCAAATGTCAAAAGAATAAGTCATTCCATGTACACTCAGGAAGAATGGAAACATCCAGAAGCCTGGGCTGTATCTTTCTATATCGTGAGTAATTCTTTGACTGGCCATGAGGTTTGATTTCTCAAGTCAGAAATTTAGTCCGGTGTGTTCAGTAGATGACCTGCCTCCACCAACATACTCTCTTTGTTCTTCATCTTGCCTGAATGCCTCGAGTTTGCACTCGAGGTATTGGTAATGTGCGTCTTGAAAGGTCATGGACAGTGAAGACCTAATGAAAACCACAAGGGAGATGGGGAGGCAACAGATAAGTAAAGGGCATTATGTTTCTAGGGCATAACTCAACAAAATACACACCGCTCTCCAAAGGCATTAGAAAGATTGGTTGGGTTTGGGGAATTGGAGGGGTGTGAGGGAAGGTAGATGCTGTTTTCCTAAAACCGACTAGGCATTTACTGTGAGTCCCAGAACTGATTAATGAGGACCCCATGTCTGAGGCTCTCAGAACTGATGATAAACCTGTGGGGCACTTTAGGGAAGGATCAGGCACCCATTTACACGTGGAAGGCAATTTTGCTATTTTCAAATCTTTTTGAAATGCTGTACTTGTGAGGGTTTTTCCACCCCCCTTTAAAGAAACACCAGCTAATGTGCATAGATAATTATTTTTAAATCCTTTAAAACACACACATACACACAAACTGCTGCAATGCTTTTTCACCGCCAGTCCATACTAAAAGATTCATAGCCCGTATCGATTTTTCTTCCCCCAAAGACATCTCAATTTTCAATAAGCCTGTAGACCTCTCTCTTTTCGTATATACTTCTCCTTGGTTTCTCTGCTATCTCTAGCCCCTGGCCACCTTCCCAGCCAGTACATTTCCCAAACATGTTTTCTTTTTCTTTTTTTTATTGCTTTTTTTATTTTAATGACAATCTCTGGTTTGAGATATTTTATTGCTCATTTCCTCTGTGAAGCTGGGTTGAGACATTCAGGGGTAAGCAGGTAACACGAAGTATCTCTAGGTATGGATGGATTAGAACCTGCCCATAAAAAACTCACATGGCCGAAGGTTCTGCCAGAGTGAGGGAGAAAAGCAGGGGGGATCTTCACAGAGTAAACACAGCAAAAGCTCAAAAGATGCAAAGTTTGTCTTCAACATGTTCTTACCTCCCTATTTGGAGCTCTTCTCTCTGTCTGGGTTGGGCATCCTAGTTCCTAACCTTCTAATTATTTCAGGGCATTAATCTTGTTTCCTTACATGTCAGGTTGGAAAGCAATTTTTGACATGGTGTTAGTACAACAAACAAATAAATAAACCAGCAAAACAATAGGAAATGAAACAACCATCACTAAACCAGTTTCCTAAAGGTATTTGCAATGTGTTTCATTTATTCCCCCAACAAACAGCTGCTAAGTGCCTACAGTGTGCTAGACACGGTGCTAACGAATGGAGATAAAACAATGAATATTCAGAATGCAGTATGTTAAATGCTATGATAGACATACACATTAAGTGCCTGAGAGCTCAAAAAATCTAGCATCATGGGCCAAGTTTGGCATGTGTTCTGTCACGTCCTTCTCACAGCAGCCTAAGTGAGAGATGCTATCATTCCCCCCATTATACAGATGAGGAAATGAAGGTTAGGAAGAATATATAAATTATCCAAGGTCATGCAGTCAATACATGGTAGAACCTGGCCATGACTGACTCCAAGCCCATGTATCAAGTTTTAGCTAGGCTGCTTTCCAGCACTTGGACTCCGTTTAGTAAAGAAAGGAAGAAAGAGAGGTGGGAGAGAATAACATGTTCAGAGGTTTGGATGCAAGAGAGTCATGGCATGTTCTAGGACCTGAGAAGGAATCTGAGCAGAAGCAAGCTATCAGAAAGGAATGCCAGTGAAGCCAAAGAATATAACAGCTTGAACCAGGAAGGAGAGACCCGGCCAAATGAAGACCACGGGAACCCCAGGAATGAAAGGTGGGATTTCAGGCACATAATCCCAAGGGCTGGGAGAGATGTCTTGGAGTAGAGGTTTCCTTAAATACATAAATGAAGACATCTGTTACAGGTGATCACCTATCTTCTCCTACATGGTCCAGTGACAAGGACAGGTGATGGGGGGACCAACAGATGGAATCACAAAACTTGAGAGATGGCCCATGAGATTATTTAATTTAACCACCTCATTTTCCACAAGAGGACATGGAGACTCAGAACTCTGCAGCGATTTTTTCCTGACATGGCATAGCTAATTAGGGGTAGAGCTGTGATTAGAATTCAGATCATCTGAATCTCAAAAGGAAAGATTTCAGACATAGATTCTGTGCAAAGGACGTGAACAGACAATCCACAAATGGCCAACAAACATGAAGAAATGTGTTCAGCCTCCCTCGTAATCGAAGACTCCTCAGTAGCACAGGGAAATAGGCACACTCATGTATTGCTGGTAGAGATCTAAATTGTAATAATCTTTTTTGGAAGATGTCTTGGCAATAAGGAAGTGGCAATATAACACAGGGATTAAGACCATGAGCTATGAAGTTGGACAGACAGACCTGGACTCAGATGTTGGGTCTGCCCACTGCTGTCAGGCATTAACCATTTTCTGGGCACAAGCCTCAGTTTCCCTGAGAAAAATGTGGATATTAATACTACTTATCTCATAAATTTACTGTGAGGATTAAATGAGATTACAGCACAGTGCCCGGCATATAGAAAGTCTAATAAATGGTATGATCATGATCATTATGTACAAAGAGTTTTACAAATATTCATTTTCCTTGGACTAGCAATTTCATGTCAAAGAATTTACCTTACAAAAATTATCAGAATGGGGCACAAAGATTTATGTACATGGATATTCATCACCACGTTATTTATAACAGTGAAAAATTGGAAACACAAATGTCCAACAATAGAGTGGGTAAATTAATGATGGTTCATCTGGTTGATGGAATACCATGTGGCCATTAAATATCATGCCGAAAAAGAACACTTAATCATCAGAGAAACATCCATATTAAGTGACAAAAACAGATTACACAACAATATATAACCATAATGCCAATTTTACCACAAACCAGGGTTACATATATGTATTCTATACAAGTAGAAAATACTGGATGGCGCCTTGGTGGGAAAGAATTTGCTCCCACTATATATCCAGGCTTATCCTGCTAGCACATGTCTGTGTGAGACCTCTGTCCCCTGCATTGAGGACAACCTCGTTTAGCAGATTGTGTAGTAAACTCTGTAACAAGATTATGATAAAAGAAAGATGAAAGTAAGTTCCTTTTTCTGAGACTATCAAAACTACATAAATATTTGAGTTTAACGAACCATCCTCAACCTTCCAGATCTGAAAAGACTTGGAAGGAAATTATATTTTACAGTTGTAAACTTATCTCAGCGTGCTGGGATTTCTACATTTAACTTCTATTAATGCTTTTCATTGCCAGCATGAAAACATCTACCTTAGACGATCTTCCTCAGTGGTATTTCTTACAGAGAGCTGATTAGATTAAATAAAATAAAGGAGTAAACTAATCTGTGGACAAACACTGAAAAGGAAGGTTAGAGTTGATTTGTTTACTAGTTTCTTCTATCAATATATCCGAAGAAACCTACTGAGGAATTACAGTATAAACGAGAAAAAAAAAAAAAAAAAAAAAAAGAACCCAGAGGAATGAGTGATCATTTTTCCTGCGCATCTGATTCCAAATAGTTCACTTTAATAGATGTCGAAAGGTCTGTTACTATGCACCCTTAGCTGTAAATCACTTAGGCATCCCTTCTAGTCATCTATTATTTGTGTAAGGTTTGGAACATACGCACCAAACAAGTCCTACAAATACAAAGGGTCCATCATGACTGGTTCAGAGCTTTCATTTACAACATAATTAAGTTATAAATGTTCTCCTAATAGTGTGCTTTTTGGCAAGCCCATCAAATTTGCAGTATCCTCATCTGTAAACAGTTGTAGGACTGAATGGAATGATTTCGAAGATTCCTGCTAGCTCTAAAATTATACACCAAACTATGCACATAAGCATGAACTAAATTTAAAAATTGGGCTTTTCCTGGGAAAGAAGTTGGCCTTAGAAAGAAGCCCTGGTGAATCTGTTGAAATTATAAAATGCCTATGTTAATATTTTTCATGTTAGAGAGACAAATTTCGGAGTATTATATTAATTCAAATTCTGATGAGCAGAACAGCATAGATTAGTTACAATTGAGATGAACATTTTTCAAGTAGTAAATGTGGGTAAGAAATTACTCAAAATTCTTGATATACTTTGCGGACAAACAATGTGTACAATGCATTTATCCTTTGGTTGTGATGATACTCTATTTTTGAAAGACACTTTCTAGTTTCAATGTATACTTTGATGTAAGGTCTCTTTTGAGTATCACAACTTAATGAGTATAGGTCCAATGATGATTTTACTCTCTTTACAAAGATCCGGCTACGCTAAACGATTTTCTCCAAATAGCATAGCTACTGAAGTAACAGCTAGGATTGGAAACTATGTGTCAAACTCCAAAATTCATCTTTTTTCTGCTACATGACACTGTTTCCAATGCCACCTAGCTCATTTCAATGTGATTTTTTACAATAACTTGAAGGTGGCTTTTATGCACAGTGAAGATTATTCAGTGTTTATATTGTTTTTATAATTAATCTTTGACTTACTGAAGTCATAAATTTAAAAACTTATAAATTTAAAAATCCTTAATCTTTTAAAGAGGTTGGCAAACTGCAGCCTGTGAGCCAAGTCTGGCTGACTGCCTGGTTTGGTAAGTCAAGTTTTATGGGAACACGGCCATATCTATTCATTTACATATTGTCTTCGGTTGTTTCCATGCTAGGATGCTTGGCAGAGTCACAGATCTGCAGCGGAGACCACAGGGCCCACAAAGCCTGAGATATTCACCCCTGACCCTTTACAGAAAGTTTGACAATCCCCCTCTTGGATTTAACTTACAAATCTTATTATTCTATATTTAACACTCTTCAGGAGGCTTTAATAAATTCAGTTAAAACGACTTTAAGCATTTTTAACTGCATGTATGTATTTGTATTAGATTTCCTTTTAATGTCACTCAGGTGTTTATCTTAACAAACAAAAAACTTCCCAAGTGTTTGTACAATTCTTAAAAACCTAATAAACTATGTAGAACCTTGTAACTCTAGCTATATTTCGATAACTTGCAACTATTACTATAACCTTATAACTATGTTGAGTCTTAACATTGTTAAATGTCCTAATGTTAAATGTAGAAAGATTTCAATTTAGAAATCTGAAACTTAAAGCAATTAGAATTTTTATTTAGGGTAACAAGACTGACTTCTTTAACCACAAGTCTAAATTCTCTTAAACAAAAATGAACAAACTGGAACAGATTCCTTCTTGACATAAAATAGAAATGTTGCAGGCTGGAGTCTCTTAAATGTACGCTAAATCATCTCAGAGTTAAAATATGGCTACTTGTGGGGCACCTGGATGGCTCAGTCGGTTAAGCGTCTGTGTTCGGCTCAGGACATGATCCCAGGGTCCCAGGATCAAGACCCACTTCGGGCTCTCTGCTTAGCAGAGACCCTGCGTCTCCCTCTCTCTCTGCCTGCTGCTTCACCTACTTGTGCTCTCTCTGTCAAATTAAAAAAAAGAAAAGTCTTTAAAAAAATACAATATTCAGGGTGCCTGGGTGGCTCAGTGGGTTAAAGCCTTCGCCTTCAGCTCAGGTCATGATCCCAGGTTCCTGGGATCGAGCCCTGCATCAGGCTCTCTGCTCAGGGGGGAGCCTGCTTCCTCCTCTCTCTGCCTGCTTCTCTGCCTACTTGTGATTTCTGTCTGTCAAATAAATAAAACTAAAAATCTTTTAAAAAATACAATATTCATGAAAAAATTACAGCACCCCAAATATTTCTGGGGGCTCACTCCCCAGTGATGGATGCTGCAGAACGATCAATAATCACACTGCAGACACTGACTGGACTTTTCTCGAGAACAGTGATGAGACTTGCTAAGCCCCATTTGGAAGCCACAAGAAGGACACCATAAATTACAGGAAGGGGTGGCCACACAGTCTATATTACTTCCTAGGGCTGCCATACCAAAATTCCACAAGCTGGAAAACTCAAATTCCAGAAATGAATTGTCTCACATGTCTGGGTCCAAATTTACCCTTTTTTATAAGGATAATGGTTATATTGGATTAGTGGCCATTCTAATGACTGCATCTAAAGTTAACTAATTGCATTGGCAATGACCCTATTTCCAAGTAAGGTCATATTCTGAGGTACGAGGGGTTAGGACTTCAACATATGAACTGGGGGTGGGAGACCCAGTTCAACCCATAGCAGAGACTGGAAAGCTTAACACTATCTTTCTTGAACTCTCTTGAAGCTGGGATGATGGATATAATGTAGGTCCAGCATTCAGGCAGAATTTGGAAGGCAAAAATGAATTGGAGGCCCTTTTGCTGTTTTTCTAGTCATGGTCATTTGATTTTTCTATGAGGATTTTCAGAGGACTGCTATGGTTTGGGGCTGGTGGTTCCAGTGGAGGATTCTTTTTTTTTTTTTTTTTAAAGATTTTATTTATTTATTTGTCATAGAGAGAGAAGCGAGAGCAAGCACAGGCAGACAGAGTGGCAAGCAGAGGCAGAGGGAGAAGCAGGCTCCCCGCCAAGCAAGGAGCCCGATGTGGGACTCGATCCCAGGACGCTGGGATCATGACCTGAGCCGAAGGCAGTCGCTCAACCAACTGAGCCACCCAGGCATCCCCCAGTGGAGGATTCTTGACTGTGGTAGCTCTCTTACTGACTGACTAGCCTTCTGACTGACTAGCTTTCCAGACTCTGGTCGTAGCAGATGGTTCTGAAGGAAGCAAACTTCACTGTGTTTGGGTGTCTGATCCATTTACCAAGTAAGCTGTAGGATTATCAGGTTTGAGTGGAAATGAGAGCAAGAGAAAGCTCCTGAGCTGACCCAATGCAAGCAGTTTTGCAATTTGGCTCTTATGATCCAGGATATCTAACGGCATGCAAAGCATTTGTGACTTGGGTAAGGGCACTTACGAAGCCTGTGGTAGGAAATTCATAGCAGAGGATTTAATATTTTGAGATAAAGTCACATCCTTTGGCAAGAAACTTTTTTAAAATGGAAAACCAAGTGATCCTGTGACCAGTCTTCCCATCAGGAACTGGGTGTTGTTTGGATGCACTCATCCACCAAGTTGGCCTAAGTGGAAGTGGTAGACCATAGAGCTAATTGAGCCCGAGAAGGTTGTGATAGCCCAGGATGCACGAGTAGGCGATTCACACTCCCAAAGCACCTAGTCCCGTGAGTCTCCTTCAACACACACGTATACCCTCAGGGGGATTTTTTTTTTTTTTTAAGGTAAAGAGACTAAAAAAAGCAATTGAACCTGGTTCATGGGAACGGGTGTGTGTCTAGACCTCCTGCAGTGGACCGGGGTGTAATGCATCCTGTAGGTTTGCTCACAGAAGAGAAGCACTGCACTGGGGAATTGAAATAACAAGGGGGACAAGACACTTTGTTCAATGGATGTGAGCTGGCGGCTTTTCTCGATCACCCCACACTGTGCTAAAGCAGCCATGGTTAGATAGCTCAGGTACTTTGTGTTGCCAAGCGCCATGTTACTAATGGCGCACTAACACTGAGCCGCCGGCGGCACATCACACCATCCATTAACAGGCTTCGTGTAACTGAACTCTTCCAACATGGGAAGGGCAACCATTTGTCCTCACTGTCGTATTTAGGTCTGGGTTTACCTTCTCTGCCTGCCATGTGTTGACCAGCAATACCATGGATGAATCCACCAAACGTGTTCTTCATTCTTACAATGTTCTGCACAATGTTATTTCTGGCCAAGAAACTAATTTCATAGCCAGATTTTTAAAAAGCAGGTGGCTGACTTCCAGGAGACTCAGTGATCTTACTCTGCACCCATCTCTCAGAAGGCTGCCATACAGAGAGAGAAATGGCCTGCTGAAGACAGCCAAGCTATATCTTGCAAGGCACTTTCCTTCAGGGTGGGGAGTATGCTCCAAGCCAGCTGCTCGTGTATGGTCTTGCTTCTCCCCTCAGCCGATCTCATAGATCTGGAAACCAGGTGATCAAAATGGGAAAGGCAGCTCTCATTATTAAGTCTGATCATAACATAAACATTTTTATTTGCATCTCTATGTCTTTGAGCTGTTGTTTAGAGATTTATGGACTCTTCCACGTGGGGAACATACGGTTCCACTGGACTGTAAGTCAAGACTTTCCCCTGGTCCCTGGGTTCCTCATGATCACTGGATTTCTGACAATCAGGGAAAATTCAGGTTGCTGCTGCTCCATAAGGACCCGTAGAGTCTCTGGGGTACCTCCTAGTACTGCCATAACCTGTGGCAAAAGTTAGAGATGATTTCAGCAAATCTAGACCCTCAGATGGCTCAAGCACGAAGGTTTAGGTCCTGTCACCAGGCAAAGAAGTTGGGCCAATTAGGAAACTATCTGGGAGCAATGACTGCCTTAAATGAGTTGTTGAGGAAGACGTTATAACCAACTATGAACTTGTGACAATAGCCAAAGTGATGACTGTAGTAGTTTGTCATTTATCCATTTACGTATCATTTATATATTATATATTAACCACTTTCCTTTGTATTCCCTCCCCATTGCCTTCCATGTTTAATGAAGGGTTTTGTGGGCCATGATTAATTTTACAAGTCAGCCCATAGGTAGTGGGACATCAAGACCGGATGGTGACTGAGCTGAAGGGAAAATGAACGTTGCCCAGAGATGGATGCGGATAAGTACTGCTCTCCCTTTGCGGAGAGGGCAAGTGCATCTGAATGTTAGGGAAGGCCTGGTGTTACTGCTCTCATTTGGTAACTTACATTTGGGAAGACCAGACCATACAGACATGTAACCCCCAAACGGGTGGCCCATCATGGACAAGATGGATTAGAGCTCTGTAGCCATTCCATCCTCCTTTTCGTATGCCTTCCTCTACTACAGATGTGGGAATGCCACAGACTCATTTTTCAGACATCCTTGAAGCAAAACTCAGGATCTCACTTAGCTTCTCACGATGTGCTTGCATGATTCCAGGTTCGCCTCTGGGTTCTGCTATTCCTACTGGCAAGCATGGCCCAGGAGCCGTTGAGAGCTTCTTCCCCAGGGATACACAGGTGTCAGTGGATGGTCACTAGCCTTGTAGGTGTCAAAGAAGGGCACCTGTCTTGCTGGTGCACGTTCCATGAGGGCACCATGGCTCTGGGGCTGGCAGTGGCCACTGAGACTTCCTAGGAGTCTCATCAGGAAGACATCAGGAAGGCAGGCTTCCCGATGGTGGCCAAGGCAGGTGGCTCCCAAACTGGCAGCCACAGGGGCAGTTTCCCAACTGGGCAGGCGTTCCCTGTGGCACAAGAGACAGCACCTTCTGCCGTGGCCCAGTTCTATGGGGAGAGTTGTTCCTGAAACTCAGCCTCAAGTGTTTTCCTCAACCCTAAAACCAACTCTGAAAGCCGCTTATCACCTTAGAATAAATTTGTTTTGGCCTAGACTCTCTAGAGTGGATTCCGATGTCTGCCAGGGAAACATGAGTGATTTAAAAACAAACAAACAACAACAACAAAAAAAACACCTTCCCATCTAGGTCTTAAGTCTGTAGCATGTGTTAGAATTCCCCACTTTTTCATATTTTTTCAATAGGGCAGGTCTCACAATCTTATAGATATTTAAAAATCACCTCTCTCATGGTGGTGTCTTTGTTATGACTAATTTTATGAATATCATTCTGTTAGCTCTATTATTTTTTTTAAAGATTTTATTTATTTATATGACTGAGAGAGAGAGAGACAGCAAGAGAGGGAACACAAGCACAGGGAGTGGGAGAGGGAGAAACAGGTTTCCGGCTGAGCAGGGAGCCTGATGTGGGGCTTGATCCCAGGACTCTGAGATCATAACCTGAGCCAAAGGCAGACACTTAACTACTGAGCCACCCAGCTGCCCCAGCTCTATTTTTCATTCTCCTTTATCACCTTAGGAGCCCAGTGAGCCAATGCTGTGCCTTAGCTTTCCAGCTACTGACGTGTGCCCCCTACCAGCCACTAGCTCGTGCTCTGGACTTTTCCCTTCTCCTTGTACCTTTCCCCTCCTTCATTGAAATGTCTGTTTTATGTCCTGTCAGAATACTATCAATGGATAGTTTAATAAACTAATTTAGGCTATGTTAATTGACCACAGTGGAAATAATATTTTAATATTAAATACAATATTTATATTGTATTTATAATATTAAATATTAAATAACATATATTATATATTTATAATATAAAATAATAAAACAATATTTAGTTTTAATATTAAATAATATGAAATAGGAATAAATATTTAAAATGATATTTTAATATTTTAATATTGATAATAAGAATGATGGCGATACCCACTGCAGACATGCACGAGCACTGACTACATGCCAAGGATGTTACGAAAATTATGCCTTTAGTCCTTCAAAATTCCCAAACCTAAGGAGCTAACTGCTGTTATCTCCATTTTACAGATGAGGAAACTGAGCCCAGAGAGGTTAAAAAAAACCACTTGATTAAAGTCACACAGCTTCTGAACATTAGTTCCGGCCTGAGATCCAGGTATTGTCTACTAACTCCTATGCTGTATGGTCTGTTTAAATCCAAAGGAACACTTTGAGAATATTAGGTGGCCTTTGCAGCATGATGGGAGGAAATATTTTAAAATGTCCGGATGGAGGAATCTTCTAGCAACAGAAGCATGAATATTTTAGTGAGATCAGGAGAGCTAAACATAAGACATTAGGCACTAAATAAGAACATTCCACATTTTGTGGTAACACAGTCATTTCTGTAGTAACAAGATAAGCATTTTGGTTTATTTCGTTGCATAAGAAATGAAACTGGAAAACATGAATATTTAAAGAAGGATAAAGGTATATAGGTAAATGAGCAAAAGTAGAGGAATCTGGAAAATGGAGAAAGGTTAGTTTATTCGTATGATAAAATATTTCATTAAGGAATCCATATTATGATAAGCTTCTAAAAGATTAAGGTAGTATAGATAAAACAGTAAATTGAGTTTAATGCAGGGTTAGATAAGAGGCTGGTAGTCGGTAATAACGATGAGATGTGCAACGCGTAAGGTCACTGATTATTTGGAAAAGAGGAAAAGATGGACATGCAGAATGGAGCTGGTGTTTGATAAATATGGATACCCTCGCTTTTCAAAAGTTCGCATCATGCCATTTCTCTTTTGCAAAAGATCTACATTAGTACCTGTTTTTGCTAACTGAAAGAAATCAGAAGAGGATTTTCACTTTTACCAAAGGCAGGGAAAAAAATGAAAATACCTTTCAGTGTTTTGCTGCAAACTGTTACACGGGCAGTGGGCACCCCCAGCAGTGAGAGGGGCCCCGACAAGCAAGCTCTTTCCACGGTGATCACATTGAGCATCCACGCATCGAGCCCTCATAGTCTGGACCTGTGTCTGAGCATTTGTGCTTTATCTCCATTTATTTTATGCATCCGCTAGCAAGATGTGTCCTAAGGCATCAGAAAAGCCTATGAGAGGTTATTTTTGGGGTCTGGGAACACTCAAAAATTTCTCCATATAAATAGGCGCTAATTGCTTTTTTGGGTATGCCATTTCAGCTTACAAAACATTTCATACAAACACCTACTTGGGGGAAACCTGTATTTGGTTGCTGAGGAAACAATAACCATAAAAGAGAAGGGAAACTAGGGGAACTGGAAACTAACTGGAATGGTTGTATGGCGATCATTTCCACATTAACAAATAATGGGAAAAATTTAGTGAGGTTCTTAACATTCCAATGTTATTAAGAGAGTAGGGTAGCGGGGGGGTGGGAGGTTGGGGTACCAGGTGGTGGGTATTATAGAGGGCACAGCTTGCATGGAGCACTGGGTGTGGTGAAAAAATAATGAATACTGTTTTTCTGAAAATAAATAAATTGGGAAAAAAAAAAAAAAGAGAGTAGGGTAGCAAAAAATTCCATGGGTTCCACTGCTATCTATTTAACCCTCCAAAGTGTTCATGAAGTCTAAAGACCGAAGGCTGGGCTAACTCGTGTGTAACTAAATCTCGATCTAGAGAACAACCAGCCAGTTAAATGGCTAATCTGGTCAGTTCCATTTGCCACACTGATGTGGACCCTTACCAGCATCTTGTAATCAAGCTGGTTTGGGCTCATAGAGATGAATAGCCTCTGTGTAAAAAAACTTTAGGATAATGAATGAATAATCAGATGCTATGAAAACCACGAAGTTTTGCAAATGCTACGGTTTCCTTATAAAATTCATGGTTACTGTTTCTGCTATTGTAACATCGAAACTATCAAATCGGAGGCAGATAATCTTAGTGATTTGCCTGATGCACAAGAAAGTCATTAGATACACACGGCTTTATGGGTTCTTTCTTTTCCCCCAAGAGTGCTAACCATGAAACTATTATTTTACAGATCCTTCATTTATCTTTCAGAATTTATCCTTTACTCTCCAACATGCAAATTAAAGGTTCTGTTTTGATACTGGGAAAAAAATGATCTACGGATAAGAGACTAGAGAGAGAGATAAATTATAGGAGCACTTTGCTCAACCACAATCACATTTTCAAACTAAAAAGTATGTGAAAGTGATTTTCTAAGAGATTTAGTACTCTGACAAAGAATAAGTTCCAAGTGAATGATCCTTTGGAGTGGAAAAAGGTTAGCTGTGAAAATGCTTGTGAAATATACTGTGGAGGATTCTCATTTTAAGATTATGGTCGTTCTTGCCTCCAGGTTCAAGTGTTGCTCAATCAGCAAGGTGCTCAATTCATAGTGATTGCTGCGCATTTCCTTGTTGATCAAGAAAATGCATAATCTCAACCTAGACACATTTACCATAGAAATGAAGATAAGAAACGGGATTTTGATTTAAATTTTCCAGTTGCAGCAGATCCAGAAAAATATATGCAAGTGAAGATTCCCTTTGAAAAGCTCTGATTCAAGTCCAAAGAGAATGAATGCATCTCCGTGTTCCTAACGCTGTCTTCCCATTAGACAGCAAGCGTTTCTCGCTCAGAGCCCTTGTCAATTTGATTAAACTCACAGACACGTGACCGACTCCGCCTCTGTTAAAAATACTCTCAAGCCAGAGAATGACTGAGAGCAGCGTAGCTTTGTCTTTGTGAGTGGGTCCTTTAGCTGAGCAATCATAACACTAGCTAGAGGGGTATATAGGTTTAAATTCAATACCCCACAACTGAACTGTCCAAACGCAGCTCATAGCAGAGAGGGACTTAGAAGAATGCAAATTCAAGACCAGAATCCAGAACACCCTTCCAGGCATGGACGTTTAGAGTTTAACATGGCCCTTGAGAATTAGGGTACTTCTTTCCAGTGGTGTTTTCAAAGGCTGACTTTCGAGGCCGCTCCTTTTTGTGCATCTTGTTTGCGCATCTTGTTTCCAAGATTAAAGATCCTTCAGGTGAAAGACTAGAGGGATAAGGTGGGGACTTGAGGGGTGTGTGTGTGTGTGTGTGTGTAGGTACGAGAAAGGTGGGGACTTTAGGGTGTGTGTGTGTGTGTGTGTGAGCGCTCTTCTCTTGCGTAGGTAAAAAATAAGGTAGGAGATTCCAAACCCAAAAGAGTTCACTCAGCCTAGACCCCACCGGGGTGATCAACTCAGTCCGCAGGAGACAAGCTGGAAAGTCTCCGGGCCGCCGAACCGCGCAGTCGGCCCGGACGCGAGACAGAGCCAACCGACCTTGCGGCCCCGCCACTCTCGGAGGCGGCTCGGGGACTCCGCGGCTCCCTGCGAGCCCGACATTCGCGCCGGGAGGGAACGCGAGCGAAGCCGGGACGCCTCCCCGCCGCCCACGCGGGGCCCGGAGCCCGCGCTTCCCGCAGGCACAGCCAGCGTTAGGCGCGGCGACCGTGTTGCCATGGCAACGGCGGCCCTTCCCCGCTTCCGGGCGCCGTCGCGCCACGCCGGGCGGAATGGGGCGGGGCGGGCGTTGCTAGGAAACGGGCGGTGGAAGTCCGCCTCCGCGGCGCTCTCGCCGGGCTTCCATCCTTCACCGACGCCAGCGCGGAGGAGGTGGAGGAGGGGGAGGGCCGGGGGGCGGCGGGATGGACGCCACGTGCTGGCCGGGGGACGAGGGCTCTCTCCCCCACGGCAGGCTCTTCCAGCCGACGTGACGTCCCCTTTACCGTTGGCTTACAAGTACTGTGTCCTGCGCCCTGGGAGGAAAAATGAGCCAAAACACTTGGGCATGGCCTCTCCCCGCACTGGCTCTGCGAGACAGTAACGTCCCCAGGCCGCCCTGAGGGCTGTTGACTGGCTCTTCTCCCCGCTCCAAAAGGAACCAATTCTGGAGCTTTGCTGTGTGGAGGAGCCGTGCTGAGCCCGTTGCCCACACGGACTCATTTTCAATCCTGTGAAGTCAGGGCTAGTAACTTGCTTTCAACGAAATGAAGAAAATGTGGCCAAGGTCATACGGCTGGTTGGGGGTGCAGCCAGGATTTGAAGCCCAGTCTTGCTTCAAGGTCACTGGGTTGTTACAACGCTCAAGTGTCCTCCCTCGGCTGCTTCTTGGCTAGCACGTCACCACCTTTGCTAGCCACACACACACCACACCAACCGGGTCCAGTGTCCGGAAGTGGTCTGGCAAGAAGATTGAAAGAATAAAACCAAGATTGCCCCCCAAATCTGGGACATACGGTATGCCTTCATATATCATTGATAATTTGCAGGTGTCCTGGTCTGTAACCTACAACCGTGATCACCACTTAGGAATTCAGATCCTTCTTCAAGGGAGAAGGTCGAAGACGGAGATTTGCCAAAATGAGTATTGACTCCCAGCAGGTATCCCATGCTGGGCTAGGTATGGGGGAGATTAAAAGACCCCCCCCCCCCCCAGTCCGTGTCTGTCCACAAAGAGTTTATATTCCGTTACGGAAGTGTTTTGGGTTGCCAAGGATTGTGGGCAAGGCTATTAGGGAAGTGTTTCCAGGAGAAACTAGTAAGGGAGAAAGGGAAGCAGAATAGGGCAAGAGAAGGCGGCAAGCAAGGGAGCAGTCAAATCAAGAACCGGCCTCAGCTTGATCAAGCTCCTCTGGAAGGGAACTGGGTTTTTTTTAAAATCCACACACCAGTCAGTCCCTGGCTACAGGCCTTCTTGGAGGGATGGGGGACCTGACACCCAGGGCTTCCTGTTCTGAATGACTCTGGGTGAAGTGGTTCCTGTAAATTAAGGGAAGGTAGTTTTCTGAAGGACGGAGGTGTGAGCCATCAGGAGAGAAGTACCCAAAGGCTTCTTTGCCTATACATCCCAAAGAAGAATCACTGGGCATAGATCCAGTGACCCAGTGAAGGGGACCTGGGCAGTATATCAAAGGCATTCACCGAAGTTCACCCTTTGCACCACTCAGATCCGTGTGCTTGTCACGTTAAGTCCAGTTCATTTTGTCACAGCTTATTCAAGATTCTAACTGATCATGGATCTAATAGGATAAATCACAGCCTGTGCCCCTGTAGCTGGTGCCAAGATTATAATCAATATCCATCATGCCATTTCTCTGCTGTCCATTCTAGATTCCCCTCATTCTCAACAAATCCTTTGCCAGACTAGGGGGGCTTGCTTGGTAGGGTGACCCACATCTTCATCCTCGAGGGGGTCTGAGCTCCTTACTGCTCTGTATTTATCAGGTAGCTGTTGCAATTGCCTGCTTTCAGTTAACACTGGGCATGGGAGCAGCTGGGGACAAAAGTGCAGGGAGACGCCAGTGGATCAGCTGAGGTATTTTCCTCCAGAAGCTAGAACCTCTAGACCCAATGTCTTAGAGTTATGAGGATAGGAAGGATGCATGACCCAAAAGGTCACTGAGAGCAATAGTGAACCAGACTACTCCTTCCACCCTGGGTTTCCAGACCCACATATTCAACTCACTGGAGACGCAAAGCAAAGTAATGACTATCGGTTTAAGGCACATACTGCATTCTGAAGGCCGGTGCCCAACCTCACAGAGTAGCATTTCTAAGTTAGTACCCACCTCTGCCTTCAGAATGTGGTTACAACATATCATGCAAGAAGTTTCTGAATGACATTTAGTGTGATCAGTAGATTTCATAGTCATATGCCTGTTTTCATACCTCCTTTGCCAAAAAACGGACAGAAAATGTTTTGTGGGATCCTGTATCAGTGTATCAGACATTCTGAGTCTTCAGGTAGAGGAAGGCACTGCAGGCTAGAAAGATGAATTCATACACTAATCAATGCCAGTCAGAACAAAATGCTGCACTTCCAGGGTGAGAGGCATCCTACATAATTAACTTGCCACCAAGTCTCTGATTGGTGTTCTAAAGGAAAGGCACCGTCCTGGGGACATAAAGTCAGTCTCTGTTGCTCATAGGTCAGACATTCACAGTAGCAGCACTCGATCGGTTTTGGTGAGAAGGAACGCGTGCTTCCAGGCTCATGCACAGCCTCCATCTCTGCACGAAGCTAGCACATTCATGGGCCTGTGCCTGTTGCACAGGAACCACAGGAACGACAGACAACTGCTGGCTGACATTTACAGGACGAGTCATCCTGCCCACCTGGTTTCTTAAAGCCTCTTCTGCAAGGAAAGCTCCCTGGGGGGGCACTCAGTTTCCACACCAACATTTTTATTCTGTCTATCTCCTTATCTGGGGCCACCTCTCCCATCATACACATTGGATCACCAGGTGTGATGCCCTAAGCTCTGCCTGTTACAGTTTGTCTTCACTGGTCTCTTCAGAGCCTCCTCTCTGGTTGGGGGGATAGATCAGCAACTGTCCAGTTGCAGTTTGTCCCAAGGTACTGAGTCAGATTATCTGTGAACCAATCCGGGGATCCTTCTTCTAGCAGCTGGCCGTGGGGGATACCCATGGGTGTGAGCCAATAGAGACACGTTCATCAGTAGCTAACATGGAGGTGTAGGTCTCCATTTTGTGTGGTTTACTCATATGTTCTGGACCTGTCCAAGCCCAGTCCCACCCAATTTCATAGTGCTTCTAAGTATTTCCTATGTCTTTCTCAAAAGCTAGCCAGTGTATCCTCTTCCATCTGTCTCCCATTACAATTCACCAAGAGTGAAAGTCTTAGTAACTGCAACAGTACAAAGATACAGGAGGCCACAGTTAATATTAGGTATGAAAAGAGGTTTTGTTTTGTTTTGCTTTCTTGATGCTTTATCATCTAGTACTAATCAAAGTTTTGTTTGTATATATGTCCTTAATTCAGCAAAATGAGATACTGTACGCAATCTAATATAAAATAAAATATATTGAGTTTCTAATGAATTTTTTAAAAGATATTATTTATTTATTTGACAGAGAGAAAGATCACAAGTAGGCAGAGAGGCAGGTAGAGAGAGAGTGGGAAGCAGGCTCCCCGCTGAGCAGAGAGCCTGATTCGGGGCTCGATCCCAGGACCCTGTGATCATGACCCAAGCCGAAGGCAGAGGCTTAACTACTGAGCCACCCAGGCACCCTCTAATGAATTTTTAAAAGTACAGAATGCCTCCTCCCATGAGGGATGGGAATCCCCATTTTCATCTTGCTGGTGAATGAGCTGCATCCAGAATCTTATTCTTAAAGTTAGCTTCCTGGGACTACTTGAGGTAATAGTTGTCTTTAGCAGGTCCCCCAGATGCAGACCCCGAGGAGAGAATTTGTGTGCAAGTGATTAAGCAATTTACCCCCAGAGAAATAGTAAGGGAGTAGGAAAAACAGAATAGGGAACAAAAATTAGCCAGGCAAGGTTGTGATTTCAAGTAAAGTTCTAGATTCAGTATGAACCCTTGAGGAGCTTTTGAGAGTAAATTACCCAGTGGAGTTTATCCTATCTAAAAGTAAGGGATCCAGGTTTTTATGCTTCTGTACCAGTCAGTCATGCCACCATGGGTATTTTAACTTCCCAGATTCTTTTGGTTCTAGGGGCATCTGAGTGAAGTGGTTTCAAGGGACCATAGCTTAGCTCTCCAAAGAAAGCTACGGATAGGAAATTTTGGAGCAAGGCTTGTAGAAACTAGGGAATGGCAACACTGAACCAACAGGGAGGATTTGAGAAGAACTAGACAGAGTCCCAAAACTTCTAAAGAAACAAAGATTAATATATCAACAATTGACTTAAGGCTTCTGGTCGCTGACAAGATGAGAAAGTGAACCAAGCTTCTTTCTGCCTCCTCCCAGACAAGAACTCTGAAGAAACCACTGGAGAGATATAGAGAGGTTGGATTTCCATTTGCGTGTTGATGGAGGGCGTAGTGCATGACTCAGAGCATCAGAGAGATGGGCGCTGTGGAGAGTTTTTTTCCCTCACTGCCCTGAGCAGACCATTACCTCCTGTGATCAGGTTATGTTTGTGATTGTGTCTGTGTATGTCTGTGATCAGGTTAAGATTGTGACTTCAGGGGGCACCTGGGTGGTTCAGTGGGTTAAAGCCTCTGCCTTCGGCTCAGGTCATGATCCCAGGGTCCTGGGATCGAGCCCCGCATCAGACTCTGCTCCGCAGAGGGCCTGCTTCCTCCTCTCTCTCCCTCTGCCTGCCTCTCTGCTACTTGTGATCCCTGTCTGTCAAATAAATAAATAAAATCTTAAAAAAAAAAAAAAGATTGTGACTTCCATCTTGCCAGCAGACTCTCTCTCTATCATGTCTTTGGATTGCATGCTTTCACGGCAAAGAACTGAGGGAGTCTCCAGCCAAGGGCCAGCAAGGAACTGAGGCCCTTAGTCCAATAACCCTCAAGGAACTGAATTTTGCCAGCATGCATTTAAAAGAGGATTGTTTCCCACTTGAGCCTTCACATGATAACACAGCCCTGGCTGACACCTTGAGTGCAGCTGGGATAAGAGCCTGGAGAGAGGACCCAGCTCAGTCACATATAGATCCTTGACCCATGGGAGCTGTGAGATAAACAAATGTATGTTGGTTTATGCCACTAAGTTTGTGGCAATTTGTTACACAGCAATAGGTGAGTGATGTTAACACTTTGCAGCTGGCCTGTAGGCTGTAGCATGTCTGCCCTGAGGATGGTTATCTGTGTATAGGTTTTATCGACCTGCTGGAGTAGGAGGCCCACTTTTGGGGCTACCTCCAGCAGCTAAGATTTGCCCTGCACATAGTAGGCTCACAGTCAATGATTCTTTGGCAGGAGCTCCAGGCATTTATGATAATAACAAAAACTGACTGGGTTCTTAGTGTGTGCCAGGCCTTGTTCGAGGTATTTTACAAATCTTAATTTATTTAATCCTCACAACAATCATATCGGTTAGGTTCTAATAGGATTTCCATCGCAGATGAGAAAAATGTCCTGTCCTCATACAGGATAAATCATTTGCCAAGGCAGTGACACGTGTGAGTGGCAGAGTTGGGATTTATGCCCTGGATGGTCCAGCTCCAGAGCCCACACTGCCTCTTAGAACCGAGAAGAGATGGAGCTCAGTGCCCCGCAAACATGGCCCTTTTCTGAAGTACCATAAAGCAGTCTACCTCCTCAGCCACTTATCAACTGGTGGAGGGCAGGCATGTATCTCATTTGACATGAAATCCCACCCTGCATACTTAAAACATAACTACAATAGGGGTCTTAAAAATTTTGCTTCAAGGAGTAAGTGAATGAATGAATGGATGAGCTGCCTTTGAAAAGCATGTGGAGACAAAAAAAAAAAAAAGGAAATATATAGAATGCTCTATTTCTAGATATCATACCGGCAGACTTACGTGTGTCCCACCAACACATTTCTGTACAGTTGCTGTCAATATTAGCTCTTCTGGTGCTTATTTGCTAGCACGAGTTAGGAAATATGTGTTTTTCTTGCCTTGGAATTGAGAGAAGAAATAATTCCCAAGATGTAAGTGGAGAGGGAGGCAGCTATTGTCCCTAATAAGTGCGACTGTTTCTTACTGGTCTGACTACTCACGCATGCACAGAGATCCTTGGGTTATATCTCATTCCACACCTGTAGCAGTTTATTACCTGCAGGGATAAGTGAGGTTATAGAATGGGTTGCTCTGAAGACTCTGCTTACTTGTATATGCAAATATGGCTAAATTGCTTAAAATAACAAGTTGCATAACACCCTCAACTGAGGGAATTTGGTTTGAAATGTTCAGACATCGTCTTTGGGCCTGCCTGCTATAAGCGTAGGAAATGAAAGATGGCTTCTATCAACGCCAAGTTCCTTAGTGACACAGTGACTTCAGAGTAGGGAAAACAGCTAAAGTCTTGTCTTGTTTTTTCATTGTTTTCGGGTACGAGAGTCAGAATAATAGTTTAATAACAATTTCTATGATTAAGTTCCTTTGGTTTCTTATACTACAGACAAAATGCGGGTGGGGGAGTTCCATTAACTACATGGCCATCCTTTACTCCAGAAAAGTGGACTCCGCCGTTTTAGGTGGTGTGTTTCATTTCCTGATAAGACTGGTACAACTGAGCTGTATTTCCGGAGCCTTTCCCCTCTGCTTTGCTGTGATCCCTGCTGCACCACATAAATCTGGTTGCTTCAGACCTGCTTACAACGTTTCACTGTTTCTTTCAGGGCCCTCAAGAAAAAGGACACACTTCTTCCCCGATAGCCAGAATAGCTTCTCTCATCCAGTTTCTACTCCTCTGAACGACTTCAACTCAGTGGTTTTCCCTACCTGCTCCCAGCCCCCAGCCTCCATATTCCTACTCTCCTGCACTTTTTTCTTTCTCAAATTTTCTCTGATCCCCAAAGCCATTGGCCTTTGCACATGTCGTTTCAACTGTATTGTTTGCCTTCCTTTCCCACCCCCCCAGCCCCAACCCAGCTCTTCAAGCCTGACCCACTAAGAAGTTGTTGGCTGCATCTCAAGCATTCTCTGAGCTAAGGTTGGTGCCCTACTTGGGGCTGCTCTGTTCCCCATGCACAACTCAAGGTGGTCCCACTGGAGGAACGTTGGCCCACGCCTGCTGGACTCTCAGCTCTGAGAGGGCGGGGCCTCCCCAGGTCCTATCTGGCATCTCGGCACCCAGCACAGGGGCCTGGTTCACAGAACAAATGAGAAACACATAAAATAAAAAAATCCATTGAGTGAATGTGCTCATTACTCTCCTATTAACCTTCGTTTCTCTACTTTGGGTGGATCTAAATTGCAATTAGTACAGTTTGTAAATTTCATTCAAGATGAATGACAGTTTAAGTAAAATAAAAGCTGTTGGCACAAAAGAAAATTTCCTCAAAATAAATTAAATTAACTTTGAAATGGATACCACATGAACCTCATGATTCAAAGCAAAAATCTGAAAGCCAGTTTCTCGGATTTTAGACTGTTAGTATCATTCCAAGTCAATCGATTTTCAGTTCTTACAGACCCTTGTCATTATATGGGAATGCCCTACCCAATGATGTTGTGTCTCACTCTCTCTTGCAACTTTGCTTGGAAAGTGTGATGTGCATTTTTTTTCTGCTGGTGTCATAATAAAAGGCAGGATAAATAGATTGAGACTGGCTTCTTGTCAGTACAGGACAGACAAATAGCTAAGATCTAGAGAACTCTCCTAATGTACAGTATTTATGAGCTAAAATGATTTTTATTCAGCACAGAATTCTCTCTCTGCAATGCACATGGCATAGTGTCCCTCCTCATCTGTTATCAGCAGTAGTAACAGTCTGACCAAAAAGATGAGGTTTAATCATTTGGGTGTGTTCCTAATCGGCTCCCAGTGCTCTCCTGGATGGAGGTGAATTTAAAATTGGCACTGCGAATTGATGAAGTCGTGGCTTTGTTTTTATTTTGAGGATTTTTATGGGCTTTGATATAAATACTTGGTAAACTTTAAATCACTATTGGAGTTTTGCTTACAGTCTTACAATGTCTTTTATCAATGTCAGTGTTTAGAGCCAGGGCCCTATTGGTCTATCACGTAGTTTTTTTGTTTGTTTGTTTTAAGATTTTTACTTATTTATTTGAGAGGGAGGGAATGAGAGAGAGAGATAGAAAGAGAGAGAGAGAAAGCACGAGAAGGGAAGGACAGAGGGAGAAGCAGACTCCCCACTGAGCAGGGAGCCTCATTTGAGACTCGATCCTGGGACTCCAGGATCATGACCTGAGCCAAAGCAGTCGCTTAACCAACTGGCTGCCCAGGCACCCTATCACGTAGTTCTTATTGTGGGGCAAACTCCAATGATATTTTTATTCAGGAAATTGATGTCAGCCTGACCCGTCTTACCAGGACTGACTACAAAGGTCTGCTGGAAAGGCATTCAATGGCTTACCAGTCAAGAAGGGAAACAAGAACAAAACGCAAGAGAAGGGTATGAGATACCGAGGGTGTATTGGCTTCCGATGGCTGTCATCAACATTATCATGGGCTTGGTGGCTTCCAACAACAGAAACCTATTCTCTCACCATTCTGGAGGCCAGGAGCTCCACATCAAGGTGTCAGCAGGATTGCTTCCTTTCAGTGTTTCTGAGGAAGAATCGTTCCATACCTGTCTCCTCGCTTCTGCTGGTGGTCAGCAATCCTTGGTGCTTTTTCACTTACAGACCCATCACTGCAATCTTTGTGCCGTCTGAAGACGTGGCCTTTCCCTGTGTGTGCTCCTGTGTCTAGGTCTCAGACTCCCTCTCCTTTCTCTTAGAAGAACATCAGTCATTGGAGTTAAGGCCCATCTTTCTGCCAACATGCAAATGTCTTATCCAGGTGACCTTAAGATCCTTAACACAGTTCTAGCTTCAAGGTCCCTACTTCCAAATAAAGTCACATTCCATGGACCTCAGGCTCCATCCTCCAACGTCCAACCTCCAACGAGTCCATTCAAAACTCGGGCTTGAGACATTTTGGAGGGGCATGATTTAACCCAGAACTGAGGGAGATTTCACCTGTGAAAACTCCTTCCTGCTTTGACCTTCCCAAGAGCTCTCCGTATTTGACCTCTGGACTTTCTCCTCCAGCCACTGAGGCAAACCTCTGCTTCTTATTCATACTGTTTACAGTAAGACCAGAATCTGAGAGACTGTGGTGAAGAGATTTTAGACCCAGATAAAGAGAAAAATCACCAAGAAACAAACCAGGAAGGAAGGCTGGTCCTAAAAATCCTAAAAGATCAAAATAGAGAACAACCAATATATAACATGGTCCCACTTTTTATTTTTTTGATGAAGCAAATTGCATATATATTCATAGAAAACTTCTGGAAGGATGTATACCATAGCAGAGGAGGTTATGTGAGGGCTCGGAGATTATAGGACCTTAAATTTCTTCTTCGTGTGTATTTACATTTTAAAAACTTATGGAATTTTAAAAATACCTCTTTATACATTAGAACTAATGGTTTATTAAAAGATAATAAGATCTCAAGATGGCAAAGAATCACCCACCTGCCCTGGTTTTTCCAAGACACCATTGTTCTGAAATCGAGTAGAGCTGGTAGAACAGAGTCCATTGGTATCTTTCCCCGATTCTCTTTTTATTACTACAAATTCCACGTACAATATCCTGGTGTTTGGTCCCCATGTGGGTGATCTTACTGAACTGTAGATGTGAGAGCTGGAAAAACCTCAAAGACCATCTGGTCTAACATCCTAATTTTACAAATGATGAAAGAGAGCCCAGAGAGGGTGGCAGGTTCTCCCAAGGTCCCATGGTCAGAGGTGGAGCTGAGACCACATTGGGCTCCAATTGCTGTCAAGGTCTTGTGGATGGACCATTGCACTAACATGAGTCATTCTGTCTATTTTCGGTTCAACTTCTAATGAATAAATAATCCACTTATCTATGGACTAATAGGCATTTGTAAAGACTTATTCATTGAACAATTACTGAATACTGGCACCCTGTCCTAGCATATGCTGGCCACTGGGAACAGAAATGGATGGACAGGTCTTCAGGATTTACTCAGTTAAGAAGAAACTGTAATCTAAATGTCCCCAGGCCTACCCAGGCCTGCAGATGGGGTCATTTTCCTAAAAAGGCCCAACTCTCCATGATGGCAGTTCCCAGCTGCTATCCTGAGACTTCCACGTCCTCATGCTGGTTATTTTAGGAAGTTTCAATGCAACAGGACCTGAGAGTGTGGTTTTTGCTGGGTGGGGTCTCACAGTCACTCAGCAGCAGCTCTGCTCATGTTCCCCCTCAGGCCCACTTGGTTGATGGTCTAAAACCATTTTTTCAGGAAGTGTGATCTTCAATTTTATGTGTCAATTTGCCTAGGTCTTAGTACCCAGATATTCTGTCAAACATATTTGAAGACATTTTAAAGATAAGATTAACACATGGGTAGACTTTGAAGAAAGGCATTTACCCTCAACATTGTGAGCGGGCCTCACCCATTCAGTTGAAGGCCTTAATAGAAAAAAAGACTGCTCCAGAGGAGGAGGGAATGTGGCCAGTAGTAGATCTGGTCTTTGGGCTTGAACCGAAACTGTTCTCTGGGTCTCCAGCCTGGTCTCCCAAATCTACTCTGCAGATTTTGGACTCTCCAGCCTTTATATTCGTGTGAGCCAATGCCTTAAAATCAACCTCTCTTTCTCTCTCTCCTTCCCTGGTCATAAATGTCCCAGGCACCCAGGGGTTTGTCAAAAGTCTCTGTGGAGAGAAGGGTGGAGAGAGCCCAGTCCCCCTTTCCCCACCTTGACCCCCAGAGCAACTCTGGGGATTCTTTTCAATAAACTGGATGAAGACTTTGGGCTCCGCAAGCCCCCTCTCCCCATGGTGGCTGTCTTGGCACCTCCCTCCTTTGCTGCACTTCCTGTTGTTCTGAACCCTTATATTGGCCCATCCCAGCGGCAGACAGTTCCCCTGAGTAGACGCTGCTCTGAAAAGCCCAAATCTACCACCAGCTGGAGCGGGTTGGGCTGCAATACTTCCTGTTGAGTTGGGTCCTGGGGGCAGGAACCGCATTGTTATTTATATCCGAAGCTCTTTATTCCTGGCGCTTTACAAAACACAAAAGGCTAAGCCCTCCGTCTTAGGAGCCCACAGACCACAGACATACATAAGACAACAGAGAAGAATCAACATCCCCCCTCAAAAACCGTGGCCCCATTCTGCCTGAGCGGTTCCTTCTGCTGCCCCTTCTAGTTCTTTCATCGCCCTTCCTCTGAACGGTCTTATTACTGAAATAGACTCCTAATTAACACATCAGGTTTCCCCTGTTCCAAAAAGTCTCTGAAATTTGCCTCTTCTGTGATGCCGCTCACCCAAAACACCCCCTGCTGTCTTTATTTTGTTCTGCTTTTTGTCCTGGCTTGTATCATTTGTTTCTTTGTATTGAAAGCTTGTCAGCTCCTGGAACCTGGCACGTATTAATTAGGAGGATGGTCTAGTGCACGACACAGCTTGATGGAAAGCCAGTCTGAGTGGGGAATTGGGCAGAGAATCAGAAAGAAGCTGAAGCGAGCGGGAGTCAGGGAGACAGCTTAAGACCATGACCCAATTTTCAGACCCACGGTGGTGGACGGGCAGCCTTCTGGGCTGTGAGTCCTCCCTGCAGCTCAGCCTGTCTTCCGCTTGTGCCATCACAGTGCACTCCGGGTCTCACCTCTGTGCCTTTGCCCAATTTGTCTCCCTCCTCCTGGATGTCCTTCCTGCTCTGTTTGCCTATCTGACTTTCCAGGCCAAAAGGAAAGTTAATCTCCACCCTCAACCCCTAAAGCCTTCCATGGCTCCTCTGGTCCTAATTAACTGCCATTTTCATGTCACCCTTACTCTGTTTGCATCTGAGTCTCCCCCGTGATGATGTGGTCTTCTTGATGAGCATTGTCTCAGCGTGTCCGGTCATCAAAGAGAAAAGAGGTTCAGCCAGACACTGGTGGAGTAAGAAAGAGGCTTGTTAGCTGCTTTGGGTCAGATGTGAGTCTTGGCCTTCAGAGCACTCTCACATCCTGGGCCCCCCAAAGGGCAGCATGAGAAGAGGGACAAGCTCCACAGAGTTGCCAGTGTGAAAAGCAGCTCAGCTGCAAATAGCTTCTCCAACTTGGTGTCTTGGGCCTTTGAAATCTTGGGCTCATATTTGAAATATCTATTTCTTGTCCTGTCCACAGGTTTTAATACATGCAGTGATCACTATTGGGGCTCTGCCTGATCCCCTCAAAATCCTTTTTCCATTCTTAGATAGTCAGCTTGTAGGTTTGTAGGTTTGCTTCCAACAGCAGTCTTCTTCAGACTTCTTCAGAAGTCTTCTTGAGAAGATTCAAATCAGAAGTACCTAGAAATTTCTATGCTCCTTGAGGGGGGGGCCTTGGTTGATGACTGACTGGTGCCCAGTATGAAAGCCCAGATCTTTGCTCAGAGTTGGGGCAGAGTCTGAGGCATAACTTCTATACCACAGCTCTCCCAGGGCCAGGTCAAGGCTGGGACTTGGCTCAAAATGACTCCTGGGTTGGCTTCTGTTGGTTCTTTGTCTTGCCTGTCTTCCCCACCCCTCTCCCACTGATTTGCCCTGGGGAATAGTTCCTTAGAAAATCTTTGTCCATGAATATTCATTTCCAAGTTCATTTCTGAAAGAACCTAAGATAATACATACGTGGCATCTCTTCATTGATCATTGGCAGTCACCTCCCCCGCCCCACTCCGACCACATACTCTTCTAGTTTCCACTTTTTTAAAGTGACGCTTGACATGCTCTTTGAGGTAGCCCTCCAGGACCTAACTCCAAGTAAATTTTGTACAAGTCAGGGGAGCCCATATTTCAAGTTAGATCATTCCACACATGTCCTCTAATATAGTGAAAATCTACCTAGTCAGTCCCTGGTAATGGGATAACAGATACACAGTCAGAAACTTATATTTATTTATTCCCTTTAGAAGATAACATTTATCTTATTTTTCCAGAATTTCTTCATTTAAAAAAATTTCTATGTAATACATTTAAGGACATCAATGTACTAAAATGTTGGTTTGTGACAGAGTGGAACCATTAGCACCAAAAAGGATTCTCAGAGCTTGTCTGTATTATTAAAACAATGACTGTGACTCCGGGTCTTGTGCAAAGGTTTCATTTCATTTTAAAATCCCAAAGTTTGCAAAGTTAGCCAGTGAAATGTCATCATTCATCCTCCTAGGAAACAGTAGTAGCTTCCCCCCCAAATAACTTTGGATGCCGCCAAGGTAGTCACTGATAGATTCCACGCATCTTTTTGGATCCTACATTCTTCTTCTTCTTTTTTTTTTTTTTAAGATTTTATTTATGTATTTGACAGAAATCACAAGTAGGCAGAGGCAGGCAGAGAGAGGGGGAAGCAGGCTCCCTGCTGAGCAGACAGCCTGATGTGGGGCTCGATCCCAGGATTGTGACCTGAGCCAAAGGCAGAGGCTTAACCCACTGAGCCACCCAGGCGCCCCAGGATCCTACCTTCCTGATATCCTGACTCAGGAATGCTTCTGCCTCGCTGGCCGTGCCTTAAACTCTTCTGAGAAGCTGCCTCAGGCAATGAAGCAAAGAAACAAATTACCTTTTTGTCCCAGGTCACAAGTCACTGAACTCTTCCTAACTTTATTTAAACACAACCCTAAAATCCCACCACCATTTCCCAGCTTTGCTGCAGGTGTGTGTGTTCACGTCCAACCTCCCAAGCAGAAAGCCAAGTCTTGTTCTTTGTTTCCTAGTGTGGGGCCAGGGGCACACCTGTCAACCGCATTGATCCCTCGAGGAACAAAAGTCACAGGCTACTTTGAATCAAACCAAGGCAATTCGAGTTTGTACAAGATTCAACCGATTTGTGGATCCAGGCACCTCAGCCAGCTAATGCCTCAACTGGCAACTGAAATGTACTTTTCTGAAATGTGATTTCTCAACCCCTGTTAGCTATCCCCCGTCAGATGCACCTGAGTTTTCTTTCTAGCTCTGCCGTTCTGCAATTTGATTCCTTTTCCTGCCTGAGAAATTCAGGTTTGTGTGAACTTAGGGATTCGGTACTTCAGATTTCTGAGAAAGGCAGTTTATTAGGAAACCTCGTGTTTACTCAAGTATGCGACAAGTCCCACTTGGCCAGGAGGCTAAATGTGATTCCTTGAAATTCTGTTCCATGGACTCCCGGGAGCTAACTATAACGTTTAGTCATCAAAAGGATAATTTAGGTTCATTCTTTCTACTTGCCTTCTTAAGAAGGGATTGGAGTTCACGCTGGTATTCTCTAAGAAAACGGAACTACCTTCCCGCCCTGTAAAGGCATGTTATTATGGAAAGAGCCGCCCATTTTCTGTGTTGGCTTCCTCTGTGTTTTTGGATTTAGGCATCGTGTCTTTTCAGATGTGCTAACTTTTTATGGCTGCAGCAAGGTAATAGTGTATAAATGCCGTTAGCCGCTTACCGTTTGGGATTCAGCTCCACGTCTGGATCTTGTTATGTAGGCATTTTCAGAGCATTACAGCTCAGCTGTGAAAGCACTTGGGCTTAAAGCGAAAATGCAGTAGAACCTTGCTAATCTAACAACTTAATAACACTTGCCACCCTGCACAGCCAGGACTTAATAGTAAGACTCCAAGCAAAGCTTCCTGTTTTTGGAATGCACAGAGCACATGCCGCTGATGGTGGGGTTATCATAAATAACCTCTAACTATCTCTAACTTGGCTTATTAAAGCCAATGAAACAATATTACTTTATTGCTGCACTGGTCTTTTAATTCAGCCGTCGAGGAGTGCCTCCTGATACTTCACTGAGAACCTGGTTGGAGCGTGTTGGCTTCTGCTATGCATCGTATCCTTAGGTACCAAGACAGGAAAATGTGCTGTTGAGCTCTGGTTTGAGTTGTGCCTTAGGTTTCTTCGGGTGTCCAAAGACAGTCCTTAGGGGAATGTTCAAACACGCTTTTGATTCGGAAATCCAAACTCCAAAACAGATGATTTGTTTTACTAAGGACTTTATTCACACATGTATCATTCTAATTATTTGGACAGAATAGGTTAGTCCATTTTCTCTCTCCATGGGGGTGAGGGAAGCTTTCATAGTCATATTAAAGTTGTTTCCAATGAGGTCTGAATGATTTTCAGGGCATAGACATGTTAAATTGGTTTCTGCTCACCATGTCCTCCTTCGTAAAACAGATACCGTGTTTCAAAAAGAAGAAAGACGAGGTGGCACAGTCAGTTGAGTGTCGGACTCTTGGTTTTGGTTCAGGGGATGTTCTCAGGGTCATGAGATCAAGCATCGCATTGAGCCTAGTGTAGCGTCACTTAGGATTCTTTCTCCCTCTGCCCCTGCCTCTCACTCTTTCTCTCAACATAAACAAATAAATCTTAAAAAGGAGAAGAAGGGGGGCGCCTGGGTGGGTCAGTGGGTTAAAGCCTCTGCCTTCGGCTCAGGTCATGGTCTCAGGGTCCTGGGATCGAGCCCTGCATCAGGCTCTCTGCTGTGCAGAGAGAGCCTGCCTGCCTCTCTGCCTACTTGTGATCTCTGTTTGTCGAATAAATGAAGAAAAATCCTTAAAAAAAAAAAAGAAGAAGAAGAAGAAGAAGGAAAGTGTTATTTTTGACATGAAACTGATCTCAGCTAAAATTTTACTAACTCTCATCGGGATCGTTTGGTAGGAAGTTTCTGTGCGTGCGTGTGTGTGTGTGTGTGTGTGTAATATCTTTATACTCTTATGTGAAGAAACTTTCTACAGATCCTAGAAGGCAGCCCTCAGTAACAAAGTTTAATGGAGGCATAAGAGGGAAAATTGATGGTTAGTGTTTATAAGTTCCCATGAAAATGACTCTTAATGTATTCCAATGAATATATTTTCTATTGAGTGTTGTGCTTGTGGAGTATGACATAAATGTGCTGTAAAAATGGTTATGGTCATTTAAAGCACCTTAAGAAATACCTTGATGGTTTGTGGTATATGTAACCCAGTGTCGGGCTTCCTGTATATGGGGCTTCCATGTGCCCAGTCTGGTTAACTCAGGATAGGGTCTAGGTGTGATGTGTGGGAATGGCTTTGTGGAGATCCCTCCTTTTTTGGCAACAAGTTCCTCAAAACTTCCAAAGTAACCGTTATTCACTCTCTTGTTCCTCCATGTATGTCTAGAGATGACATCTGTCAAGGAGGGAAAAGACACCTCAGAGCTTGTCCTGACTCGAGTTGTTCCAAGTGATGCCCATTTAACATTGCTTCTTATAAATTACGCAGACCAGATCACTGTAACCCAAGGTTTCCTTCAAGAAAAGGGTACATACACATGGAGCCAGATATCTCCCTTGTTATAAACTCAGCGTCAGTGAATGTGGCAGGAGAAGCCTTGGCAGCAGTCCAGTATTCCAAATACATCATAGCTGATACCTTAATCCTTGAAGGAAGACATTGCTAAAATATCTGTGGAGAGTAACTCCTGGGGTCTGCATCTTAACTATTCTAAGAAACTCTTCTGGGCTTCATGATCAGTATGATCTTTCCCACTGAATTCTTGGGAGCCTGCAGAAAATCTGTTGTAAATTTTAAAATAATCCTTTAAAAACATATGTGAGATTATGTCTCTGACTTGCTCAAAACAATCCTATGACCTCCGATGACATTCAGAAGAAAAAACATTAAGTCCCCACCCTGCCTCCAAGGTTCCTCATGAGCCAGTCTCCCCCTGAACCTGCAACGAACTTGGCCTCCCTCACTGGCTCTGGTCACTGTCCCCCCTTGATGTTCCAGACTTGGACCTGTGCCCTCATTGTCTCCCCTTGCCCAAGGTAGCCCACTTCTGGTTGAATCCCCCTACAGCCATGACTTCTTCCTTCTTCAGGTCTCTGTTCAGATGTCTCATCTTCATGGAGAAGTCTTCCTGAACTCCCCTGCTATGGGCTGAGTGGTCTCCTCCTCAAATTCATATGTGGAAGCCCAATATCTCAGAATGTGACTTCATCTGATGACAAGGCCTTTAAAAATGTGCTTAAGTTAACGTGGGTTTGTAAGGGTAACACTCATCCAATGTGACTGATGTCTTTATAAGAACAGGAGACTGAGCACAGAGAAAGACACCAGGCATGCATGTGCACAGTGAGAAGATGGCCACCCATCAGCCAAAGAGAGACTTCAAGAGGAGCCAAACCTGCCTACACCTTGATCTTGGACTTCTAGCCTCCAGAGCTATGAGAAAGTACATTTCTGAGGTCGATGTCCCCCAGGCGGTGGTATTTTGCTATGACGGCCCAACCTGACTACTACATTTCCCCATCTAAAGCCCTTCCCTGGCTTTCCCCACAGCTTACTTTGTATCTCTTCCTAGCATGTGAAGTATGAACCTATTTATTTGTATCTATTTTAAAATGGAGATATAATTGCCATCTAACATGATGCTAGCTTCAGGTGTACAACATCATGATTTGATATGTGTGTGTATTGTGAAATAAGCACCACGAGAAGTCTAGTTAACATCCGTACCATACATCATAACAATTTTTTTTCCTTGTGGCGAGAACCTTGAAGACCTACTCTCTTAGAAACTTTCAAATAGATGGCATATATTATTAGTTATAGTCATCATGTAGTACATTACATCCCCAGGACTTGTTTCTTTTATACCTGGAGGTCTGTGCCTTTGACCACCTTCACATAGGGTAGGTGTTCAGCAAATATTTGATGAATGAATTAATAAATATGTTAAATAATATGCAGTAGCCTAGCTCTACGATAACTATACTAGGAGCTTTGAACCATGTGTAAACATAGATATTGAAGTCCTGTGTTTAAATCAAATGAACGAACTTGTTCCCTAAATGTATATTAACTTGGACTGAAATGACTATAATTTTGGCAGGCACCTTGAAAATGACATTGAAATGAACCTAATAACTAGAGAGGTACTAAGTGGCAGCTGTGAATATTCAATCAAATTCAAGAATAGAAAATTTTTTTTTTCTGCTCTCATGGTCATTGTCCTATATGTGGAATAATTAAGAAAAAACACACCAGAAAGAAGTTAATACTCAAAAACACAGAGATACCCGAAAGCCTTTGAACACCTCATCAGAAATAACTTAACCCTATAAGATTAAAATTCCAGATCAACATTAGCAAAAATACAGAAAGGGAAGAAAGGCAGTTGTAAGACTTCCCATTCCCAAACACACTGATCACCAGCAAATGATTAATAAACATGAGGTTCCCATGGCAAATAATTTCCATTTCTACCACCTGTACGGAATGGCATTACATCGCTGTTCTTGGAAAAAATGGCGGGAGGTTTCCAACACTAGTGATCTGATCGGTCTAGGAGCAGATAAACAATAGAGAAAAAATAATAAATACAGAAGGATGGATCTTCACTGTCATATAATCAATCAGTAAACACGTATTGACTACCCGCTACTACTTTAAATTCTATCCATGGTGTTATAGGAAAATCCAACAGTAAATGCAAAAGCTTCATGTGATTTACAAAGTCAAGCAAACCCACAGCAAATGGCTATGGACATAAGCTCTGGCTGGGATGGAAGGGAGGGCCCTGATCCTTACCTACAGCTAGAGCTCATCAATAACTTTTTTAAAAAATTAACATATAATGTATTATTTGTTTCAAGGGTACAGGTCTGTGATTCATCAGTCTTACACAATTCACAGCACTCACCATAGCACACACCCTCCCCAATGTCCATCACCCAGCCACCCCATTCCTCCAAACCCCCTCTCCTCTAGCAGCCCTCAGTTTGTTTCGAGATTAAGAGTCTTTTATAGTTTATCTTCCTCTCTGGTTTCGTCTTGTTTCATTTTTCCTTCCCTACCCCTACGATCCTATGTCTTGTTTCTCAAATTCCTCATATCATTGAGATCATATGATAATTGTCTTTCTCTGATTGACTTATGGTGATTAGCATAATACCCTCTAGTTCTATCCACTTCGTTGCAAATGGCAAGATTTTTTTTTTTTTTGATGGCCGCATCAATATCTGTTGAATGAATGTCAAAATGGAAGCAGAAATACGGCAGTGGTTCCATTTCTTAAGTGATCCATGAGTCAGGCATTCAAAGCTGTTAGGATTTTTTTTTTTTTTTAAGATTTTACTTATTTACTTGACACAGAGAGAGAGAGCGATCACAAGTAGGCATAAAGGCAGGCAAAGATAGAGGGGGGCTGAGCAGAGAGCCTGATGTGGAGCTCCATCCCAGGACCCGGGATCATGACCTGAGCCAAAAGCAGAGGCTTTAACCCACTGAGCCACCCAGGCGCCCTGTTAGCATCTTTAAAAGAACTTGGGTCAGCAAGCTTTGTAGGGAAAAAAAGGCTACCGGGCATCTAATCCAATGAAATGGGAGTCCCTACACTCCAGCCTGAAATCAGATATGAGCCAGGGTCTACTGTTGACTGCCCTCCTGGTGGCAATCATGAAGGTTCCTTTTGGTTGCCTGCGTGCACACCCTCTTTCTTCGGATAATAGTATCTCAACTGGCCTTTCTTTTCTTGGTTCACACAGTTTAGGTGGTGGAGCCAATCCCCTCTCTAACCCCTAGACATGAAGATGGGCAGTTGGATCAGGTCAGGCCAGTGCAAGGTTTCCTTCCACTTGTTCAGAGTGGTTGGTTTAGGGATATTAGATGACTCCAGACAGGTATCTAAGATGCAATCCCAGAATTCATGCTGGGACTCCGGAGTGGGGAAAAAACTCTGTCTTTATACTAGAATTTAAACTTTTGGGTGTAGGCTTGATGCTAGTCATTTTAATTTTGTTAATAGAGGGGTAAGCAGACTCTAGAGATAGAAAAAGTATGTGTGTGCATGTGTGTGTGTGAGAGACAGACAGATAACCACCATTCGGTCACTTGGACACAGCTGTGCCTGAAACTGGCACAAACTATCCAATGGTCTTGGTTATGTCATCAACAAATTCTCATACTTACTCCAGCAAATTTGAGCTGGTTTCCCATGGCTTGCTAGAAAAATAGCTTGAATAATAAGCAACACAGAGCAAGGTTCAAACAAGTCTGCCTTTCAGTGAGACATCAAGAGATAGGAATTCAAATTTGGGGATGGGGAAAGTTACCTCGCTGCTCGCTGGCTGAATTTCCTCATCTGTGAAATGGGGACAAGTCATAAAACCTGCCTTATTTTGAGGATTAAGTAAATCAGTGCATGAAAAATACCCCAAATGCTAGCCAATATTGTTATTAGTATTACTCCCATTGTTAAATTTTTATTTAAATGTTATTCCTATTTTTTAAAAAGATTTTATTTATTTGTGAGAGAGCATATGTGCATGTGGGGGAGGGGTAAAGGGAGAGGGAGAAGCAGACTCCCGGTTGAGCAGGGAGCCCCACAGGGGGCTGGGTCCCAGGACTCTGAGATCATGAGCGGAGCTGAAGTCAGACACTTAACCGACTGAGCCACCCAGGTGCTCCATGTTATTTTCATTTTAAAAATTACTATCCCAGTGCCCATGTTCTGTTGCTCTATGTAAACACACCACTTTGACATCAGATTTGAACTGTTACCAAGCTGAGTTAACTATCCACAGGGTCTATTGGCTACTGAATAAAATAACCCTTTATCCTATCATTCAGAAAGGAAGACCATATTCATGTCTCAGGTTTGCCTAACACTTGAATCCACTAGGAGCACCCATGGCTGAACAAGAGGTCCCTGGAGGTCAGGGTGGCTTATCACTTTACGAGCCCATGAGGACGAGGAGGTCCGGCTCCCTCTGCACCTGCAGGACCAGTCCAAGTTCCCTTTTCTGTGGAATCCAATAGGGAAATGAGTATTTTTAGAGGAACAGAGGGAAAAGGATAATGGGAGCTTTAGCTTGAATCTTGAAGCTGTTGTAAAAGAAAATAACAGTGTCGGTAATTTCTCCTTCCTGTTTAAGCACTTTGTGAAGTGCCATCCCCTAAATTAAACTGGGAAGTAAGGAAAAACGCATTCCCATGCCAGCATATAGACCCACAGGCCCACTTGGCCAGAGCTTTCTAGCACACAGGAGTTTTCCTAGAGCAGAGCGGGGGAACTGGGCCAGACTGCAATATTCCCCTGATGTGGAAAAACAGGGGGAAAAAAAAAAGAAATTTAATCATCTCAGTCAAAAACATATGGAGGCTTTCTTCTCAAATGCTCTCCCCTTCTCCTCCCCCTTCTCTGTTTATTGCAGTAACACGCACACACACACACACACGCACACACACACACACACACACACTCTATAGAATTTCCCATCTTAAACATTTGAGAGCATACCCATTAGGGGGCACTGTAGAGTCACGCAGTTGTGCAACTCTACAGCACCGTCTCCAGACTTTTCATCTTCCGCATCTGAAACTCCACCCCCATGAAACACTAACTCCCTACACCCTGCCCTTCCTCCCTGTCTCTGAAAACCACCATTCCACTTCCTGTTTCCATGAACATGGTTAGTCTAGGGACCTCCCATTAGAGGGATCAGAGGCTATGTACCTTTCTCACTGGCTTATGTCACTCAGCATGTTTTCAAGGTTTGTTTACATTGCAGCCTATGTCAGAATTTCCCTTTTTAAAAAAAGAGCCTGGGGGCGCCTGGGTGGCTCAGTGGGTTAAGCCGCTGCCTTCGGCTCAGGTCATGATCTCAGGGTCCTGGGATCGAGTCCCACATCGGGCTCTCTGCTCAGCAGGGAGCCTACTTCCCTCTCTCTCTCTCTCTCTCTCTCTGCCTGTCTCTCTACCTACCTGTGATCTCTCTCTGTCATATAAATAAATAAAATCTTAAAAAAAATAAAAATAAAAAAAGAGTCTGTACTATTCTGCTGTATGTACCACATGTACCACATTTTGTTTACTCATATCAAGCGATGGACACTGAGGTTGCTTCCACCTTTCGGCTTTCATGAATAACGCTCCTATGAACACGGTTGTACAAATATCTGTGCAAGTCCCTGGTTTCCATTCTCTGGTGGAATTGCTGGATCACAGGGTAATTCTGTGTTTAATTACTGGAGGAACCATCATACGTTTTCCACAGCAGATATATTATTTTATGTTCCCTCCGACAGTGCAGAGGGATTTCAGTTTCTTCACATCTTCACCAATATCTGTTATTCTCTGGGTTTCGTTGTTGTTATTGTTGCTTAAGTGGCCATGTTAACACGTGTGAAGTGGTATCTCCTCGTGGTTTCGACTTGGGTTTCCCTGATCATTAGTGCTGTTGAGCACCTTTTCCTGGATTATTGACCATTTGTATATGTTCTTTGGAGGAATGTTTATTTAAGTTCTTGGCTCATTTTTAATCCGGTTGTTTTTTTACTGTTGAGTTGTAAGACTTATTTACATATTCTGGTATCAGTCCCTGATCAGATATATAATTTACAAGTACTTTCTCCCATTTTGTAGGTTGTCTCTTGCTCTGTTGAGAGTATCCTTTAATGTAGAGAAATTTAAAATTTTGATGTAGACCACTTAATCTCATTTTCTTTGGTCACCTGATGCTCTAGGTGTCATATCCATAAAACCAATGAAAATCCAGTGTCATGAAGTTTTTTCTCTGTCCTTCAAAACTCTATAGCTTTAACTCATATTTAAGTCTTTGATCCATTCTGAGTTAATTTTTGTATGTCATGTCAGGTCCAACTCCATTCTTTTGCATGTGGTTATCCAGTTTTCCCATTGCCACTTGTTGAAAGAAAAAAAACCCACCATATTTAGTTTCAAAATAACACATAACTGTAGACTTCGAAATCTTTCTCAGTTCTCAGCAAACACTGTGTATTTTGAAGCTCTGTGAATACGCACTTAGTTGAATACCCAACTGTTACGTTGTCTTAATAAATTGATCTTTGTATCACTGTGAACTGTCCCACTTTTTCTTTGGTTATATTCTTTATCCTGAAGTTCCCCTTGTCTGATATTAATATAGCCCTTCAGATTTATTTTTTTATTTTTTATTTTTTTTTAAATGGGTCTTTTTTTTTTTTTTTTAAAGATTTTATTTATTTATTTGACAGAGAGAAATCACAAGTAGGCAGAGAGGCAGGCAGAGAGAGAGGGGGAAGCAGGCTCCCTGCTGAGCAGAGAGCCCGATGCGGGACTCGATCCCAGGACTCTGAGATCATGACCTGAGCCGAAGGCAGCAGCTTAACCCACTGAGCCACCCAGGCGCCCCGCCCTTCAGATTTATTATTATTAATATTTGCATAGTATATCTTTGTCCATTCCTTTATTTTTTCCTTTTTTATATTTAAATTAGATCTCTTGGAGGCAATGGTTAACTGGGTCTTGCTTTCTTATCCTGTCTGACAATCTCTGACTTTTAATTAAAGTGTTTTTATTTAATGTAGTTACTGATATGGTTGGATTTAAGTCTACTATCTTAACTATTTTGTTTTTTACTTGGTTACCTGCCCCCCCATGGCTTTCTTTTGGATTGAGTATTTTTTTTTCATTCTATTTTCTCTCTATTGGCTTATTATCGCTTATTATTCATAGCTACCTGCTTTATTTTTGGGCTGAGTTGGGTATAGAGTTCATAATATGCATCTCTAATATCACAGTCTACTTTCAAATTATGGTATACCTTGTAATGTATAACCTAAGAATCTTATAATAGTACGCATCCACTTTTCCCTTTGGGTCCTTAATGCACTTGCTGCCACACATATTACTTCTACATGCATAATAAACCCCATAATACATTGTTATTATTTTTGCCTTAAGCATTCCATTCTCTTTAAAAGAAAATTTTAAGCTAGGGAAACATATATTTTATCTTTACACACACATTCACCACATCAGTGTTCTTCTTCCCTTTATGTAGATCCAGGTTTCCAATTGGTATCATTTGCCTCCACCTAAAAAGCTTACTTAGACATTTCTTATGGTATGGGTCTCCTAGATGAAAAGCCTTTGCTTTCATTTTCGAAGGATATTTTTTCTAGATATAGAATTCTACGTTGACATTTTTTTTTCCCTTCCAGCACTGTGACAATGCATTCTCCTTGTCTACTGGCTTGCATGGTCTCTGAGAAGAAATCTGTGAATATCCTTGTCTGTGTCCCCTGTTTATAATATGTCTTTCTTTCTCTGGCTTCTCCTAAGGACTTTTCATCACTGGTTTTCAGCAATTTTGATTATATGTATTGTGATGTACTTTTTTTTTTTAAGATTTTATTTATTTATTTGACAGAGAGAGAGAGATCACAAGTAGGCAGAGCAGCAGAGAGGGAGAGAGAAGCAGACTCCTTGCTGTGCAGAGAGCCCTATGTGGGGCTTGATCCCAGGACACTGAGATGATGACTGAGCTGAAGGCAGAGGCTTAACCTGAGCCACCCAGGCACCCTGTGATATGCTTTTATTTGTAGTTTTTCTGCTTGATATTCATTGAGCGTCTTGGACCCATGTTTTTAGTTATTAAATTTGGGGACATTTGGCCATTATTTCTTCTAATAGATCTTCTATTCCCCCTTTTCTAAAGGACTCCTGTTTCATATCTATTTGACTCCTTAGTCTTGTCCTGCATGTCACTAAAGTTCTTTTCATTTTTTTTAAACTGCTTTTTCTCTGTGTTTCTTTTGTAATTTCTTCAAGTTCACTGATCTTTTCTTCAGCAGTGTCCAATCTGTTGTTACACCTATCCATTTACTCTTACATTTCATTTGGTTCCATTGAAATTCTATTCATTTCTTTTCTATAGTTTGTATTTCTTTCCTCATGTCATTTCCTCTTGAGCATATTTATTTATTTATTTATTTATAAGAACTATTTTAAAGTCCTTGTTTGGTAATTCTATTATTGCTGTCATTTCTGGGTCTGCTCCTATTGATTAATTTTTCTTCTGGTTGTGAATCATGTCTTCCTGCTTCTTTGAATGTCTAGTAACTTTAGGTTGCAATTATAAACATCACATTGTTTTGTGTCTGAATTGTGTTGTCTTTCTTTAAAGAGTTTTGAAATTTGTTTTGGCAAGTATTAATGGACTTGTGGATTCTTTTGAGCTTATTTTATAGCTTTGTTCAATTGGGTCTAGAGTATCTATTACCATAGAGCTAGTTTATCTCCACTACTATGACACAACTTCTGAGGTCTCTAATAAATGCCTCGGTGGTTGTAGTATGCAGAATAAAGGCCTCCTGAAATGCCTATATCTTAATCCCTGGAACCTGGGAATATGTTAGGATACATGATAAAGGGAAATGAAGGTAGCAGTTGAATTAAATTTACTAATAGCTGCCTTTAACATAGGAAGATTATATTGGCATTTCCAACAGTTTTAAAAAGACTGTTAGAAGAAGAAACAAGAGAGATAGAGTATGAGGATTCAGCTAAGTGTTGCTGACTTTGGAGATGGAAAAAAGGGGCCATAAATCAAGGAAAGTGGGTGGTCTCATGAAGGTGAAAGACATAAAGTTGTGAGTTCTTTCCTAGGGCTTCCAGAGAGGAATGCACCACACCAACACTTTGATTTTATGCCAGTGAGATCTATATCAGACTTCTGACTCACAGAATTGTAAGATTAATAAACACCTTGTTTTAAGTCACTAAACATATAACAATTTGTTACAGTAGCCATAGAAAACAAATACAGTGGTCAGTGGGATTTTTCCACATTGACTAGGTGGAAATCAGTTGTCTCCCAGAGAACTGTGAATGCTGAGAAGCTTTCAGTTTATAGTTCCCTAGTAGTTCTTTTACCTTGCTTTGTTCCCCTTCTCTCAGGGATTATAGTCCTGCTGTCCAATGTCTGAAATAATTGTATCAGATATTTCATGAGGTTGTATAGTTGTTTATGGCAGGAAGAAACAAGTAGTGTTGGTTATTCCACCATGACTAGACATGGGGAGTGGATAGAGACACAGAATTCAGCTCATAACAGTGCTTTTCCCTACTGAAGTTACTGTTTCAAAAAAGGTTGGGAATCTTTTCTCTCTCTGTTTTAACGGGCCATTGGCTATTCTTTATCACTGAATGGCAGCAGCAAAAAATGTAATGAGGTAAATTTGATTTACAGGATAGTGTACCAGGATATGGTCAAGATACAGTTCCTAACCTCAAGGTCTTTTCTTTTTGTGGTGGAATTATATTCTTGATATTAAAATATTAACTGGGGCACCTGGGGGCTGAGTCAGCTAAACATCTGATTTTTAGTTTTGGCTCAGGTCATGATCTCAGGGTCATGAGATCGAGCCCTTTGATGGGCTCTGTGCTCAAGGGGGAGTCTGCTAGAGATTCTCTCTCACCTATTCCCTCCGCCACTCCCCCTCTGTGCACACACACACACTCTCTCTCTGTCTCTCAAATAAATAAATAAAAATTTAAAATATTAACTGATTTCTTTTGGTCCATAGTCCCTTCTTCTGCCTACTGTCCCACAGAGAGACTTCTAAATGCCTTGGACATTCACTTAAGCCTCTTTACTTTCACATACGTATAAGCAACATGAAAATGCTGAGACTAGGACCAATGGTGGGCAGCCTTACAGTCAAGAATGAGAGAAAACTACACACTGACAATGAAATATCCAGCAGAAAGGAGGATGGCTACACCAGATGATGACACTGAAGACCAGAGGCCCAGCTCCACAGTCCAGAACTTAGATGCATTTCCAAAAGAAATCAGGAAAACCTCAAATTAACTAGATTGGGCTGTGCCAGTAGAACAGAAACTCAAGAAAGAAATAAAATTTTATTTTATCTTGCTTTTTTAAAAGATGTATTTATTTACTTGACAGAGAGAGACAGAGCACAAACCGGGGGAAGGACAGAGATAGACAGAGGAAATCTCAAGCAGGTTCCACGCCCAGCAGGGAGCCTGACTTGGGGCTCAATTCCCTGCACCTGAGACCATGACCTGAGCTGAAATCAAGAGCCAGACGCTTAACCCACTGAACCATCCAGGCGCTCTAGTATTAAATTTTAAAAGTCACATTTATTGTACCTTGAAATCAATATCTACAATATTGTCCAACTGGGGAACAGGACATTTCCATGAAAAGGGAGGTATCGTCCCTGGGTGGTAGCTATGGGGAGTAAATAAAGTGTTGTAGAGCAGACACTTTCTACAGAAGTTCAAGGCCTCTGCAGCCAGCAGAGGTGAAGAGAACATCATGAATGGTTGGTAGCCTTCTTGCAATATTAACTGAGCCTAGTGGTTAGGTTGATGCTGAGCACCTAATAAGCTAGGTGCAATGATGAGGAAACCCCACATGTAAAGATTCATGAAAACAGGAGTTTACTTTGCATTCGTAATAGATTGATAGAGCTAATCCTGGTTGCTAGGTGACTTCTTCCACAGTCATGCAGGGCTCCGGGATGCTAGGTCTCCCAGCACAAGGAGGAACACAGTAACAATGTAAAGAATTACTAATGGAAGGAATCCTCCAAGTTCCCACTCACGGAGTGTATCGTGTGCCAGGCACAGTGTTGGGACTCCCCATTTGCTCCCCCCAATAATTCTTTGTGAAGAAGCTGCGGCTTCTTTACACCCAATTCTGGCTAACCCCGAGTCAGATTCTTAATCATTCTACACTGTATCAGCCTTTGATTTATGCTGATGCTGCATTCCTGAGAAGTGACAGTTAATTCAAAAACATGTAAGCAAAAATGAAGTTTCTCACCGGAAAGGAAGGAAAAGCAAAGCAGGAGAGATGCTCCAGTAGATTGCAAAAGATTCTAGTCATGTAAATATTTTCACCAGATTGCATTAATATGAACAGTAAATAAACAGTTTATGGGGAAAATTGAATATATTAAAATTTATTCATGGAATAACAACAAGAAAAAAAGATAGCCCCTTACTAATGGACCATTTTTTTTTTAGCTCTTTCATCAGAGTGAAGCATTCAGCTGAAGCCCGTGAAAATAGTAATTAATCATCATCATCATTATTTGTAGTAGTAATAGTCAAGAGTTCTATGGGCAGGCACTATTCTAAACACATGCACTTATTCTTTCAGTCTTCAGATTCTTCAATAGGATAGGTTCTTTCATTATATCCATTTCACAGATGAGGTTAACTGAGGCACTGAGAGACAGAGTAGCTTCCTATGATAGTTACCTTGGTGTGTCACCTTGGCTGGGCCACAGGGCCCAGATATTCAGTCAAATATTATTCTGGATGTTTCTGTGAGGGTGCTTCTGGATGAGATTCATATTTAGATCAGTGGACTTTGAGTAAAGTAGATTGCCCTCCATAATGTTGGGGAGGCCTTATCCAATCAGTGGAAAGGCTGAAGAGAACAAAAGGCTGACCTCTCCATGAGCAAAAAGAAATTCTGCCAGCAGGCCTGCCTTTGGACTCTATCTGCAGCATCAGCTCGTCCTAATTCACTAACACACTCCCTTTGAACTTGAACTGCAATTCTTGCCTGTGTCTGCAGTCTGCCAGCGTCCCCCATCAGATTTTGGACTTACCAAACCTCCACAATCACATAAGCCAATTGCTTAGAATAAATCTCATTCTCTCTCTCTATCACATCCTGTTGGTTGTGTTTCTCTGGAGAACCCCACGTCCCCACCTGATGCACTTGCCTAAGGTTATATACCCAGTAAATGGTAGAAACAGCTTTCCGTCCTGCAGTCTGGTGCCAGAATCCACCCTCTTGATGGGAACTGTCCTGTGAGCCTTTATCAGCACGGTGGGTAACCTCTATTTTGTTGCTAGTAGTGATAGCTTTTTCCCACTTCTTCATATTATCTGACTGTATTAGTAAAGATGATGCAAACTGACCAAGAAGCTAGCTGCTGTAACAAACAAACCCAACGTTTTGAAGGCCAACCACAACAGACGCACTTGTTCCTTAGTGTGAGTTGACAGGGGCCTTGCTGGGTGCTAGGGGACCTTCCTCCACACACTCGTTCAGGTCCCAGCTGCTAGGGGCCCTGCCATCATCAACGTGTAGCTTCCAAGGTGACTTTGGGGCTGCCTTGGCTCCAGCCAGCCAGCCAGAAGGGGATGGGGCAGGGTCATGCATGAGAGGTTTCTCACTCACTATTGCTAAGGAGTTTTCTGTTTTTTAAAAAAAAATTGACAAGCAACATAAATTGTACTATTCTGAAATTATTTTATGTGTATGTGTGTGCTGCTCTTTCATTTTATTTCAAACGCTTTAAATTAGGAGGGTGTAAATCAGAGGCAGGTGTATTTCTTAATGAATCTGCCAAGTTGACTGGAAGGGCTGTTTTATATGGTGGATATTAAGAAAGAAGTTTGGAGATAAGTTTGGGGTGAGATTATGGAAGGCCTTGAAGGCCAGGCCAAGGACTTCAGAGTTTATCCTACTAGAGATCTCAAGTTCTTGGTCTTCTCCTCTGAACTAACAGAAGTCCTCTTCACATACTCGTTTAGGGCCTAGAAACACCCAAACAGCTGGAAGCTAGGGCTGGAAGACAGAGAGCTCCTGGGCATCTCTCTATTTCTGTTTGGTCTCTCTATATGGTCATTACAGTATGATGGCTTCAGTGTAGATGGACTCTTTACAAGGCAGCTCAGCACTCTAATAGCCCAAGACCAAGGAGAGAGAGAGAGAGAGAGAGAGAGAGAGAGAAACTCTAGCAGGATGGGTGCTGTGCTCTTACATAATTGTGCATTCAGAATCATGTACATCCCATTACCTTTGCCAGCTTCCACTGGTTAGAAGGCTATCATAGGTCCTACCCAAACGTGTGGTGTGGGGAGTGACACAGGGCTGTGACTCCAAGGAGCAGAGTTCACGGGGGCCACCCTACAGTCTGTCTGCCACATGCACTGGACGTAAGCAACATGCTCCAGGTCACACAGCTAGTGAGCAGCACAGACAGGACTGTACCCCACGCAGTCAGACTCTGGAGTCCCCATCCTCAACGATTACACCAGAGGGACGCTCCGTATGAGTGTAAATTTTTTAGATTTTTTTTTTTTTTAAGATTTTATTTATCAGAGAGCGAGAGGGAGAGAGCGAGCACAGGCAGACAGAATGGCAGGCAGAGGCAGAGGGAGAAGCAGGCTCCCTGCCGAGCAAGGAGCCCGATGTGGGACTCGATCCCAGGACGCTGGGATCATGACCTGAGCCGAAGGCAGCTGCTTAACCAACTGAGCCACCCAGGCGTCCCTTTTTTAGATTGTTTTAATTCTCCTTTTAAATGAGCACATTCTCCTCTGCATCCTCTGTAAGAGACAAAGCCGATAGAACCCTGCTTGAGTCTGCAAAGCTGAAGACTGGACCATGGAACATGGCACCTTCACGTGAGTGATGCCCCATCTGTTACTGAGGCTCCCCTGGGGACACATGCTCCACAGTTATACCTTCAGGTCACAACAACACACCCAACGTATTTGTACAAATGGAGAAACTGATCTTGTCAGAAGGCTGTAAGCTTCCTTGGAACACCTTCAGGCCAGAGGCACATGGACAGGAACAAATGGATAGCATCTCAATGGAAGAAACTGGAAGAAAATCTCATGGATGCGGGGATTTCAGCCTTGGAAGGGACTCACGCAGCAGCTGATTTTCTACAACACAACAGGCTGAAAAAAACGCATCTCTGTAAAAATAAAGAAAAGCCTAACCGAGTACAGCTGCCATCCTCCCAATAATTAGATTTGGAGGATTACTGCCGAGATGAATGGAAGATATCATACGGTCACTGCTAGAAATATTTGCCATCCCTGTCTAACTGCACTACTAGACCCTCAAGTTCTTAGCAGACCCACATATGCTTGTTTTTAATTAAAATGTGCTGAACGAACCGTTAGCTGCACTGAAATAACGAAGAAAAGCAACACAAGACAAATCAGCTAATTGACAACTCCAAACATTCTATTTTATACCCTTCAGTTACATTAATGGAGATTTCTAATACGTTCTAGTTGAAATAATAATTACAGTCGCAGTTACATAATAATCTAAGAGGTAGATAAAAATATATTATCAATAACTATGGCACCAAATATCACAAATGGGGCAAAGGATTACAAATTCATCTACCCAGGCTTTATTCTACCAAGTATGAATTGAGTGCTTATCGCTTATTATGTGCCAAGCTCCCACAGGCGAGTGTTCACTCCTGGTGTTTTCAATACACATTTTTGTTCAAGACACATGTTCTATAGAATGTTGAGGAGCGATGCACGGTACATCTCCAACCACACGATGAAACACAACAGCAAGCAACTCTGGAGAAAACGGGCCCGTAATTTTAAGTCATTTCAAAAGCTAGTTTATGTGAAGGCAGACAATCTGGCCAAGATCTTGACAAACTACATTTTATTCAGTGCACAAGAAACCAGAGCAGCTGCCTGAAGGAAAATGTATCCTGGGATTGTGTACACAGAGCAAGGCCAAAGGGCAGCCATATTCCAAGTAGACCGTAAACAGGAGGTTTATTGGAGGCCTTTCCAAAGATCATGGCAGGATTTCAGCTGTGAGATAACCAAAAATCTGGCCAAAATGAGGAGCGATGGAAATTGTCACAAGTCTTTGGGCTATCTGGTGGAGATTATCCCTTGGCCGGCCAGTTCTCCGATCAGCGAAGGTGGATAATCAGAGTCAGGCACTGAACACCCTTGCTCTTAACATGAAGACCGGGATATCAATGAGGTAAATTAACTTCAATGCATGTAGAGTTTATTTACAACTAAACTGCAAAGCCTCTGTCTCATCCATATTCAATCAGAGAAAATTGTGGCTCATCCAAGACAAGATGTGAGCCAAGTCTGGGGCGAGGCGAAGGGTGACATCATCTGAAAGGGCTGGAAATGAAGTGTAAATTTGAATATCATCTGTATATAGGTGATAATTAAAGCTGTGAGGCTCAATACGCACCAAGAGAGAAAGTCAATAAAAATGAGGAACAACAGTGTCCTGAGCCACGTGACACCTCCGAAATGGAGATTTTTAAAAATAAAATGGTGGGGGCAAGATTTCTTTTCCTCCCGAATCATCTCAAAACAGATACAGAGCACTCTTCAGAAAAACCATTACCCTCTGCAGATGATCACTGAATCGCCTGACGGTTGGGCGAAGCAGAAGAGATTTCCTGGAAAATTTCTATTCCAAGGAAAGTAAGTCAGTTTGTGGGATCTGGGAAGACCACTCCCCCACCCCCAAATGGACCATTTAGGAATCACAACAAAGAGAATCACCCATCCAAGCTGACATTTGTTGTCCTTTTCAAGTCTGGTGGTAAATTTGGGCGGGAAATAGAAGGTGCTTTCATCTGGGCATCCGAGGACTTTGTTCATGCAGAGAAGAAATAGCTTCTCTCTTCGTTGCTGTGTTTGAACACTTCAACAGCACCATAACTAAAGCAAGAGGCACCGTGAATCAAATGAAATTAGACTGGTTCATAAGGAATTATTCATCACGAAAAGGGCAGCTTTTGCCCTAATCATCCCTCTGGAGATCTAAACTTAGGGCTTTTTTTTTTCTTTCCTTTTTTTTTCTTTTTCTTTTTCTTTTCTTTTTTTTTTTTTGACTACCAGCTCCCCAGACCATAGAAGCTTCCTAAAAATATCGTGTTTTTTAGTAACACAAAGTGAGCCTAACCATGATGAATGGTGGGTGTCAAGAGCTGAAATGCGTCCCCCTTGCATCCATATACTGAAGTCCCAAGCCCCAGTGCCTAAGACCATGACCGTACCTTGGAGATAGGGTCTGGTTTTTTGTTTGTTTGTTTAGAAAGGCAGATTGCCACGTGCAGCTACTCGTTTGGATGTGTCTAGAATCTTGGAAGCTTGACTATCCTACATTCACCTACAAGTTGACCTTGAGAGCTTGTTTGGAAGTCCTAGCATGGGTGTGCAGCTACTCATATACCCTTGACCAAAGAATGGTCCAACTCTATCAGGGAAGGTCGTCCCCTTCAACCGAGTGATTAGCTTCAGGAGGGAGGCACATGGATCACCGAGGAAGGAAGGGGACAACTGTATAGCCAGCCAGATCCTCCAAATAAAGTCTGGCGATCAGTGGGGTAACAGTTGTCATAGCCACATTGCCTTCACATAAGGGAGACAGGGTCTTTAAAGAAGTAATTAAGTTAGAAAGGGGTCATTAATACCGGCCCTCCTCCTATGGGATCGGTGCCCTTATAAGAAGAGATTAGGACATAGGCACACACACAGAGGGAAGAGCATGTGAAGACACAGGAAGAGCCTGGCCATCTGCAAGCTAAGGAGTAAGGTCTCAGAAGAAACCAATCCCACCAATGTTCTTTTTTTTTTTTTTTTTAAAGATTTTATTTTATTTATTTGAGAGAGAGAGACAGTGAGAGAGAGAATGAGCGAGGAGAAGGTCAGAGAGCAAAGCAGACTCCCCATGGAGCTGGGAGCCTGATGTGGGACTCGATCCCGGGACTCCAGGATCACGCCCTGAGCCGGAGGCAGTTGTTCAACCAACTGCGCCACCCAGGCGTCCCCCCACCAATGTTCTGACTTCAGATTTCTACTCTCCACATCTGGGAGACAATGAACTGCTTGACCGCTCCCCACCCCACAGCCCGTGATACTTCATTATGGCCGCCCCAGCTGACTAGATCAATGGGACAAAGGAAGTAGGGCCAGCGTGTACATTCTCCATGGAAGATCCTCACCTTGAACCTTCCCTGTTATTCTAGAAACAGACCTACCTCACAGATGGATTTATGTCATCTTGAGCATTTTTTTTTTTAAAGATTCCATTTATTTGAGAGAGAGAGAGCACAAGAGTGGGAAGAGGGACAAAGGAGAAGCAGGCTCCCTGCTGAGCAAAAAGCCCAATGTGGGGCTTGATCCTGGGACCCTGGGATTATGACCTGAGCTCAAGGCAGATGCTTAACTGACAAAGCCACCCAGGCGCCCTCATCTTGAGCATCTTAATATATATATAAAACTTCTCCAAATTTTAGTCTCCTCATTTCAAAATTAGGATGAAAACTCTGGTTCACAGGACTGTTGCACTGGATATAGATTCTGAACAAGTTAACACAAATTTGTCTCCTTTACCTCTTCCATCCCTTCCATAATCAGGAAACGCTATGACTTCCCAAATATTATATTCTATTATTTTTTTTAAAAGATTTTATTTATTTATTTGACACACAGAGATCACAAGTAGGCAGAGAGGCAGGCAGAGAGAGAGGAGGAAGCAGGCTCCCTGCTGAGCAGAGAGCCCGATGCAGGGCTTGATCCCAGGACCCTGAGATCATGACCTGAGCTGAAGACAGAGGCTTAACCCACTGAGCCACCCAGGCACCCTCTATTATGGTTTAAAGTTAGTCTGGTTTAGTCACTCCCTGTGATTTTGGAAAAGTAACTTAAACTAACTGCTCCTCATAACCTACTTTCTAAGGTCCTAAAAATTAATATTTAAATGACAATTATTTAAAGCCTCTGGTTGAGTGCTTGGCACATGGTAGGAGTTCAGGAAAGGTTGCTTTCATCCTCCTGAAGGCACGAGCCTATTATTCACCAGCAGAGAAATGTTTATGGCATTTGCTGTTATACTCATTTATTTATTTATGCCCCTCTTCAATCTAAAAGGATGTTAGTCAGCTCATAAAAATATCTCCAGAATAAATCAGTCCTCATAAGGGATAAATAGTGGGAGGTAGTGGACAAGATCATCAACCATCTTCCTATAACAAATTCAAAAGGAAGCTCCCAGCCCTGATCCCTAAAGCATTCTGCACTGCATGTCCTCGAAATGTGGCAAGAGTTTTTCTAGTAGGGCAGAGATGAAATGAAGTCCTAGCATGCAGTTCCTTCATGGTTTTTGACTTCAAGAAAAAATACATTTAAAGTGTCTTGAGGAATGGAGAGTTGGTCATCCTTTTTGATTTTTTAAACTTCTTTAAAAATGTAAGAGATACAGGGGTGCCTGGGTGGCAGTTGGTTAAGTGTGTGACTCTTGGTTTTGGCTCGGGTTCTGATCTCAAGGTTGTGAGACTGAGCCCCACGTTGGGCTCCAAGCTCAGCTGGGAGTCTGCTTGGGATTCTCTCTCTCCCTCTGCCCCTCCCTCAACTCTCAAATAAGGAGATCTTAAAAATATATATATAAGAGATACAGAAAATTACCAAGAATATTGTAACCAAGCTCTCATATTCTGCTACTCAGAATTAGAAACCATTTACATTTCACTGTATTGCTTTGCAATATTTTTTAAGGAAATAAAATACTATGACTAAAGTCATGTTTGACTAACCAACAGAGAGGCAATGCATCTGAATGATCCTTCCAGGACATTAGATGCTGATATACATGCATAAGATAGTTGTGTAGGTTCATGTGCATGTTTTGTAAGTGGGGAGTGGTATCATACAGTAGGTACCATTATGCATCACGCTCTTTCAACTCAATGTTGTTTTTTTTTTTTTTTTAAGATTTTATTTATTTATTTGACAAAGATCACAAGTAGACGGAGAGGCAGGCAGAGAGATAGAGGGAGAAGGAGGCTCCCTGCTGAGCAGTGAGTCTGATGCAGGGCTCGATCCCAGGACCCCGAGATCGTGACCTGAGCTGAAGGCAGAGGCTTAACCCACTGAGCCACCCAGGTGCCCCTCAATGTTGTTTTCTGAGATGAAGTTGCACTGTCATACGTGGCTCTTGCTAGTTCCTTTTAGGGATAATATTATGGGATGAATCTTGTCCCCCTAAAATCTGTACATCTATGTCCTCAGCCTCAGGGCCTCAGGATAGGACTAGAGTTGGAGACTATCTATTTGAACAGATAATTAGGTGAAGTAAGGTCATTAGTATGGGTCTGACTCCAATATGACTGCTGTCTTTATCAGAAGAGATCAGGACACAGGCAGATAACAGAGGGAAGACCATGAGAAGACAGAGAAAAGGTGGTTGTCTACAAGCCAAGGAGAGAGGCCTCAGAAGAAACCAACTCTGCAGACAGCCTGATCTCGGACTCCTAGACTCCAGATTTGTGAGATAACAAATCTCTGTTATTTAAGCCACCTGGTCCCTGGCAGTCCTGGCAGATGGATACAGGCAGCCTGGAACACAAAATGCCACAGTATTCTCAGCCGTTCCCCTACCGGTGACCATTTAGATGGAAACTCAGCATGTGGCCCCTCGTGCACATGTGTGGGAGTCTCTCTAGGGCAATACCTAGAAATGGAATTGCTGTGTTACAGGGGAGGCACATTTTCAAATTTGCAAGATGCTGCCAAATTGCCTTCTAACGCGTCTGTATCTGTCTACAATCTTGACAATAGTGAATGAGAGCACCAGTGTCCCCACATCCCAGCCAATATTTCATATTCTCCAACTTCAAAATGTATGCCAATATGATTGGCAGAAAAATATCTTATTGTTGTTTCAATTGCACTTCCCTCATTATATATGAAGTTGGGTATCTTTTCATACGTGCATCTTCCATTCTTTCTTTTTTTTAAGATTTATTTACTTATTTGAGAGAAAGGCAGAACGTGAGCAGAAAGAGGGGCATAAGGAGACAGAGAGGGAGAATTCTCAAGCAGATCCCCCTGCTGAGTGTAGAGCCTGGCACAGGGCTCAATCTTACAACCCCGAGATCACAAAACAAGCCAAAACCAAGAGCCGGATCCTTAACTGACTCAGCCACCCAGGCATCCCCATGCATCATACATTCTTACTTCCTCATCTCTACATTCTCAGTTCATATCCTTTGCCTGCTTTTCCATTCAATGTATGTCTTGTTCTGCCTTACTGGTGGGAATCATATACATTGCAGAGAATAACATATCTGTTTGCTAGCTGTTACCACTTGTCTTTTAATTTGGTTCATGGTGTTATTTTGACAAAAGGTTTTTAGTTAGGTATAATCAGATATTCCTCTACTCAGAGTTTGCCTTTTTTTTTTTTCTACATCATCTTAAAAAAAACCAAACACATAACTTTCCTTCTCCAAAATTGTGAGAGGTGTTCTATTTTCTTCTAATTGTTTTAGAGTATTTTTTTTTCTCAGTGCTTAGATCTTCAGTACATCGTTTTAAAACATTTTACTTTTCAGTCATCTCTATACCCAACATGGGGCTCAAACTCATAACCCAAAGTCTAGAGTTGCATGCTCCGCCAGCTGAGCCAGCCAGGTGCCATGATCTGCAGATCTTTAATTCATTTCTGTGATGGGCATGAAGTAGGAATTTTTTTCTTTTCTTTCCCATTTGAGAGTCAAATGTCCCAACACTATCTACTGAAATGTCAAATACTCTAATCAGCTAAAAAAAAAAAAAAACTCAGTAAAGCACCCACAGACCATCTCAATTTAAGAGTGTAATTTCCTGAAACACTTCCAAAATATATTAGGAGGCAGATGTACCCCTAGGTAAGTTAATAAGCTGACTGAAATGGGTATTTGGATATGAGCCAAGCAAATGCTAGAGGCTGTCTGTCAAAAAATGGTTTTGATATTGGGAGAGCTGGTGTTAAGCCCTTCTTCCTGACAGTCATTGGATAGTGGGTCCAGGTGTCTTTCCAAGGCCACTCCAAGTTCTTAATGATTAAACCATCAGTGGTGTATAGAAGTGTTGTTCTTCCATTGTCCCTAGCAAGGGAATGGGGCCCCTGTCCCCCAAAGCAGTGATCCATGCATGGAAGTCCCTGGAATGATGTGCTGAAGTTGGCTACAGTTTGTCTCTCAAAGATGGAGGATGAGTATTAGCGGGAATCTGAATTCCTTTTTTTCACTGAATTCCTTTTTTGTGACATATGCATTATACTATCAATTCAAAATAACAATTTCTTTTTAAAGCTAATAAAAAGGCAGTACGTCACTAGGACACTAAATTAAACCAGGAGAAAACATCCTTGTGGTATGCTGCTTTAAGAAGAAACAGAGAGACAAGAACTTTGGGGGAAGAGTAATTCAAACAGAAATTGCACTTCTAATTTTAATTATTTGAATAATTTAGACCATTGGTTTTCAAATATTTCTTGGCCACAAAACACTGTTCAAATTAGACCTTTCTTGGAAGACCAACATATAAAATAGATGAAATGAAAGTAGTTTTATTTAAAATGAAGAGGTGGGAGCCTTTGAGGGGGTTCTGTGGGACCCCAAGGACCCTTTAGAATACATTGATAACTTTCTTTTAAAAGTCAATGCATTTGAGAGGTAACGATAAATTATAATCATCTTTTTCACTTTCTTCATGTAGTAATTCCATCCCCTCTCCAAAATTAAGAACATATGTATTCACTCATTCTATAAACATTTCTTGAATGTTTTCCAGGCCCTGGGATAGGTACCAAGGGAGGAGGAGATGGCTGAGAGATGGTGAGATCTGAGCAAAAGTTTTAAGCACAAGTAGGAGACAGCTGAAAGTCAAGAAGGCCAGTCCAGGCCCAGGATCCACAGGGGAAAACATGAAGGAAGCCGGCTGGCAGATTAGGGGGCCTGCGGGTGGGTTGGAGGTGCTCAGTGTGCTAAGATGCATGTGGCATCTGTTAGCAATAGCAGGTGCTGAAATTGGAGAGGCAGGGAGGAGTGAATTACCGTGTGCCTCTGGACCTTTCTAAGTTTGGACTTGGAAGACCACGAAAAAGTGATGGAAGGATTTTAAGCAGGAGATTGACACAGTCATATTTGTGCTTTGGAACAATCACTCTGGCCAAAGTGTGCATCTGAAGGGGACACGATTGAGGCAGGGAGACAGGATAGGAGATTGTTGGAGACATCCAAGAAAGAGATGATAATAGACTGACCATAGTTAGGCCACAGAGATGAAGCAGAAGGGGGTTAACTGAGACAGAATGAATTGAATGCTGGTTGGAGGAGGGAAAGGAAGTGTCCAAGGAATTCCTGGAGTCTGGGTTTGATTGACTGAAGGAACTGGATAACTGGTGCCATTCAACCCAGCAGGGAAGATGGGAGAAAGGATTTTGGGTACTAGAGGAGTGCCATTTGGGGGCAAGTTTTGGATGAGGAACATGTGAGATATCGAAGTGGAAATATCCGGTAGACCATTCGACCTCCAGAGAGAGGGGTGGAGATGAAGATCTGGAAGCCACCCTCAGTGTGGTGACAGTGGTGGTCAAAAAGGTAGTTGAAATCCTGAGCGGATGTGACCAGGAAGGAGAGAAGAGTCCCAAGAAGGCAGGGGAGGGGTACCCCATGAACAGACAGAGGAAGAGCATCAGAGAAAGTGATCAGAGAGAGAAAGTGAGGGAGAGAACTCCAGGTTAGGAGGGGCTTCCAAGAGGTTCGGATGCTGTGCTTGGAAGACTTGTCTGACTGCTTGCAAGGACCACTGATGATGAAGGAAGCATGTACTACCTTGAGGTGAACAAGCTTCTATACTCTGATGAACAAAACACGGGAGCCTGGGCCAGAGATTCTCAACTTTAACTGCAGGATAGAAACACCCAGGGAATTTTGGCTGTGCTGTCATTAATTTCAAAGCCTGAGCCTGGGCAGGGGTGTATTTTTAAAGCTCCATGAGAAAGTATCATGTGTGGCCACCGTTGGAAACCACTGTTCCAGTTACGTTATTCCCTATTTTGAGCAACACGGGATTGAAACGTGTCACTTCTAGGAGAAGTCCAACAACTCTCACATTGGTCCATGTCATCAGAACACAAAAGAGTGGTAAGTAGAAAAAATGGAGTCCCACGAATCAAGATGTGTCTATGTGGAGCCAATTCTTTTTGGTGGTGATAGGCCCGGAAACTGGGGGAACACCAAAGATGTGTTCTCCATTGTTAGGGAGGGGAATTTCACAGGGCTTCCCCACAATGTATAATAATCTGTGGCATGGTCAGACTGATTTTCCTTTATTACACTCTACCAATTATTCAAAATCATGGGTCATTTTAGTTTGCCTCTATTTGGACCACAATTTTCTTGCACCTTCTTGAGTTTCTCCTAAGACGTCTCTTTTTTGTTGTTGAGAGAAGAAACATATTTTATCTTCACCAAACATGCCCAGCTTCTTATTCATTCCAACTAATGCAAAATGCCTTCGTATTTTCTTCTTACAGATTTCTTGGAGCCCACTCATTTCCTGTTTTAACTTGGACCCAGAGAAAGGCGTATGAGCGGTAACAATACAAACACTTTAATCATAGCAAAAGGACGGTCTCAGTGTAAACAAACCAGTTCTCATGTTTTCATTAGTCTTGTCTGAATTTAGTTGGTGTGACATCGTCATGGAGAGACTAATTATCTGTGGACATATAAAGAACATTCAGGGTCTGGGTCTCAGTCAACCATCCCAAGAGTCTCACCATGGTCAGCTAGAATCCTTCAGTGCACCTGGAGTGGATGCGGTAACATGTTGCCAAGACCCCGGAAGGACCAAAGCACTCACCCTTGCCTCAACTGGAAATGTCTCTGAAGGGCCATCTCATCTTCAGAGTGCCCTGTGGGATGGGTGAGGCTTCTTTTGCAACTGCTTTGAATTTTCACTTTGTCCTCTGTCCTGCGTTACCTTCACTGTCTGACAGGTATTATTCACACTCCCGAATAAATATCTGTCTCAAAGTCTGTTTCCTGAGGAACTGTACCTACAGCCCTACCTTTCTCTCATACCTAGAACTGTAATATGAGCAAGCAAACAAATGAAAAGGTTAGTTTTTTACAGGGCAGAGTGGATTATTGTGGAAGGTGGTTGTTTCCTGGGCAGGCGGGGCTGGGATCCAGGACTTCAAGGGACAGAAGCAGGAATTGAGCTTGATCAGAAAGAGGAAGAAAGAACAGTGAGGGGCAATTGATGACCCCAGGGGGAACTGGAATGTGGTTGGGGAGGCTGAGAAAGTGGTGGGGATGGTTGCACCTGTGAATCTGCTTGCAGATCAAGAGCACTCTATTTCTAAATCCAGTTTTTCCTTCTATTGTGTTGATACTAGAGACACTGGCAGGGGTTGGGGGTCGGGAGGATGGGGGCGTGGCTCTGAACTGAAGGCAGAGCAGGAATCACAGCAGGTACAGAGTGATCACACTGGGGTGGGTTTGCTGCCATTCGCTTAAATAGATTTAATTAAGTACCTATTAATTAAACTAGAATTGGGTCTATACAGAACCTATGCTATAGAGGGGGGATAGGAGGAGAAGCTGGCACTCTGTGGCCTGCATTATTGATACATCAGTCCTTGTTAAATTAGTTAAAATTAACTTCAGCTTAATTCAGGATGATAGCAAACCCCAAATAATAATAAATTAGCCAAGACAGAAATGTATTGAGATAGCGCATATATGTATTGATATTCCATGTATGTGTTGAAATGTCTAAGATAAACCAAGTCTGGAAGTGAGCAGATCAGAGTTTTTCAGTTATCAGGGACATCATCTCTTATCTATATTCTTCCTCATCAATCTCAAGAAATGGGTCCACCCCATGGACTTAGATGGCTGCTTGAGCTCCAGCCTTTGCATTTGCACCATAGGATTGAGAGCAGGAGAGGAAGGACACGGCCACATTGATTTTCAAGGGAGTCTAGTGACCATGTGTCCAGTGAAAGCTTGGGAGCTCTAGTGCCTGGGCAGAAGAGAAGAACGGCATTAGGGGTCCTCCACAGCCTCTGCCATACCTGCCTTCCCCCATTCCTGACATGTGCATCACTCCTGCTCTCTCTGCCCTCCAGCCCCAGAGTGGTACCAACCAACACCCAGACATAGCAGTCAGTGGAACTGTATCTGCAGTCACTGCACAGGGCTGCTGCCTGGCATTTCTGGGCCAGAGAACTGGACTTCTGACTCAGTTTCCCTGCCAGCACACCACATCCACAATGGTGTTTACAATAGTAGTTGGACAGTCATTATGGAGACCATGTCGCTCACAAAGCCTAAAATAAATGTGAGCCATATATGACATTTTAAGTTTTACTAGTAGCCAGATTTTTTTTTTAAGTACAGAGACAACCTGATAGCCAAGAAACACCCTGATTTAAAAGAAGGCAAAGGACCCAAATAGACATTTTTCCAAAGAAGACATACAAATGGTCAACAGGTACCTGAAAAGATGCTCAACATCACTCCTCATCAGGGCAATACAAATCAAAACCACAGTGAGAGTTCACCTCACTCCCGTCAGGATGGGCAGCATCAAAAAGACAAAGGCGAGTGCCGGTGAGGAGCTGAAGAAAAGGGGAAGCCTTGTACACTGGTGGGAATGCAAACTGCTACAGCCATCATGGAAAGCAGAATGGAGGCTCCTCAAAAAAATGAAAAAGAGAACCACCAGAGGGTTCAGCAATCCCACTTCCGGGTATCCAACAAAAGGAAATGAAATCAGCACCTAAAAGAATATCTGTACTCTCGTGTTTAGGGCAGCATTACTTGCAACAGCCAAAATATGGAAACAACCCAAATGTCTACCAGCCGATGAATGGATGAGGAAATTGTGGTATGTAGAGCCCATGGAGTATTATGCAGCCTTTAAAAAGGAGATCTTGCCATTTGCAACACTGTAGATAAACCTGGAAGACATTTTGCTACATGAAATAAGCTGGACCCGGAAAGAAAAATGCTTCAAGATCTCACTTACAGGTGGAACACAAAAACGTTGAATACATCCAAGCTGAGAGTGGAATGGCGATTCCCAGGGGCAGGGAGGTGAGGGAAAGGGGGAGATATTGGGGAGATTCAGTCTACATAAGTAGAATGAATGAATACAGAGCTCTAATGCACAACATGGAGACTATAGTTTATAATGCTGCACTGTGCACTAGAAATCTGCTAAAAGAGTACATTTCCAGGCACTCTCAACACACAAGGGAAGGCTGTAAGGAGATGGGTATGTGAATGAGTTTGACGGTAGTACACATTTTGCTCTGTATATGTATGTCAGAACATTATGGTATACCACATTACGTTGTATGCTTTAAACATATGTAGTTGTCACCAAAAAATAAACGTAAACATTTGGTAAGTACCAAGGAGAAAGTGAAATTAATTTGCATATGTCCAAAATATTATCAATTCAATGTTGCAATCAATATAAAATTATATCAAATAAAAATAAATATAAATGATCAAGGAGATAGTTTACATTCTTTTTCTTTTTTTCATACCGATTCTTCACTTACCGCACACCTCATTTCAGACTAGCCACATTTCAGGTGCTCACATGGCCAGTGGCTATTGTGCTGGACAAAGCAGGACTATACTATTGTAAGCTATACCATTTACTTAATGTATTTCGTGCCCTCTACATCTTTTTATATCACTTTTAAATTGAACAATTTATTTGTTTTTATTTTTTTTAAAGATTTTATTTATTTATTTGACAGGGAGAGAGACAGCAAGAGAAGGAAAAGAAGCAGGGGGAGTGGGAGAGGGAGAAGCAGGCTTCCCACTGAGCAGGGAACATCCCTGCTCAATCCCAGGACCCTGGGATCATGATCTGAGCTGAAGGCAGATGCTTAATGACCGAGCCACCCAGGTGCCCCTAAATGGATCAATTTATTGAAAAGATTCCCATTTTCTGAATATTTATATTGCTTCCCAATTTCATAATTATAAATGATACTGCCATCACATTCTTCTACTAAAAGTTTCCGCCCCATATTTAATTGTTTCCTTAGGATAAAATTCCCAGCTGTGAGTCAAAGAGCATACATAAAGTTTGCAGGCTGTTGAAATATGTTGTTTAATAATAATATCTCCCTTACAAGATTGTTATGAGGATTAAATGAACTAGTACATGTAAACTAATTTTATTAATTCAAGTGAGATTAACAAAACTTCAAACAGTCGTGCATGGCACATAAAGGTCCTCTACAAATGGCATCTATTATTATTAGCATTATTTCTGAATGAATCTCCGGCACAGTTACATTAATTTGTGCCCTCATTAACAATGTCTAAAAATGCCTGTTTCTAGCACACTCTCTCCAACACACTTTTTTTTAATAGCCATCACAAATTTCACAGGTTAAATTGGCTTCTTATTATTGTTGGCTTAACCTGACTGGCGTTCCTTAGTTTTCTTCTGCTTAAGATTAATTTTTCCTGAGACATCTGTCACAACCTCAGGCTATAGTCACATACAGAGAGGGCTGCACCATTCTTCACTAGAAGGCTGAGGACAATCAGTGGCCATTTGTACCAGTCAGCTTTCCCATAGTTCCATCCTTGTAACAAGTCTTAATCTCAGCAGCTTATACAACAAATACCACATCACATGTGAGAACCTCGGCTGAAGGAACAGTATGTAACAGGGACGAGTCACTGTCTCAGCAGATGGAAAGGAAGGGAGGCAGATGAACAAGAAAGGAAGAGCAAAGTCTCCTGAACCTCTCCGCTCCGACCTGGTACCTAGACTCTTCCGCTCATATCTCCATTTGCTCATCAGAACGCAAGTCATGGCCGCAAACTCAGTATCAAGGGGGTAAAGGTGTATTCCCCACCATAAGAGACACTGCACGTCACACTGCAGTGTGTGGGAACTGAAATGGGGAGCCAGTGATTGAGAACATTAATAACATGACCTACCCCACAGTCAAATTAATCCACTTACGTTAAACTGGTTTATGTGGTTCCATCCACCTGAAGTCAGGAATCCCGTCTAGGACTCTTGTCCTTACGGGAGTGTTATGACTCAGCCCCCAAAAGAAACAGATGACAGAAGTGGGTCTGCTGACCTACTTTCAACGTGCTCTAAGGACAAACTGGTCCAGAGAGAGTCAGCTAAAGGCACCTGGAAGCGCACCTCCCACGCCCTGCATGAAGGTGCAGACTTGACGACGAGAAGAGCTTTGTATCTCAAGAAATCATTTCATCATCAAATAACCAGGAGACAATAAATCCCCAAATGCTTTTACAGCCCTTGAGCCAATGAAAGGCACCTCAGTTCATTAGGAAAGAGAGTACAACACAGTCTCTTCGGAACAGGGGAGAATGGGGTTTATATCCTGGCTGCACCACCTATAAAACCAATAGCTGCTATCACCATCATCATCATCATCACCATCATCGCCATCACCACCGCCTTTTATGGTAGCTGACTTGATCCAGCCAGTAGCACCCTGCTTGGCCACAGAGGCATTTCCATCCCAAAGGACTGACCCCTGTCCTGCAGAAATGAGTCCCAGGCTCCCGCGACTGCTTGGGAAATCGCTAAGCTACTTACAACCTCAATAAAAACATATTCCTAAAATCCCAGCACAAGAGAGTTTTGGAATTAATACACGGGTGTTAAAATTACAAGCATATTCCACTCCAAACTGAAGGAAACCATGCTAGGAACATGAAAAATAAACAGACAAAAAAGAAATGCATGTTTCCTAAGGTAAGTCACTTCATATTTGAGTCATTTATTTACATAACAAGCCTTTCTGGAGTGATTAAGGGAACTGCCAGTTACACTTAACCAACCTTTCTTCAGGTTACGGAGAAGCAAACGTTTCTTCCTGCTTTATGTGTGAGTGCCCGTGTTGGAGATTTGTGTTCCGAGACCCAGACTCTTCCCCCACTTTGGTCAGACTCTGGAAGGACTCTGGGCTCAAAGGGAAACACTTCTCATGCTGAACCAACGGCAAAGGGAAGAAAAACAACACGATCCCTTTCATCCCACGCGGCTACAGAGTTTGCTTGAGCCTTTGAAAATGGTCAGGAATGAAAGTACAGTATTTTCTCCTGTATCCATTTTTAAACTCTTAGTCTTTCAACACCCGGCTCCAATCCCACCTCTGTGTGAAGCCTTTCCTACCCCAGGGGAGCATGATTTTCCCTCCCTTGAACCCCAGTGGATATTCCCTGACCTTACCCCCTTGTCGGCACTCTCTTCCTCCTGGTGATGTTGGCTAAGTTCCCCAGTAGCAGCAGCGGATTGTACAGATTTATTCCAATCTCCCTTCTTCCGGGGCTCATAGCACTTGGTTCACAGGGAGCCTGTGACCCCAGCAGGACTGCTCCGCCTTTGCTCTGCATAATTAAAAAGACACATTGAGAGTGGCTCTCCTGTCTTCTCCTAGGTCATGAGCTCTAAGGAAATTAGAAGCTTGCGATTTCTCAGTGCCATCTTTTCTGGACTTCAGCAGCAAGTCAGTGCTGGAAGATGGAGAACCTCGTGACATCTTTTGAACGCCTAGATCCAGCTATGCCTGAAACTCTTACCCCAGACTTCCCAATTATGGGAGCAAACACATTCCCCGTCTTCAGTGGATTTGCGTTGGCTTTAATCATCTACAACCTGAATGACTAATAGGCTCACTCAAAATTCCTTCAGGAAAAAAACAAAACAAAAACCGGTGCTTAAGGTTAAGGATTCTCTGGACCACGGAATCTTTCCGTCTTATGTTCTGCTTTTGTCCTTGTCTGCTTGAAGCTGGATCGCCTCCACGCCTGGGTCCCAGCTAGTGGGAAGGGGGCAAACTCCTACGGAGGAGGGCACAGTCAGTGTCCGGACGTCCCCTCTGGAGCCAGCACTGCAGGCTCGGCCCTCGCAGTCTTGTGACACGGCCACCTCTCCCTTCTGGGGAAGCTGGGACACGTAGTCCGCCTGGATAGCTGCGTGTCCAACCATGACTCTCCTTCAGAACGAAAGAACAGATGTTGCTGCACGACCAGGGGTCTAAGGAGCACCCCAGGCATCTGTAGATTGAGACAGTTTCCCAGCTCCGCTTTAACGGCGAGCAAGGTTGTGACCCTGCTCTTGAAAAGTGCCAATGAGCAGAACTCCACGTGGGCTCCCCGGGAGGCTGGGCACCGCGTCAGTTTAGCAAAGTGGGAGCCACCTTCTCTCGAGTTCCCTTCCCTGTGTGGCTCCAAGTCAGGGCTGGCCACGGGGGAAATCAGCACGGGACTCTAGGGCCCCCTCTGCAGAGAAGCTGCAGTCCCTAGGCTCGGAAGGCGGCCCCAGGGCACCATGCGTTGCGGCGGGCATTGCCTGTCTGCACCAGGCAATCCTTGCTTACCTGCTGGCTCGCCAGGCCTCCAGCCCCCTCTCCTGCTTCAGCTTCCCCCAGTCCTCCGCCAGGTGCAAGTGTAACTCCAACGCGAAGGGCCCGGCCGGCTCCTTCCGCAGGTCGCGCGCCCCGCCCCCCGACCCCGGAAGTTAGTGGCCTGGGGAGACAGACATGCCCTCCTCCCTGCCCTGCAGTTCCCGGCTTTTCTCTACTTTAATCTCGGGGTTGCTCAATCTCAGCACTATTGCTCTTTTGATAATTCTAGAGAATTCTTCATGGTATGGAGCTGTGCTATGCATTGTAGGATGTTTTGCACGATCCCTGGATACCGGTAGCAAACTTTACCCCAGTGGTGACAAAGCCAGACTGTCTCCAGACATTGCCCAAGTCTTCTGAACGTGAGGTGGGGAACCACCCGTCTTCACAACCAGCTCTTCTTTCCAACGGCTGGCCTTGTTGACCCACGCGTTCACACGCAGAGACCCGCACAGGCTTGCTTACACCTCTCCACCAGCTCCCATAGTCACAGAAGTTCTGACCCTATAATCAATGCCTTGCCCCATGTTCCTCATATGTGCTCTGCTCAGGGCTGCGTGATGACTTGTGGGCCTGAGACATTGGACCTTCATGGACCCCTTCCACCATTAAGAAAAAAATTAAAATTGCTGTTTTAAGGCTCTTTTAGTAGAAAACAAATATCTGGGCTGGATTCGTTATTATAGATTCATTATTACACTAATTTTAGTTACAATGAAAGTTTTTGTGGGCCCTGCACATATCAATCCTGAGCCCTAGGCATCATGTGTCCAACAGAGAAGGGGGCCTAAGGTCTGCTTTTTCCTTTGAACCCTGACTGACAGGTGCACTCCCTTCACACAATTACCTTCTTTGTAATCAGAGCAAAAACAGGGGCAGCAATGATTGGCTTCTTTAGGGACCAACCTGGGTTTAGGAAAGTAACTCCAAGTCCCTGATGCCCCACTTGACGGTGGCCGAGCACACTGCGGGGAGAGAGACCTTCGGTGAGTCTGACTGTGAGCCGATTTGCTGGGTCAGTAGGAATGATAGTTGTAATTTAGGGCATTCTAGGGAAAGAGAAGTGTGAAATAAAACTCCCTTTTAAAAACACATCAAAGAAAACAAGTGTGTCTCAAGGGGAAATTGCAGACATGTGTTTTCCATGTATTTTCCATTCGATTGGTAATAATTGGATATAAATCATCAAGTGGAATCAGATGTACTAGACCCAGGGTCCTTGTCCCCACCCGGTGACGGCTGTTTCTGATTAGCTTGGACCCCGCCGCCCTGATGAACAATGGGCGCCTCTCGGGTCTGTGGGGGATGGGAAAGTAAGCCATCGGGCATCTTGCCTATTATTCCCACGCTTTCCTCAAGCTGTAAATCCATCAAATATGAGAGGGAGGAATATAAATTGCGCAGAGTAGGAGGAAGTGGGGGATGCTGTTTTATTCCACACCTCCCTCAGCAAGTTTGTCCACAAACGTTCAATATTCACTTCAGAATTAAAACACCTGCATTATGCCAGATGTTTCACAGACGGGTACCCCTGTGGATGGCAGGAGGCTTGTATGAAAACACCCAATTCTTCCTGTAGCAGGAACTCTGCTTTTTTTCCACAGAAATATCAGGAAACCATTTTGAGTTGAACAACCAAACTAAAGGCAGTGGAGTTTAAGATAAATGTTATGAAAATTGCATAAAACATTATATCAAAACCCTTGGCAGTGTCGAAAAGCAAGATTTCTGAATCCAATGAGTAGCTGAAGAAGAAAATTCAATTCCATTTTTTCAGTTTGTCTGCCAATTTTATAGCACGTCATTTAAAATGGAATCTCTAAAGAATCAATTCAAATTAGCTTTACAGTTTTCCCCAAAGAATCTGCTTTAAAATAAATTGAATTGGAGCATGTGACATAATAAGTGAGCATAAAATTCATGTTAACTAGTCCGAAGGAAAAACTTCTCAGAAGGAAACAAATAATCTCACATGACTGAGCGAGCTAAAAATAGTCTTTAGATTGTCAGTTTCAAAATTGAACAAAAAATAGGGGGAGTTGTTATAATAATGATATGGCGCATTTCCCCCTAATGAAATGGCCTTGAATTTTGTAATAAATTACAGAAAGAGAATCCTTTGGGCAAAAAAGAAGATATGAGACACGAGTTGCTTTCATAAAGAGAGTGACACCAATAAAAATACCTTTACAGCTCAGACCAAGTAGCCTTTGCTTTTCCCTGTGGTGCCTTCACCATTGAAGACCCCACAGAGGGGGTAAGCAAGAGTTACGGTGAGGGTGATTTGTTAATAGTCTGCTGCCCTCTGTCCAGAAAACAGCTCTTGCTTCTGTATTTACTTTATTTTGATCAGGTCTATCTATCGTGAATATCTATTTAAAATCTCTTTGTAAAGTTTCTTAGGACTCAAGCTTCTCAAGGACTAGGACATTGTCTTGTTTGACTTGGTAACCACCTCGTACCCCTCCCAGTGCCTGACACAGAAGAGGAATCCCATAAATGTTTAAAGGGGAGGCCACAAGAATGAATTAATGATTCAGTTGATTGTTTAAGTCAGATTCAACTTAGTTTTTTTTTTTTATCTTTGAAAAAAATTCACAGGGAAGTTGGGAAATGGGCAGTCAGTTTAATTAAGAAGGGGACAGTGGTGGGGGCGCCTGGGTGGCTCAGTGGGTTAAAGCCTCTGCCTTCGGCTCAGGTCATGATCCCAGGGTTCTGGGATCGAGCCCCGCGTCGGGCTCTCTGCTCCGCAGGGAACTTGCTTTCTCCCCCCTCTCTCTCTGCCTGCCTCTCTGCCTACTTGTGATTTCTGTCAAATAAATGGAATCTTTAAAAAAAAAAAAAAAAAAGAAGGGGACAGTGGGATGTGGTGATTTGTTTCCCCTTCTATTGGAGTCCAGAAACAAATAATGTAGTTTACTGTTAAAGAAAGCTTAATGGGGATTCCTGGAGGCCCTGACTGAAAGTGAGCATAGAGGAGAAATCTACCTTCATGGAACCCAATATATTGGAAGTTGGCTAAGCCTTGAAGAATGAGCCAGCCCATCTTTTCAAGGTAACGATTTATGTTTCCTTGCTTTTCTACTGTGCTCATTCAGCATAGTTTAATAAGGATTGTGTCTTATTTTTTCTCACCTTACTTATTCCTCAATCCACCTGCTTGTTGGTCCATCCACTTATCTTATCATCTGTCCATCAAATACTTAGGGATTCAGTGATGAAAAATAATCATAGCTAACGCTCATTGAGTGCTTATTATATGTCAAGCATTGTTATAAACACTTCTTGCTAATGAACTCATTTAATCATGCCAACAATTCTATGAAGTATGTGCTGTCGTAATCCACACTTTGTATACAAACCAATTGCGGTGAAGCAATATTAAAGACCTTGCCCAAATTCACACTGGTAGGACACAGGAAAGTCAAGATTCGGACCCAATGAGTCAGGTTCTAGTCAAACTAGAACCACTGGTCTGCTGTACTAATAACACAGATAGTGTCTTGGCCTTCACAGGCTTTCCATTCTAGTGGTAGAAATAGAATTTAAACAGGTAGCTGTGTAATTTTCACTGTAACGATTGCTCTGAAGGTGAAGTACAGGTGTTACAAGAGTGTGTGAAAGGGATATGCGGCCTAGTCTGAGCAACTCAGTACTGAGGAAGCTGGCCCTTAGGTTGAGATGCAAAGGGGTTGGGTGGTGAAGTTTAAGTGGGAAAGAGTGTTCCAAACAGAACAATGTGCATCTGTGTTAAGGCACAGAAAGTGGCCAAGGGGTCTTTGATGTCTACTGACGTCAGTATGATCCAAACTCAACTTGAACATGGGCCCTTCTCCCGGTGTTCTTGATCCCATTGACTCGTACTTTGTTTACCCAGTTATGGGAGTCAGAAATGCAGGAGGTGACCTGTCATCTTCTCCCTCATCTGGTGCCCAACGGTCCTAAGCTGTCACTAATTCCTGTCACCCAGTGCCTCACCATATTTAACCCATTGTCCCTCATTCCTATTGCAAACTTATTTCTTTCTGCTCCTACCCTGGTTCCTGAATCCAGCCACTTCCCTTTGTGCTTGGATACCTACAGCGTTCTCCTATATCCAGTGTCTGTCTGAAGGCACTCCAGAACCCCACATATCTGTTCTCCACACTGCAGCCAGACTGATATTTCCAAAGGACAAATCTAGTCATGCCACTTCTGTCCTCACTTAAAAACCTTCGGTGGTCTCCCACTGCTCTTAGGAAACAGATGAAAGTCCCTGCATGGCCTGGCACCATCTAGGCGCCACGCTCTACCTCATGGCTCCTTAGCCACCTTAGTCTGCCTCCCTTTGGTCTCTGCTGCTGCCCACGCTTCTCTTTGGAGGGCTTTGGCTCCCCTTTCCTGGAATGCCCTCTTCTCCTCTTCTGGTAGTTAACTCCTAGTCATCCCTGAGATCCCCACCTAATCCTCAGCAAGCTCACCTTACATCCCTGCTTGGGTATCTGACCTGTCTCTCTCAGTATCTCCGTATGTACCAGGTACCTCTCTGTTATGGCTGAATTGTGTCCCCCCAAATTCCTAGGTTGAAGCCCTAACCCCCCAATACCTCAGGATGTGGCTATATTTGGAGATAGGGCCTTTAAAAAGGTAGTTGAGCTAAAATGAGGCCATTAGGGTGGCCCTAATCCAATTGGAAATAAGAAAGGGAAATTTGAGCAAAGACACACACACACACACACACACACACACACACAGGAAAGGTAAGGACATGGAGAAAAGGTGGCCATTTGCAAGCCAAGGAGAGTGGCCTCGGATGAGACTAAATCTGCTGATTCTGTGGTCTTGGACTTCCAGTTTCCAGAGCTGTGAGAAAATAAGTGTCTGTCGTTGAGGCCACCAGTCTGTGGTATTTTGTCATGGCGGCGCGAGCACACTACCATGGCAGCATTCATAGCATCTGTCGTAGTTGCAGCTGACCCTTCGTTGCATTATGTGATGGCTGTCTGTCTGATGAGAACTCGGGCTCCAGAAGGACTGGAACTGGGTCTGCTTTTGCTCATCACCTCGTAATCACCGGAGCCTGGCACAGTGCGGGGCATGCCATAGTGCTCAATAACTTGCTGAATGAATGAGGGAATGTAAAAACTCATGAGTGAATGCATGAATACACACACATGAAGTAACAGTCATTACAGAGTGGTTTTACCTCTGGGAAGATTCGCTTTGGGCCCGGGGCACATCCAGAAGCAAGGGCACCTTGGATTGGTTAATATGGGTATTAACATGCATTAATGTAATTTCACCAGCTACAGTGAATTCCTGGAATTTCGGGTTTTTAGTCCCTTGGAGAGAAACTGTTCAATGAAATTTAATCTCGTGGATTTTATTTTTAAAGAGGCAAATATCTCTCTCTCTAGAGTAAAAAAAGATAATTCTAAGAGACATAAATCCAACCTCCTTGCAACGGGAAGAAAATATCTTGTTTCCATCAAACCACATTGACGAATGGCATGCTGGATTTCAGCTTGGAAGGTGTCCTTGCTGGTTTCCACCGGGGCAGTGACACCGTGAGAGCACCGTGGAGTCACTGCATGGGAGGGAGAGCACGACACACGTGGGAATTTCTGTCGAAGTCTTCCGAAGAATCCTCTTTTCCGAGAAACTCATTATTCACTTAATTATTCATTCTGTTTATTTACTGTATAGTTATTACACATAAATATGGTGCAAATCCCCAGAATCCTCAAACACCAGATGCCAGTTTCCCTCTGCAGTCCCAAAAGACATAGCCAAGCCATCACTGTGAGAATTAAAACAACAACAACTAAAACCCAATTAAAATTGTGCCAGCATGTTCATTTCCAAAAGAAAAATCCTGCCAATGAATAAGCTTTTAGTCACTCCCCTGACTGTTTCTGTAAAGGAACAAACAAAAAAAAAAACCCTTAAAATGAAAACTGGCATATAATTAGTATTTGAATCACAGCTACGATGGGCTTTGTATCTGCACGGAAAGGGCATTGGCTAAGTCAACTTTATATCATCTCCCCCATTTTCAAAATCAAATGATTGAAGAAAATGGCACTTTGCTTTTCAGAATTTCCATATGTCTGGCAAAGCCCAGGGAGGGTGGTGGGAGAAGCCAAGATGGCGACAGGATTGTTGGGATCTTGGAATCTGTGGGTTACACGATCTCTTCCTCCTGATGATCTGAGTGGGGTGAGCTCAGGATGCATCCCACCTACCTGAGTATATGACTGGCATACTGAGGAGGTGAACATGGAGCCAGTACTCTTTGAACAAAGTCCAACACAGCACAGGTCACCAGCTAAGAGGAGAGGAGATCAGTCTCATGTAAGAAATGGCTGGGGGATATAGACAAAACCATAACAGCCAAGGGCAGGGCAAGGCTGACGGCTGGGTGGAGGATGTGGGTGGGTGTGAAGGGGGAGGAGAAGAGAAGGTGGGGGGCGTGTGTGTAATTTTTTATAGGTCACCAATCCTCGGGTGATGTTGGTCTGAGCACATGACTGGGGACACCTCTAATACAAAGTCACAGTGTAACTGGAAGATCTCTCTGGACTTCTACTCCCATTCTAACAGAATAGTTGGCCTGAGGGTGTTGGTCACTGTGAGACCGTGGTGACCTTTTTTTTTCAAGATTTTATTTATTTATTTGAGAGAGTGAGAGACAGAGCACGAGAAGGGGGAGGGTCAGCGGGAGAGATGGACTCCCTGCTGAGCAGGAGCCCTGATGAAATGCTCAATCCCAGGACCCTGAGATCATGACCCGAAACCGAAGGCAGATGCTTAATCCACTGAGCCACCCAGGCGCCCCTTGTGGTGACCTTTGAGATGCAGGCAAATGAGTCCATTACTGGACACACTTGAAGCTCCCCTGGTTGGGACAGAAGTCTGCGGTGCTTCCCCAGAGCTGCGACCTGACAGGACAAGTCTACATTCTCAGTGTTCAGGTTATGAGGGTGGGCTCAATCTTGTCCAGGTTCAAATCCGATGTCTGCCACTACTACTAAAGGCCATTCATTTCTCTATGCTTATTCCCCATCCTGAGAACAAAGATAATGCATCCTTCTTAAAGTCACCACAAGAATTAAATGTGGCAACGCATGCCAAGTGTTTTAGAACAGTGTCAGCCCATGGCAGGGATACAGGGAATCTTGGTTTTTACAATGAACGTTAGACTCAGTGCATGTGGCAGTTTA